>NC_090253.1:17934989-18162489 GCF_037325665.1 Littorina saxatilis | reverse complement strand
CCAAGAGCTTCAAGGCATAGTCACTGATGTCATTATTTCAGTTATTGTCAAGATTGTGGGTCATGAGAACTTAATTGTAATATTAATGGTTTTATGATAATACTAAAAATAAACAGCAAGAAAAAAATATGAAAAAAGTTATAAGTGTATAGTACTTGTCTTAATTATAATAGTCCTGATTTTGTGATCAAGTGCTCTACACAAGGCTAGATGTTATCAGAGGTCAAGGATGTCAAATATCACGTAAAGTTGAAGCAACCAGAGCATCGGTGGCTAGCAGAGGAACCTCCGATTGGGCCACCAGAAGTAGAGGTGAAAGGAGAGGCTGGTGCAGCGGGGTGCCCGAGCCTCAGAAGGGTAGTTGGCGATGCAGCAAGGCCATTGATATCAGCGTGAACTTGTTATCAGCCGGTGCCGTTATCGGGTTACAGCCGTAGCCCTTTCGCCGTGGCTTCGCCGAGCTAGCACTGTAGCTCAGATGCTGACCACCGGTTACGGGTTAGCGGCGCCACAGGACCATGGTTTCAGCGTTCCTTTTCGTGTTGGTATCAAGTTACCGTGCCCTGGCCAAGAACGCTAGCATTGAAGAAGGGAGAGAAAAGTTCTACCTCCCCATCTTCGGTTTATGTAAACGACTAGGGCTCCTTGCATTAGGAAGTATTCGGATTCTAAATGTTTATTATTATTATCACTAGCAATACTCGTGCTCCTCACGGGATGTAACAAATGTTTTATGATTTTCATTAATCACTGATGGTGTGGATATTAAAGTGTCTATGCGAATCCATACCATTATCAATTGCTATTATTGTTGCAATGGTCGACTTATCTTGTCTGAATCATGACTGATTTATTATTGTATTCATAGCTTCAAAGCGATGGTGATTCAGTGGAGTAGAAGTAGTTTGTTGATCATAGTGCAATTATCCCGTTTGACTTGTGTCTGTTCTCAATATGACTAACATATATATGTACTCATTTCTCCCAAATGGGTAAAGCTATTGAAACTCATTTTGGCTATGAGCTCGAGGTCCATGGGAATAAACGCTCATAATTATGTCCTGCGGATCGATGACCCTGGTGTCACTCAAAATTATCCCGTCAGGAAATGCTATTTCGTATACATGTACTCAATTGTCTAACCGGCACGGTTGGCCTAGTGGTAAGGCGTCCGCCCCGTGATCGGGAGGTCGTGGGTTCAAACCCCGGCCGGGTCATACCTAAGACTTTAAAATTGGCAATCTAGTGGCTGCTCCGCCTGGCGTCTGGCATTATGGGGTTAGTGCTAGGATTGGTTGGTCCGGTGTCAAAATAATGTGACTGGGTGAGACATGAAGCCTGTGCTGCGACTTCTGTCTTGTGTGTGGCGCACGTTCTATGTCAAAGCAGCACCGCCCTGATATGGCCCTTCGTGGTCGGCTGGGCGTTAAGCAAACAAACAAACAAACTCAATTGTCTCCAGTAAGGACACAGTTATTTTCTCCGAAATTAAGGCCCCAGTTTGTGGTGATTGATATTGATTTGCTCTGTAGTTTGATGATCCTAGTGCCAACATTATCCCGTCAGGCATGGTTTAAAGGTTTTCGTTTGCACCCACTTTTCTCCAAAACTGATAACACTGGTGACACCACTATTCGGAAGCATGCTCATCGGAGTCGATGCCGAGAAGCTCTGAACTTTGGTGACCCTAGGTACCATATTATCCGGCCAGGAAGGGTTTTAATATATGCTCACTTTACACCCGTTAGGGTCTATATGTTCTATCAGCCCCAGATACTTTACTTGATATTTGCTTTCGGTCCAGCCGACTCTTTTGAGCCATATCAGGACCAATCAGCCCGAGATGTCTTATCATTTCGATGAAGAAGACTTTAAATAATAAAACAACAACCACAGCACGAGATGATAAACGGAAAGTATTAGGATCCTTATGGTCACTTGTTAATTATTATTTTGTTACCCCTTTATCACATGCCGGCTATTGATACATGCCATATCATTATTTTTGTTATCAAAACGAATACGTTGTGTGTGTGTGTATTGTTAGGAAAACTCCAATCTTTTAGATTAGTTAACAATGTATCAAGAAAAATCACATATTTGAGCGAGTTTCTAGGTGACCGTCTTCGTGATTAGGGACCTAATGTACATCCTATATGATCTTCCATGAATGGGTTCGGTTGCTATTTGAATTTTCTGTAAAAGGGGTCGCTCAGATAATCGTCAAAATGTAACTGACAAGTCCAGTGGCTAACGAAGGAAAGCACCGATCACCATCAAGACTAAATCACTACCAGATGTCAGTAGGAATGTTGGTAACTGATCCACTGACCGCTATCATGTTTCACTACTCGCGTACAGAACTGACTGGGCTTGCTAATAAGCAAGCGTTAGTTTGTAACACATTCCCTGGCCCGTCCCAAGAGAACATGAAAGATATATATTTATGCTACACGGAAGCGTTCTGCTTTAAGCAGACTACATGTATAGACCGAAACAGTTCAAAATAATGATACTGGATTCAGACTTCAACATTATTGTTTTCATATTAGGCCTACGAAAAATGACTTACATAACTTATTTTATACTCGTTAAGAGAAATAATACATGCATCGAGGGACATTGCTTTTATTCTAGGCTACATCTCTTATGGAGGCATCTTACACACTCTCTCTCTTTCTTCACCCTCCCATCTCTCTCTCCTTCTCTCCCCCTCTATCTTTCTAATATTGACAACACCCCTCATATGATCACTCAACCTCTCCCCATCGCCCTCTGTCTCTCACCTTCTTACACACACTCTCTCTTTTCCCAACTCTCCTCTCTCTCCATCTCTCTCTCTCTTCAATAATGACACCCTCCACTCTCGAATCTCCAAACATTCGGTTAAACGTGATTAACTGGTATCGTACCCCTATGACAGCTAATATTCCATATTCTCTGCATTCTCTGCTTGTTGCATTACGTTAAAGGTTTTAATGCTCTTTTTTTTCAAGCCACATTTCACGTCAACCAACTTTTATCAAGACGTTATTCAAAGCGTCATTGTAGAAATGACATTCGGAAATATTAGGGGAATCTCTGTCATAACATTTTTTTCTATTTGTTTCCTATCAGGCATTTTTTGTTTTGATCACAAGTAATATGATACAGACACACAAAGAGAGACACCTATAGTGACAGCCGCTCTATCATGCTAGGACTGGTGTCAGTATACTGTGACTATATGAGGATGTCAATCAATCAATCAATATGAGGCTTATATCGCGCGTATTCCGTGGGTACAGTTCTAAGCGCAGGGATTTATTTATTTTATTTTTATTCTATGCAATTTATATCGCGCACATATTCAAGGCGCAGGGATTTATTTATGCCGTGTGAGATGGAATTTTTATTACACAATACATCACGCATTCACATCGGCCAGCAGATCGCAGCCATTTCGGCGCATATCCTACTTTTCACGGCCTATTATTCCAAGTCACACGGGTATTTTGGTGGACATTTTTATCTATGCCTATACAATTTTGCCAGGAAAGACCCTTTTGTCAATCGTGGGATCTTTAACGTGCACACCCCAATGTAGTGTACACGAAGGGACCTCGGTTTTTCGTCTCATCCGAAAGACTAGCACTTGAACCCACCACCTAGGTTAGGAAAGGGTGGAGAAAATTGCTAACGCCCTGACCCAGGGTCGAACTCGCAACCTCTCGCTTCCGAGCGCAACTGCGTTACCACTCGGCCACCCAGTCCGATGTAACCCTCTGCGACTTCAATCTCAGTGTGGCAGTACATTAATCTGCTGACCATAAACAAGGAATGCGTCCAGCTGTCCCTCTAGCTCTCCAGTAGGTTTCTCAGCGGGTTACCTGCTTGACGACGTGCTAATTGATGGCACGCGAACCGTGTAATGTATAGCCACTGCGCGAGTCGAACCGCTCTACGACTAGCTGCTCCTCTCCACGCCCCCCCCCCCCCCAACCCCCACCGCCAGCCCCACGCATCCCTCTCTCTCGCCCTGCCTCTCTTCCCCCGTTCCTCTCTCCCCCCCCCCCCCCTCTCTCCCCCTCCCTCTCTCTCCCCCTCCTTCTTTCTCCCCCCCTCTCTCTTTACCCTTAATTGTCAATCCGTTTTTCATTGCTAAATTCATACGAATAAATAAAAGCTTGATGTTTAGCAAGAATCACCTCTGATTTGTTATTTGCATTGTCACTGAAGACTAAACCGTCAGTGAAACTTAACAGTTCGCCACCTGTTTACCTCTTTTTATATTTTAATCCAGACAGCATTATCCACCACCACCCATTATATAAACATTCTATTTTGTGTAGTCCCGATATCAATGTTGCACACCTTTTGATGCAGCTTTTAATAATATAAGAGATTTGATTTATACGTATTCCCTGTTTCACTCAATGAATATATATATATTCCCTAAAATATCCAGGTAATATACATATTTCCTGGAATTTGGAGGCCATTTTTAGACGTATTCCCTGACTTATATTTATTCAAAAGGAGATACTTTGATGGAGTGAAAAATCTCTCTCTCTCTCTCTCTCTCTCTCTCTCTCTCTCTCTCTCTCTCTCTCTCTCTCTCTCTCTCTCTTATGCTTACAAATATAACAACAATCGCATAACAATAGAATTTACAACACAATATTACACTGTTTGCACCAATGAAGTGAGAAAAAATGACTTTTGTATTGGCAAAATCAACAAGCCGTAATAACTCTAGTTGGCGAGATATATTTTGTTTGTTTGTTTGTTTGTTTGCTTAACGCCCAGCCGACCACGAAGGGCCATATCAGGGCGGTGCTGCTTTGACATTTAACGTGCGCCACACACAAGACAGAAGTCGCAGCACAGGCTTCATGTCTCACCCAGTCACATTATTCTGACACAGGACCAACCAGTCCTAGCACTAACCCCATAATGCCAGACGCCAGGCGGAGCAGCCACTAGATTGCCAATTTTAAAGTCTTAGGTATGACCCGGCCGGGGTTCGAACCCACGACCTCCCGCTCACTGGGCGGACGCCTTACCACTAGGCCACCGTGTTGCGGTTTGGCGGGATATAGTGATCCTTACATTCGTTCGAAAAAAAGACCAATAAAGCTACCCTTTCAAACCATGTTCTGAGTTTTTTTGCTTATTTGCTATTGTGTTTGGTTGTAATATGTTATATAGAATTGTGCATGTGAAGTGATATTATATTTTTTAAATATGGAAAAAGTGAAAGCTGATTGAAAATTTATGGACAGATTAATAGATGAAAATGGCTCTCAATAACGACGCAAAAAGGAATTTTACAGGAGCAAGTGAGATTTTACAATAACGTGTTTGATAAAAATGGGAATTTTGTTGAGGAGGATGCTGAAAGTAAAGTTCTTAATTTAAATATTCCTCAGTTAAATGACGAACGAAAATATGGTTTGGAAACTGATTTTACCGTGTTAGAAAACGGCAGGGCGCTGTCTTTATTAAAAAATGGTTCGTCACCAGGTTTAGACGGATTGACTACAAGTTTCATGAAAAAATGTTGGCCTAAAGTAAAAATGATGGTGGTTAATTCCCTTCAAAGTGCATTTAGAGTCGGTGAATTGTCAGATACTCAGAAAAGAGCAGTTATCACGTTGATCCATAAGGATAAAGATTTGCTGAGAGATAGCCTTAAGAATTGGAAACCCTATATCTGTAACCAATACAGATTATAAAATGCTGGCAACATGTTTATCGCAGCGCGTATCTGGTGTTATTTCTGACCTCGTGTCAGAAGATCAGACAGGATGTATTAAGGGAAGAAAGGCAAGTAACTTGATTAGATTAATTGATGATGTCATTAATTACGCTAATGAAAGAAATCAAGCAGGTATATTACTTGCCCTTGACTACGCCCGAGCCTACGATTCCATCTCAAAAGACTATGTGGTCTGGTCCTTTAAAAAATTTGGTTTTGGCGAAAAATGTGTTAAATGGATTAAAGTTTTAAGAGAAGTTAAAAGGGCAATAACCAACCTGGCTCTTCCACGGTCTCAAATAGCATTACATATTGGTTTAATGACAAACACCACGAGCTGCATAAATTATATGGGTTGGATTTCGGAAGAAATAAGTGTAGAATTATTAGCAATACAAATCCGAAGTCACCCCAATATTAAAGGATTTGCCTTACCAGATGTAGGTTTTGCAGAACAAACATCGCGTATTTTGAAACTGGCTATGTACGCCGATGACATAACTGTTTTACTTCAAGATAAAAACGACATGGAAACGGTTTTGAAAATTATTGATGATTTTTCCAATATATCTCGCTTAAAATTAAATAAAAGTGAAACGGAAGCAATGTGGTAGGGATCGCGTAAAAACTGTCAAGAGAAATAATGCGATATTAAATGGAATACCCAGGTTAAAATCATGGGAATTAGTCAGTTTTAAAAATGACATCCCCGCCTCTGAAATTATGGAAAATTGGTCCAAAAAGACTTGAAAAAGTTGAACAAATCATTTGCAGATGGTCAAGAAGAAATTTAAGTATAAGCGGCAAATTATGTATTATTAGTTTCACAATTTGTTTACGTTATGCAGGCGCTTCTTGCCCCTGTTAAAGTTTTCGATAAGTTGAATACTATTTTGTTCAGGTTTCTCTGGAAAAGGAAGTATTCAAATACAAAAGCCTTTGAAAAAGTTAAACGAAATGTATTGTGTAATGTGGTGGAAGAAGGTGGTATTAACATGATAAACGTCCACGATATGCAGACTTCTTTTTTACTGACATGGGCAGCAAAACTTCAACAGCAAAAACATGAACCGTGGACAACGATTCCGTTAAGTCTTTATCAGGTATTGGGAAGAAATTTACTTTGTTTTAAAGCCACAACACTACTAAAACCAAGGTATTGAATGCATTCGATCAAACTTTTAGACAGAAGTTCTCTTAAAATGAATCCATAATAAAGCATTGATTTATGAGAGAGAAGATCGCTTTGGCGATCAATGTTTGTGGAACAATATAAAAGTGGTTTATAAAAATAAAAGCTTATATTTAAAAAAATGGATAGAAGCGCATTTAGATATGGTGAAAGATATTTGGGTTAACGGAGATATGATTCCTTTTAACCAGCTGTGCACAAAGAAAGGATACAGTCCCTCTAGATTTTTTGAGTACAGCGCAGTGAAGACTGCTGTGCGAGCGCTTGCACTTCGCAAAAACACAGCCAGCCCGCGAGCAGGCGAACACAATAATGACCTTGACACACGGAACCCTGTGATCATTAACCCCTCCGCGAGAAAGATTCGCATGCTGATAGTCCAGTCTAAAGCGAGCGAGCCTTGCGCTGCTACATTTTGGTTACATAAATATCAGGTTAAACTAGATCACAGTCATTGGCAGCTGTTAGCAAGCAAATGTACAAAAGAAGAAAGATTGCGATTGTTACAATGAAAAATATTACATAATATTTATCCCACGAAAATATTATTAAATAAAATGAAAATTAGAGAAACAAAATTATGTACATTTTGTAAACACATTGATTATGTTGAACACTTTTTTTGTCAATGTGAGAAGTTGACGAGCTTTTGGGAAAATGTTGTCCATTATATTTTTAGAAATACAGGATCAAATGTGCACCTCTCAGAACACGATGTCTTGTTTGGTTATCAACCTAGTAATATATGCCAAAATAATAAGGTACTTAATCACATTATTTTGATTGCAAAAATGTGTATTAGTAAATATTAGTATGGTGATAGATACGATTTGAATAGTATCATTATTGGAAAATAAAATGTACATTAGACGATTGTGAGTAATGTATAAGTCGAGATGAGGTGAAGTGATATATGACGTTTGTGAATATTATGAGGGGGGTGGGAGGGAGCGGATGGACGAGAATAAGAAAAACAAAAAAAAGAAAAAAAAGGAGAAAAAAAAAAGTAACCATCTATGGCTCCTCAATTGCTTTTTGTATAAACAACCATGCAAACCACACAAAAAAACCAACAAAAAAAGAAACCGGTTTTCTCCAATTTAAAAAACAACAACAAAAAAACAAGTCGCGTAAGGCGAAATTACTACATTTTAGTCAAGCTGTGGAACTCACAGAATGAAACTGAACGCACTGCATTTTTTCACAGTGACCGTAGTCCGCCGCTCGCGCAAAACCCAGTGAAACTGACGAGACTGTTTAGCGCGGTGATGGTTTCGCTGTGCTGCATAGCACGCTTTTCTGTACCTCTCTTCGTTTTAACTTTCTGAGCGTGTTTTTAATCCAAACATATCATATCTATATGTTTTTGGAATCAGGAACCGACAAGGAATAAGATGAAATTGTTTTTTAATCGATTTCGGAAATTTGATTTTGATCAGAATTTTTTATATTTTTAATTTTGAGAGCTTGTTTTTAATCCGAATATAACATATTTATATGTTTTTGGAATCAGAAAATAATGAAGAATAAGATGAACGTAAAATTGGATCGTTTTATAAAAAAACAATTATTTACAATTTTCAGATTTGTAATGACCAAAGTCATTAATACATTTTTAAGCCACCAAGCTTAAATACAAAACCGAAGTCCGACCTTTGTCGAAGATTGCTTGGCCAAAATTTCAATCAATTTGATTCAAAAATGAGGGTGTGACAGTGCCGCTTCAACTTTTACAAAAAGCCGGATATGACGTCATCAAAGACATTTATCGAAACAAAGAAAAGATTAATCCGGGGATATCATACCCAGGAACTCTCATGTAAAATTTCATAAAGATCGGTCCAGTAGTTTACTCTGAATCGCTCTACACACGCGCACGCACACCGGCACAGACAAAACTTGACTAAATGTATAAAAAAAAGAGAGAGAGAGAGAGAGAGAGAGAGAGAGAGAGAGAGAGAGAGAGAGAGAGAGAGAGAGAGAGAGAGAGAGAGAGAGATAATGATGATGATGGAACTTTATTTTTCAAGGATAGAGGTTTAAGGTGACGCCTTTTCTTACAACCGGTCCTTACTTCTAATACAAATGTATGATAAACAAGTAAAGCAACATGACAAATAAACAAAGTAAACGAACGAACCAGCAAACAATCGACAAGTAAGCAAACAAGCAAATAAACATAAACAACAAAATGACAAAGTAAGGAACATACAAATCAAAAGCAAAACATGCAACATATTAATTGAGGTTATACATGTAAAGTGATCGACGGTTAAAGTTCCATCCTCACCTATTCACACTTTACTGACACTATACACAACCATCAGTGTGTATAATAAACAGGTACTTAACGCCTTCGTCCGTACGGGTTACACACTGTGTATAGCCAAACGGTACCTAATGTGGATTTCGTACGTACAGAAGTCACACAGATCCGTCTGCGTATGACCGGTACCTAAGGTGCTCCTCGTCCGTATGTGTGTGTGTATGTGTGTGTGTGTGTGTGTGCGCGCGTATGTGTGTGAGTGTGTGTATGTCTGTGTGTGTGTGTATGTATGTCTGTGTGTGTGTGTGTGTGTGCGCGCGCGCGTATGTGTGTGAGTGTGTGTGTGTGTGTGCGCGCGAAGGTCAACCTCCTCCACACACTCGTCTTCTTTCTTCCTTTTCTTCTCGTTCAGCTGAACTGATTCATCGTCAGAATGATTTGCCTTTTTTAACACTAGCTCGTCACCTCCCCTCCTACCCCCCCCCCCCCACCACACCCTTCACCCCCCCCTACCCCCGGCTTGTCCACGACCTGCTTTCAATCACCTTCTCAAAATTCGCAATCCGCTCCAACGTAGGCTTTTAGGGGTGTCCCCTTGTCAGAGTGAAGATCAAATATGTGACCTCCTTTGACATCCCGGTCAACCGCCTCTACACACTCGTCTTTCTTGTGCGTGCGAGTGTGTGTTTGTTCAGTTTGTGTGTGTGTGTGTGCGTGTGTGTATGCGTGTGTGTGTGTGTGTGTGTGTATGCGTGTGTGTGTGTGTGTGTGTGTGTGTGTGTATGTGTGTAGTTTGGATGTGGGCGGACGTGTCTGTCTGGAGTACTTTGGGTGTTCTTACTTCGAATGTTTTATTGGCTCACGTAAGTGTAGCCTATGCGATCATAACTTTGTCTGTCTGTGCGTTTGTGCGTGTGTGTGTGTGTGTGTTTGTGTGTGCGTGCGTGTGTGTGTATGTCTGTGGTAGAAACTCTAACATTTGAAGACGTCACATTACATTGACGTCACATTATGACGTAAGAGGGTTAGACGTCACGCGAAGGAAGTACTGAAAGTCTCGGTCATTATTATTTTGAGCGCGCCGAGACTAGTTGGCAGTCGTGTAGGCTACATGCAGACAGACAGATCTAGATCTAGTGTCTCGCTTTCTTGCACAGTTTCACCTATGCTCTTTCTGTGTGTGTGTGTGTGTGTGTGTGTGTGTGTGTGTGTGTGTGTGTGTGTGTGTGTGTGTGTGCGTATGTGTGTGTGTGTGTATGCGTGTGTGTGTGTGTATGTGTGACGGAGTGATTGAGTTTGTGTTACTGTTGTTTGTCGATTTCTTACGTGAGCCTTCGCCTCTTGTTGGTTTTATGTTTATGTTTGTTGCCATACGTTGTTTAGTTGTTTTAAGAGCAGAATGATGAACCACACTTTTCCATCCATTGTTTAATTGTATGGACAATACATTATTTTATGTCTTATGTCTTATCTAAGACCTCCACAAATCTGAGAAGGCCAGGTCTTAATCCGGCGGGAGGGGGTGTTAAAATGGGGGAAATTCACAGACGTTATAAACAGAACATTTGAAAAAGCTAGGCTCATAAAAAAATGGAGATAAATGTTATGAACAGAAGATCTTGAATACTTGTCTTCCAAAGAGAAGGAATCCAAACTGGGACAATTTTAAGATGTTATTAATTAACAGAAAATCTGGGATACTACATTTTATTGGGAGGGGGTCGTTAGATGGAGGTCAATTTACTGGCGTTATAAACAGAAAGTCTGGAATACTACATGGTCTTAAAGGGGGAGGGGAGTCGTTAGATGGAGGTCAATTTACTGTGACTGGCGTTATAAACAGAAAGTCTGGAATACTACATGGTCTTAAAGGGGGAGGGGAGTCGTTAGATGGAGGTCAATTTACTGGCGTTATAATCAGAAAGTCTGGAATACTACATGGTCTTAAAGGGGGAGGGGAGTCGTTAGATGGAGGTCAATTTACTGGCGTTATAAACAGAAAGTCTGGAATACTACATGGTCTTAAAGGGGGAGGGGAGTCGTTAGATGGAGGTCAATTTACTGGCGTTATAATCAGAAAGTCTGGAATACTACATGGTCTTAAAGGGGGAGGGGAGTCGTTAGATGGAGGTCAATTTACTGGCGTTATAAACAGAAAGTCTGGAATACTACATGGTCTTAAAGGGGGAGGGGAGTCGTTAGATGGAGGTCAATTTACTAGCGTTATTGTAGCCGTGTGGCGATTTCATGTACTGTTGTCCCTCTCTTTTACTCCCTGTCTATTATCTTCCCCTGACCCAAGTTGTGTCTCCCGCTAGGATTATTGTGTGTTGTACCTAATTGTAGGTGTGTATGGAGGCTGGTTTCTTATTGGTTGATTGTTTGAACGGGTGCGCGCGTGAGTCAGAATAATAGCGTGGGCTAGAAGAGTACCCGGTGTGATTTCGAAGTGTGAAGACGTGTCAGTGTGCATAGCTTGGATTGTGATGTTTTAGTTGTAGTTGAACGATGTTTGTGTTTCTGTAATAATCAATGCAAGTAGTGTAGTTTGGGCCATTATAACTGTATTTTGGCGAAGGAGTGATTCAAGGATTGTTTAAAGAGACTTTGTGTGTGTGTTCAGTTGAACAAACGTTTTAGAGCTGGGTTTATATCAGCGAAGTGACTTTCGACCGGGATCGTAATTCAAGTTCCGACGAGTTGTGTGCTGCTGTATATTGAGGAAGGAACTACACTGCTTTCTGGTGTACGTTAATTAAAAGTCACGTTATCGCAACCTCTGTCTTGGCGTCTCATTTATGCTTCCTGGCCTATTTCCCCCCTTCCACTCCACCCTATCACATTATAAACAGAAAATCTGGAAAACAAGGGACTTGTGCAAGGAAGGCTGTCGTAAAAAAGTGGTGACTTTAAATTCAAAGATATAATTAACAGAAAATCTGGAATACTAGGGTCTTGTGCAAGGAAGGCTGTCGTAAACAAGTGGTGACTTTAAATTCAAAGATATAATTAACAGAAAATCTGGAATACTAGGGTCTTGTGCAAGGAAGGTTGTCGTAAAAAAGTGGTGACTTTAAATTCAAAGATATAATTAACAGAAAATCTGGAATACTAGGGTCTTGTGCAAGGAAGGCTGTCGTAAAAAAGTGGTAACTTTAAAGATGTTATTAACAGAAAATCTGAAATACTAGGGTCTTAAAAAGAGAGATTCGTACGATGGAGGTCAATTTACAGACGTTATCTACAGATACTCTGGGTGGCCGAGTGGTAACGCACTTGCGCTCGGAATCGAGAGGTTGCGTGTTCGACCCTGGGTCGGGCCGCTATTTTCTCCCCCCTTTCCTAACCTAGATGATGGGTTCAAGTGCTAGTCTTTCGGATGAGACGAAAAACCGAGGTCCCTTCGTGTACACTATATTGGGGTGTGCACGTTAAAGATCCCACGATTGACAAAAGGATCTTTCCTGGCAAAATTGTATAGGCATAGATAAAAATGTCCATCAAATACCCGTGTGACTTGGAATTAAGGCCGCGAAAGATGAACATTCGCCTAACAGGCTTGAGGTTTGCTGGTCGATGTGAATGCGTGATATATTGTGTAAAAAATTCCATCTCACACGGCATAAAGCGCTTTGAACTTCGGATAAGGCGCTATATAAATAAAGAGAATAAAAGAGAATAAAAAATAAAACGAGAGTGTAAAAAGTATGAGGTCTTGATACTGGGATGTTTGTTAAGGTGGTTTCCACTGTCCCCAAACCGGTGTAGCAGCCTATTTTGAAGCAGCCCAGTTTGACCGGTTTCCCGTTGGGGTCTGAAGTAAACTGTAGGACCGAGGATTTGGCTGAGAGTTCACGACAGAACCCTCGGTCACACGAGGAGTCTTGATCCAGACTGGTTGATCTGGCTGATCCATAGGAGACAAGGCTTTAACACGATATCGCTAGTCGAAGTATGCCTTTTGTTTCATTTTTAGCTGGTGATCCTTCTCCTTGAACTTGTGGACGTCTGGGTGATTGGGGATGTGGGAACTCATGGTCGGGATCGTAGTTCTGAGTTTTCTTCATCGAGTGGAATCTGGTAGAAGCCACTGTTGCAGTCAAGCTTTGAAAAGACTTTCGCTCCCGAAATCCTTGCTAAAAGCTGGTCTGTCGTTGGCAGTGGAAAGTTCTCTCTCTGGACTTTCTCATTGAGCCGGGTGAAGTCCACACATAGCCTGATTCGGCCATTTGGCTTGGGAAAGGCGACGATTGGTGCACACCAGTCTGTTGGCTTCTTACCGGTCTGATGATGTCATCTTCTTCCATTTTCTTTAGTTCCTCCTGGACCTTTTGTCTCAGAGGCAATGGAAGGCGTCGAGATGGAAAAGGGTGAATCGTTGTCTTTCATTCTGATTGTGTATTGTTGGGCATCTTGCCTAGGCCTTCAAAAAGCTCTGGGTAGCTCTCTTTGATGGTCACTATCTGCATCAACCGTGTAGGTGCGTTCAACCAGGTGTAATGCTTCCAATGCGTTTTCCACCAACAGTATTTCCTTCAGATACCTCACGATGACCAGATTCTCGGTGACTGATTTCTTTTCCGTTTCTAGGGTTGCCTTAAATTCCACGAGAATAGTGAGCGGAAGTTGCCCTGCTGCTGTACATTTCCTCTCGGTAGGCTGGATGTGAGGAGAGTTCTTGCGGAACCATCGATCTGGCACAACTGTGACATCAGCTCCCGTGTCGAGACGAAAGTTCATGAGCCTGCCGTTGACTTTTATTTTGGCGTGCCATTTGTCACCTTCGATCTGGTTGACTGATTCTGTCCTAATTGTGCCCAGAAAGGCTTCGCCTTCATCTTCTTCCTCCACGTACCTAACTCCTGCTTTTGGTCTGCACACATTGGCGTAATGTCCTATTTTTGCACATTGTCTGCACTCTGCATCTTTCGCTGGACAATCTTGTCTATTGTGTGAAGGGGATTTTCCGCATCTTCCACACTTGAAGGGAGTGTTTCTCTTCTCCGTACTTCTTCCTTTGGTTATAGTCAGACGGTCTCTGTCCTTGACGATCTGATCTGACCCTGTTGACTTGGGTATGGTTGTTGGCTGCCATGGACTGAAGCTGTTGCCTTGATTTCTCGTGAATTCTGCCCGTATCCAGACAGTCCTCCACTGTGAGGTTTCTTTTCTCCAACAATTTCTCTCTCAGTGTATCCTCTCGGATTCCCATGACCACTTGGTCCCTATCATGCTATCCTCGTCCTTGAAGTTGCATGTTTTTGCAAGTTGTCTGAGGCACGCAAGATATGCTTCTATGCTCTCTCCTTCTTCTTGGCGACGGGAATGGAATTGGTATGATTCGTAAGCTTCATTTGTATGGCCTACGCAATGATCCTCAAACGTTTGCAACACCTTTGAGAGTTTCTTTTTGTCTTCTGCAGTGGCAAACTTGAGACCTTCATAAATTTCCATTGCATCTTCTCCTATGGTTGCAAGGAATACTGCACACTGAAACGCCGTTTCGTTTCCATCTGCGTCGTTCTCTAGTGCTAGACGCCTGGCAATGTAGTAATTATCCCATTGACGTCGAAACTTTTTCCAGTTAGTGGCGAGATTGCCGCTGACATCCAGTTTTGTTGGAGCGGTGACATTCCCTGTGAACTGTTTTACCGGAGCTGCTGCCATGTTGTATCCAATGCGCTACCGCCGTTCAAAAGATCGTCCTGAGCAATTTATGTGCTTCTCTTCGCGTTAGAGTTGACAAATCTGAAGAACGAAGTATCAGGGCTGATTTATCTAATTAGTTGAGATAAATCTTACTATTTTTTTTTTAACCGAAAAACCAACCTGTACAGGCGCAGTTTGTTACACGCAAATTACAAAGTAGTGGCGTCCACAGAAATTTGAATCATTCATTCCGTTCGAACGGCAGGCCATTCCACTCAGATTAGCCAAGAGGAACTGATGCCCGTCGCAAAAACAAAATGTATGAAAAGAGTGCCTGTTCTGACACCATGTGGTGTTCTCTAGAGCACAACTAGGACACGAACGAAGTGGACACACTACAAAGAGAGCGTGACTGTTTGGTTCGGTTTTATTTGAACCCTGCGCAGGCATAAGTGCCCGGTGACTAAATACCGAAACCGATTACACTCTTAATGTCTTTCTCTCTTTTTAGCAAAACATTACCAACACTCTCCAAACATAGAAGACCTTACTTTTATTTCATTCAAGGCACAAGACACAGCAGTACGTTGTTGCCTTTTTGTCAACATAGTTCAAGAGTAAACCATCAACTTGCACAAATCAATAAAGATAACGCGTGTAGAGTGACACAAAGGCACCCAAAGTCACAGACAAACCATTGCAAATCATTGAACATAATTGCGACCATATATATTTTACATGAGGCACATTTGGTAAGATTAAGGCACACTATAAAAACAAGAAAATTATGATCTATACTCTTCTTCTTCAGCGTTCGACGGTTGTGTCCCTCATAATCTTGATATATCTATCAATTCCATGTAAGTTTATGACACCTTATAACTCTTCCCTTTAGGAGAATAAAAAAAACCATTGTTTCATGTAAAAATTGATTCTTTTCACTTACCATGTCAGTGATATATGAACAGATATAAAATATGCAAAAGAAGGGCAATATATTAAAATACTGATTTATATGATTTTGCAATTGTGCACACTAAGTTTGAGTATATTTTTCTGCATGTTTACCAAAAAAAATTACACACAAACCAACACACACACACACACACACACACACACCCTCTCTCTCGACCTCACACACACACACACACACACACACACACACACACACACACACACACACACACACACACACTTTCTTTCTTTCTTTATTTGGTGTTTAACGTCGTTTTCAACCACGAAGGTTATATCGCGACGGGGAAAGGGGGGAGATGGGATAGAGCCACTTGTTAATTGTTTCTTGTTCACAAAAGCACTAATCAAAAATTTGCTCCAGGGGCTTGCAACGTAGTACCTTACTGGGAGAATGCAAGTTTCCAGTACAAAGGACTTAACATTTCTTACATACTGCTTGACTAAAATCGTTACAAAAATTGACTATATTCTATACAAGAAACACTAAACAAGGGTAAAAAGAGAAACAGAATCCGTCAGTCGCCTCTTACGCTGGGGACCATCGGGTAAATTCTTTCCCCTAACCCGCGGGGGGGTACACACACACACACCCACACACACACACACTAACTAACTAACTAACACACCCAATACATTCAGGAACAGTGTAGAGCACTTCCTTTCTGCCAAATTAAATTCCACATACAATTTCATTTATCTGAAAGAGGTATCACTAAGGTCACTTTAAGATTAATGTGCACTACATGGGTAGAAATATATCTAATCAACACATGCAGACAATTGCTGCTGCAGAATATATTCTACACATTGTGGAAAGTTTTCCAAAGGCTACATATGCTTACTTTTTATAATACAATTAAAACACTCTTGAAGGTTTTGTATCACATTGTGTTTTGTTTTTTTTTTTTTTTTTTTTATTTTTATTTTTTTTTTCTTTCTTTTCCTGACACCTGTTCCTTGTTCCGGTGTTCTCTCACGCCGCCCCGTCCCTGCATTCGCTGCTCCATCCACATCTGAATTTTCGTTCCGCTGCCAGACCTGTCGATTTTACAGACGCTCCAGGGAGGGATGTCGGGTCGTTGCGGTAGGCTACCCTCGGAAGTTGACACTGCACTTCTGCTGAGTCACTTCGACGGTGTTCAGTAGTGGGTCTGTCCCGAGCTAACGGACTCAGCCCACTACCTACTATGCCCCCTACTAACGACATTGACTGCTAAGTCGCGGAGCCAGACTAAGTGAGCGTCCCCTCCAGAGAGCAGACCGCCACCACGTCCCTCCGTCGACCCCCCAGAACGTCACACGTTGAAGACTGACAGCAGAAGTACTATTCAGGGAAGGATGGAACAGGAACAATGAGACCAAGGTCACCATGAGAGCTCCGGGCATGAAGGGCCACAAGAGCAAGGACATTTTATAATTTTGGATGATTAATGAGATGAGGATGATCATAATGATGATGCTATGGATTTCCAAGTTGGTTTGAGACTGCGTGACAGGGCAGCACTCTAACCAGGCCCGATAACTGCCAAATCTGCGGTGTTGGTCAGGTATACAAAACCTGAACACCCTCAAAGTCGTATTCGTTAAGTGAATGACACTCGGCTGTGTGATTCCAGCCTTCCCATAGGAACCATAGCACTTCCACTCTGGGTAGGAGCCGACCGTAGCCCGAAAAACCCACATGACCCTGATGGGATTCGAACCCACGACCTCCCGGCCCGCAGCCCGATGCGCTAACCACTGCGCTACGGGGGCCGGTACATTGTGTTTCGTACAAGATTTTGATTTTACTTGAAAACAATGTTACATTGTTAAATAAACAAAATCAACACATCACAATTTTTTTTGATTTTGTAAAGAAAAAAAGAATGAAGTTGACATAAAACTGAGGTATACTTTGAAAAAAGTAATCAAATGGAAGTTTTAAAATGTTTTCAATAACAATATCACACGTTGAATATTGCTACATGTGAGACATATATACACGGTAACACATAATCTTAATAACAATCTGCCTCTCGATGAACGAAACCAAACGCAGCATGTCAAAAACCATCTCTCTGTCCCGGCCCCCTCTTCCCAACCTTCCCTTCCACCCCACACCCTTTATCTCAGCCACTCTATCCTTCTCCAAAACAAACAAACATACAAACAAACAAGCATATTACAAACAAACAAATCAGCAACAAAATGCTGGCTTGCAAGGTGAGGTTCCACTGGTACTTATTGACAATGTTGGCGAGAAAAACCCTGCAGAGTATTATCTTTATCTTAAAATAAATACCAGAATTTATTGGAAAGGAGAGTAGAGAGCTTGGGGAGATGGAGGAGGTTAGTGGGTGGGGAGACTGTAAATTTGAGATTCTTTGCTGACAGGCATGCAGAAAACAAAAAGTCTTGTGCACAACTTGCTCTCACAGTTCTACACCTAAAATGACCACTACCTGGAAATCAGGTGAACAAGCAAAATGTTTACAATGGTATGCATATATATATATGCTGTTGATTCTTGCTAACCATGGCCCAACACATGCTTTCTCACATCAGACTTTGGAACAGAAATATATATGATTCGCACAGTCTGTCCCTAAATTTACTTTCTTTCTTTATTTATTTGGTGTTTAACGTCGTTTTCAACCGTTCAAGGTTATATCGCGACGGGGAAAGGGGGGAGATGGGATCGAGCCACATGTTAATTGTTTTTTGTTCACAAAAGCACTAATAAAAAAAGACCGGCACGGTTGGCCTAGTGGTAAGGCGTCCGCCCCGTGATCGGGAGGTCGTGGGTTCGAACCCCGGCCGGGTCATACCTAAGACTTTAAAATTGGCAATCTAGTGGCTGCTCCGCCTGGCGTCTGGCATTATGGGGTTAGTGCTAGGACTGGTTGGTCCGGTGTCAGAATAATGTGACTGGGTGAGACATGAAGCCTGTGCTGCGACTTCTGTCTTGTGTGTGGCGCACGTTAAATGTCAAAGCAGCACCGCCCTGATATGGCTCTTGGTAGTCGGCTGGGCGTTAAGCAAACAAACAAACAAACAAACAAACAAACTAATAAAAAATTGCTCCAGGGGCTTGCAACGTAGTACAATATATTACCTTACTGGGAGAATGCAAGTTTCCAGTACAAAGGACTTAACATTTCTTACATACTGCTTGACTAAAATCTTTACAAACATTGACTATATTCTATACAAGAAACACTTAACAAGGGTAAAAGGAGAAACAGAATCCGTTAGTCGCCTCTTACGACATGCTGGGGAGCATCGGGTAAATTCTTCCCCCTAACCCGCAGGGGGGAGGGGGGGGGGGGGGGGTGTGTGTGTGTGTGTAGAACACTTAATGTGGAGGGGTGTTGGTGGAGATGGGGGTGATCTTTCCTCACTGCATGTGCATCAGACAACAATTTAATCTGTAGAATATTTTACTTTCAAATATATTGTACAGTGGAACATATCTATCCTCCCACCCCACACGCACCTAAGGGACCAACAAAAAATGGTTGTTACAGACAGGTGCATGGTTGCTACACGAGGTTGAATTATGTCAAAGAAAAGTTGTCAGGGATCATTCGGAGTGCCAGTGGTCGCTGTGGGGAGGTGTAATTCACACGCAAAGGAAGGTTTGACTGTAATATCTACACAGTTTGTCTACATTTACTCAACTAACATTTTACTTTGAAAAGGGTCAAGCTAACTCTTGGGGTAAGGGTGGGTCCGATATTCTTAACCGGCAAACAAGCTATAAACAACAAAAAATCAGCAATTATTTTACTTTGAAAGTAACTGCATATGGTCTGACACAGATCTTTAAGTCTCATTGTCTCCCAGGTACGGATATATCCGTACCCACTCATATGGCTCTATCTGACCAGGTACGGATATATCCGCCCAGACTGTTAGTTTCAGTCGCTTCCTGTAATGTCCAGCTAACGCCTGCATTCCAGCGTGTTGATATACAGTTACTACACAGTTACTACAATTCTGAGTGACCTGCTGCAGCACAGCTGCTAGGTCTCGGCTAAAAAAAACTTGGTCAACATAGGTGGGGTAGAAAGTGTTAAATTAGCTTAGCCACCACAATTTCTTGGACAGACCGTTATTACAGTCCTCTAAGACAGGGGTGCTGGCTTGCATGGGGTTTGGGTGGATGCTGAGAGAAGATGTAAAATTAGTCTTTGCCAGTGTTGTAAAGTTTCAGCTGTAAAACCATAATGACACTGAGAGATTCTTTCATGTTTCCTGTCAGTTTGAATACACGACTTTGTCAGCTGCCAATTCCTAAAAAGGAAAATGAGTATTGAGTATTCTTCTATTGTATTAATTCTTGTTGGAATCGCTTCCATGAGTGTTAACTTTTTGTATGAGGTAAAAGCAGGTTAATGCTGGGTGAAAGTATCTAGCATACAAATAGTTATTCCTAAATGTAGCGCAAATAATTAATTTTAGTACGAAAGAGGATTCCTCTTTAAAAGCACTTTAACAGCCAAATTTCATCATCCAGTAAATTGATAAAAATAAAGGGAAGCAATTGCGGTATCTGTCAATTTTCTAACATCACCATTGCCTCCCTTTTGAAGTCACCACAGTATTTACAAGTGTTGCAGAAAATGAAATTATATTCCAAACAAAAAGCAGAAATTCAGAACAACAAAATCACACTCTATCCAATAATGCCGTGGAGTGATTCTTATTACTCTGTCAGTACCACAAAAAAATGTACATGAAGATAAATTTGACATTAATTTTGGTTTTTAATACATGTACTGTGCAATGGGCACAATTATAGTTCAAAGGATTCATCCCCCTTTGGTACATGTACTGTTCTTCTATTGTGATTTGTGCTTTTCTCATGAACGAGTATTTGATTTTCATTGAAAATATGACTGCATGGTGACAAATGTTACTGACCAAATATACATGTATTTACAAAAGTAAATGATAATAAAAAAAAATGTGCAAGACAGAAAAATTGTTGTGAAGGAATTTCTTCATGATAATTAAATGATTAAAAAATACTGTCTCTGTTTTGTGATTCAAAGGTCAGTTCTCTAGAATTACATCCCCAGCTGGCCTTTAGAAATTACAATCAGTTTGTTTGTCTTCAAAAGAGGTTAAGTAACAACTATACTGGAATCATCAATTCAAAGCCATCAAAAATAGCTATCACACTATCTGTGCTGAGTTAACTTGAAATATATGATATGTACAAATCAGCTGCATACACAATTGCATAGAATAGATGCAAATATAAACGTTACTGGTTTACCCAGTTATACTTTAAGCAGTTTGTAAGATATACTGTATCATTATTACTATTAGTGATTTTAACTTTATTTACACACCTGATTCATCACATAAAGATATAAAAATGGCAAGCCATATGTTTCTCGGCTTTGTAACACCAATCCAATAAGTAAAATTACTGACAAGCATTAAACAAAGTTAAAATGAAAAGGTTGTAATCTTTCAGTTTAACAAAACAACAAGAAGGGCAAAGCCCATACGACTCACATGCTTGACCTCGACCTTTAGGGTAACTAAACCTAGCAATGACATCATACACTAAGAACTGCTTTACACATTTTTCCTACCAAAATACATGTGACCTTGGTCATCCAAGGTCATGCAACACAAAGCTGTTAATTCAAGACATAGGAAGTACAATGGTGCTTATTGGCTCTTTCTACCATGAGATATGGTCACTTTTAGTGGTTCACTACCTTATTTTGGTCACATTTCATAAGGGTCAAAGTGACCTTGACCTTGATCATATGTGACCAAATGTGTCTCATGATGAAAGCATAACATGTGCCCCACATAATTTTTAAGTTTGAAACAGTTATCTTCCATAGTTCAGGGTCAAGGTCACTTCAAAATATGTATACAATCCAACTTTGAAGAGCTCCTGTGACCTTGACCTTGAAGCAAGGTAAACCAAACTGGTATCAAAAGATGGGGCTTACTTTGCCCTATATATCATATGTAGGTGAGGTATTCAATCTCAAAAACTTCAGAGAAAATGGGAAAAATGTGAAAAATAGCTGTTTTTTAGGCAACATTTATGGCCCCTGCGACCTTGACCTTGAAGCAAGGTCAAGATGCTATGTATGTTTTTTGGGGCCTTGTCATCATACACCATCTTGCCAAATTTGGTACTGATAGACTGAATAGTGTCCAAGAAATATCCAACGTTAAAGTTTTCCGGACGGACGGACGGACGACTCGGGTGAGTACATAGACTCACTTTTGCTTCGCATGTGAGTCAAAAACAACACACACAAAAAACAAAACAACAACAACAAGACCTCCTAATACCAGTGATAAGTCTTCTGTAAGGTAAACCTGCATGTCAATGTAATTAGGAGTATAATGCATAATGCTTTCAGTCATGGTACACACATGTGCAGACACAGCCCAACTCGATCCCAGCTTAAGTCTCTCTCTCTCACACACACACACACACCACACACACACACTCTCTCTCATTCACACACGACCGAATTTCGGTTACATTTTCAAAGTCGTTATACAGATGTACCACTGTACTGACACTCTCCCTTAATATCACCACCCAGGACTTATCATACTTAATACTTCAAACTATCAACTTGCTTGCATGCATGCTCATCAAAAAGTAGCATAAATTCATCTCCCAAGCGACACCCTCTCCCCGAGCCCCAACTATGGGTACCCTTCATTTCACACATCCCCCGCACCCCCCCCCTTCCCTCCCACCCCCGACACACTCAACATTTCCACTCAATCACACTATCAAGAGGGAACAACAGTGATCTCATCCTCATTGATCATCTCCGATTTTCCTTTCTCTTCCATCTCTATCGGCGTGGGAGCAGTTGGTTTTGGTGAATCTCCGGCGGCACCGTTCTGTTCCACCATTTTGTGGTTCACTTCCACTTCCACGCTGATCTGACGGCTCTGCGGCCGCTTCTGAACTTTCTCAGTGTACTGAATTCCATGCTGCTTCAGGAGACGCTGGAGGTAGTCGATCTCGCCTTCCAGAGACGTGCAGTAGGAGCGAAACTTTGCGAGTTCTTGCTCGCCCGCCTCCCTCATGTGTTTCTCTCGCTCTATCTTTTTCTCTGCTTGTCGCTTGATAGACAGGATGATGCCTGAAACACAGGAGTAAACATTTCATATTTCATTTTCATAACTTTATCGTCCCATTGCTGGGAAATTCGGGTCGCTTCTTCCCAGTGGAAAGCTAGCAGCAACAGAGTCGCGCTACCCAGGTGTGTGCGTGTTTAGGTCTATGGACCACCTGCACTTATGGCAGAATGACCAAGGTCTTTTACGTGCCACAGTGGTGACACGGGGGTTAAACATGGATACCGTCTCTGAGTCTGCACATTAAGTTGACCCATGTCCGCCCCGGTCCGGATTCGAACTAGTGACCCTAGGATCACAAGACCAGTGCTCCATCAACTGAGCTATACCGGGCCCCCATAACCTTAACGTGCCAGTATCACATGAAATGTTTAACAAGGTTTGTGTATAAATACAGTGCTAATCTGAAATAAAACTAATCAAAACAAAATTAGTATGGGGGGGGGGGGGGGGATACAAAAAAGAACAGAAGATGCAGCTTACCATTAAGAATTCTGGTGACTCGCCACAATCGCAGGATGACCAGCAAACCCACGCCACTGGCCGCATCCTCTCTGTCTCGGAAAATGATGTCCAGTACGAAGGATACGATCACAACCAGCGCGTCAAATAACTGCACATACACACACAATAAACAGTGGCTTAAGCAGGTTAAAGATCTACTTAAAGACATGAGATAGGATTGTTAAACATAATACTGTCAGGCATCATTGATTGCATAAGTTTTCATAAAAACATTACACTTTTGGGGTGCCCTACACATTTTAGTCATATTAATTGCTGTCCAAAATAGGTCCTGTTATGTAAGCTCATGCAAAAAAACCACAACTTAAAGTCAGCAAGACCTGGTTCTGGCTGTCTTTTTCATAAATCCTTTTAGACTTAATACTCTTCATTGAGATTTTTACACTGTTTATCCAAACACTTCATTCCATCCAAGTTTCTAAGTAGGGTCAGTTTCTTTCAGAGAAGAAAATCCTCTGAAATGAAAGTCTGAACCGGCCTGTGGAAATCTATGCCGATTTTCAATTACTTAAACGTGATTTTTATAATTAAATAAGACTAACAATATACTTTTCAGTTTGAACATTTGCAGTTTCACATTTTAAACTGACTTAAAGTTAAAACTAGTTGTCAATGCATCTTTTCTTCTTCTTCCAAGGGCAGCAACTCCCACTTGCACGATATAGCTAACTTTTATGTACATCACCGTTTTCATCTAAAATTTAATAATGTACAACAGCCACACACACACACACTATATTGCTCTGCCAACCCTAATTCAGTTCTTACCTCTAACTTGTGCTTGAAAAACGCCAAGCGCATGACGAAAATTCTCACAAAAATTTCAACGATGAAGAGAGAGAGAATGCTGAGGCTGCAGTAATGTAACACCTCCGGAACTATCTTCATGTGCTCGCCCTTAAGGTGAACAATCTCAAGGTCAAACAGCAGCTCCGCCAGCACAAGCAGAACATCCAGGATAACCAGCACCACGATTGCCACCTGCAAAGCAAAATAAGAGATTCAGGATGTTGCTAGGATACATTTTCTTCAGCAAATGTGCGAAAATGGCCTGGCATACAAATGTCGTCAATTTTCAGAAGTGACGGCAGTCCTTGGCATCACCTTTTCACCACCATGTAAAAAGTTTTGGCCGATTTGTCCTCCCATTATATAGAAGTTTCAACATGTTCTTGCCTGTCAAGCGACCCTCTTAAGATTGAAACAAAAATGAAGATCTGTTTGCAATACTGATAGTCATAGAAAGCTGATGCTATTGCAAACTGCAAACTAAAATCATGTGCCTAAGTTAATTTCTGCTACAGTGAAACCCCCTATTAAGACCCCCCAATAGACCTTTTCGGTATCTGAGCAGCTCTCGCGAGACACGCTCTTTGTTATGCTTTGAACATCGCGAGAATTTCGAACCTTGGCTTGTGCAGCTCGCACGAGATCACTGTACCGCATGCTTTGCTATGCTCTGAAGTTTGCGAGAGATTACGAGAGCTTGGAATACCGATAGGGTCTATTTAAGACTCCTTCCTTTTCAAGACCTTGTTTTCTCAGACTTTCTGTTCTTTAAACCTCTGTAAAATTACCCCCATTTTAAGACTCTCTCCTTTTTAAGGCCCAATTTTCTGAAGTTTTGGGAGGTCTTAAAAGGGGGGTTCCACTGTATACCAATGTCAGTTCGACAAAGATCCCTTTGCATATATATATAGGAACACTTTAAAATTTATCGAGTTAAACATGATCCCTGCTTGATACAATTCCTTGATGTCACAGAATGACAGATATAAGTTATAACTACAGTTTTGACTAGGTAATACAAGGGGAGCACTGCTGTACCTGGAATTTATGTGAATGGATGATAACATCCAGTTTCTGACGCAGAGTGAGGGGGCCATGTTTGAGCGTCTCTTCGCAGTCGCTGCCTGTGACCGTGCTGCTGGTGTCGTCTTTCTCTATCACTCTCTCAAGGTCATCCTGCATCTTGTGAAGGTCATCCATTGCCATCCTGAATTTCAGTACATTACTATTAGCATGAAACATGACAAAAAGAAATCTTACATGGGTTTACAACCTAGGATTTGATGTTGCTAGGATTTTTTATGTTGTGTGTGTGTGTACACGTGTGTGTGTGTGTGTTTACAAGTGTGTGTGTGTGAAAAATGGCAAAGGTTGGGCACTTTTCAGAAGTTTAAGGTGGTCCATAATGTCCCTTTCCTCCCACTCTGAACACGCGTGGCAGCTCTGCCAGAACAAAATAAAACTTAAAAGTTTGCAGCAATTGGAAAAAAGTGTAGACGTTTCTGCGACTGTCAATGTCAATACACATCCGTCCAGAATGAAAAAAACTCCACTTGCAAGTTGACCAACTTTTTCAGAGCCGCCTAAATCATGGGATAAATGTTTGTTGCTTCAGGCAATTCTTTTTTTCTCTGCATACGAGAAGGTACATTTCAAGATCAATCTGTTAGAATGTTGGCTTCTTGCAGTTGCATAAGTATATAGCCATGCACTTATGTCACTTTATAAAATACAAGATTTATAAACACATATTCAAACAGTGTTCTAGGTAGATGGACTCGATCTGCGCATGTTATTTTCATGCAAACATGGCTAGATTGAGAGAGAGAGAGAGAGAGAGAGAGAGAGAGAGAGAGAGAGAGAGAGAGAGAGAGAGAGAGAGAGAGAGAGAGAGAGAGAGAGAGAGAGAGAGAGAGAGAGAGATTGTTTTGATCGGGAATGATCGTTACAGAAATGTATTCCAATCATTCACCTGACTCTGGTTCTGGATGCCTGAAGGAAAACACGCCCCCTTGGTCAAACTTTTTTGTCGCTCCTCCTTCGAAAGTTTCCACAACTTGTAATTACCGCCGGTGATTAACCTTTTGACATCAGAGCTAGATGATGACCAAGGAGCAGCTCTTATCGGACCAGGTTTTTATCTCCATCGGATCGTCAGGGAGATAACGCGCCACTTTTTCGTGCAACCACCGACGCAAAGTTTTTGTTTACGTTCTTGCATGCGGACGGAAGTCGAGGAGCGTTAAACTAAAAAATATGGATCGGAGTGCGACTGTAGAGAGGAGCAAGGATAATAAACAGATCGTAAGAAAAGTGTGAGGTAAAAAGTCTTTGTACACACAGGAATCTGCTGGTTGCTTAAATGCTGCATGTTATTGCTAATGCTTGTATTTTCTTTTTTCACCAGAAATCTTTCCAAATTACTTCCCCTGACCGGCACCGACTTATTACAGAGGTTGCTTCCCTTCTTCCATTTTATAACGGCAAGCAAACAACATGCACCACCAACACAATTAAGAAGTAAAACTCTTCCTTGGCCGGACATATATAACGTTTCTGGTTCTGTCTTATTCCCCTTGATCCTCAAACCTGAGGTGCTAGCTTGCCAGTAAGGTTGCCGCGGCACCAAAAACTATCGCCAAGCCGTTGGATGAGTCACCGTGCCGCACACTACACACACACACACACGCGGCACTGACACGCGACACACACGCACATCATACACACAGTGACACACACACACACACACACTGTGACACACACACACACACATATATATATACACACTGACCAGCATACACAGACACATACACCGCGGCTCTCTGACAAACACACACGCGCTCTCGATCCGGGCCTCACAGACGGACTCACACCGGCACACACACCAAACCACAGCACACACACTAGACCACAGGGTCTGGCTCCATAAGAAGCATAGAACATGAGTTCCGTTGTCTCGAAAAGGGTACAATGATTTGACATCAAATTGTCTCATGACATGGTATGTGTAGTCAGAAACAAAAATGTTCTCACATTTACATTCTCTGGAAAATTGCAACATGAGGGGGGGATAATTGCCCAGTGTCAGTCACAAAGAGACAGTTGCCAAAATCAAATTTTATTAATTTAAACAAATTTTTTTTTTTCAAAAACCTTGGGTTTTTTTTTTTTTTTTTTTGGGGGGGGGGGGGGGGGGGCATGTGTTTAGAGTCACACCTCAAGAAGTTTCTTTCAACAAAAAAACAAACAAGTCGCGTAAGGCGAAAATACAACATTTAGTCAAGTAGCTGTCGAACTCACAGAATGAAACTGAACGCAATGCCATTTTTCAGCAAGACCGTAAACTCGTAGCATCGTCAGTCCACCGCTCATGGCAAAGGCAGTGAAATTGACAAGAAGAGCGGGGTAGTCGTTGCGCTAAGAAGGATAGCACGCTTTTCTGTACCTCTCTTCGTTTTAACTTTCTGAGCGTGTTTTTAATCCAAACATATCATATCTATATGTTTTTGGAATCGGGAACCGACAAGGAATAAGATGAAAGTGTTTTTAAATTGATTTCGACAATTGAATTTTGATAATAATTTTTATATATTTAATTTTCAGAGCTTGATTTTAATCCAAATATAACATATTTATATGTTTTTGGAATCAAAAAATGATGGAGAATAAGATGAACGTAAATTTGGATCGTTTTATAAATTTGTATTTTTTTTTTACAATTTTCCGATTTTTAATGACCAAAGTCATTAATTAATTTTTGAGCCACCAAGCTGAAATGCAATACCGAAGTCCGGGCTTCGTCGAAGATTGCTTGACCAAAATTTCAATCAATTTGGTTGAAAAATGAGGGCGTGACAGTGCCGCCTCAACTTTCACGAAAAGCCGGATATGACGTCATCAAAGACATTTATCAAAAAAATGAAAAAAACGTTCGGGGATTTCATACCCAGGAACTCTCATGTCAAATTTCATAAAGATCGGTCCAGTAGTTTAGTCTGAATCGCTCTACACACACACACAGACACACACACGCACATACACCACGACCCTCGTCTCGATTCCCACCTCGATGTTAAAACATTTAGTCATAACTTGACTAAATGTAAAAACAAGTCGCGTAAGGCGAAAACACAACATTTAGTCAAGTAGCTGTCGAACACACAGAATGAAACTGAACGCAATGCCATTTTTCAGCAAGACCGTAAACTCGTAGCATCGTCAGTCCACCGCTCATGGCAAAGGCAGTGAAATTGACAAGAAGAGCGGGGTAGTAGTTGCGCTAAGAAGGATAGCACGCTTTTCTGTACCTCTCTTTGTTTTAACTTTCTGAGCGTGTTTTTAATCCAAACATATCATATCTATATGTTTTTGGAATCAGGAACCGACAAGGAATAAGATGAAAGTGTTTTTAAATTGATTTCGACAATTGAATTTTGATAATAATTTTTATATATTTAATTTTCAGAGCGTGTTTTTAATCCAAATATAACATATTTATATGTTTTTGGAATCAGAAAATGATGGAGAATAAGATGAACGTAAATTTGAATCGTTTTATACATTTTTATTTTTTTTAACAATTTTCAGATTTTTAATGACCAAAGTCATTAATTAATTTTTAAGCCACCAAGCTGAAATGCAATACCGAAGTCCGGGCTTCGTCGAACATTACTTGACCAAAATTTCAACCAATTTGGTTGAAAAATGAGGGCGTGACAGTGCCGCCTCAACTTTAACGAAAAGCCGGATATGACGTCATCAAAGACATTTATCAAAAAAATGAAAAAAACGTTCGGGGATTTTATACCCAGGAACTCTCATGTCAAATTTCATAAAGATCGGTCCAGTAGTTTAGTCTGAATCGCTCTACACACACACACATACACACACACACACACACACGCACATACACCACGACCCTCGTCTCGATTCCCCCCTCTACGTTAAAATATTTAGTCAAAACTTGACTAAATGTAACAACAAAAATCAAAAACAAACAAGTCGCGTAAGGCGAAAATACAATATTTAGTCAAGTAGCTGTCGAACTCACAGAATGAAACTGAACGCAATGCCATTTTACTCGTAGCATCGTCAGGCCACCGCTCATGGCAAAGGCAGTGAAATTGACAAGAAGAGCGGGGTAGTAGTTGCGCTAAGAAGGATAGCACGCTTTTCTGTACCTCTCTTTGTTTTAACTTTCTGAGCGTGTTTTTAATCCAAACATATCATATCTATATGTTTTTGGAATCAGGAACCGACAAGGAATAAGATGAAAGTGTTTTTAAATTGATTTGGACAATTTAATTTTGATAATAATTTTTATATATTTAATTTTCAGAGCTTGTTTTTAATCCGAATATAACATATTTATATGTTTTTGGAATCAGCAAATGATGGAGAATAAGATAAACGTAAATTTGGAGCGTTTTATAAATTTTTATTTTTTTTTACAATTTTCCGATTTTTAATGACCAAAGTCATTAATTAATTTTTAAGCCACCAAGCTAAAATGCAATACCGAACCCCGGGCTTCGTCGAAGATTACTTGACCAAAATTTGAACCAATTTGGTTGAAAAATGAGGGCGTGACAGTGCCGCCTCAACTTTCACGAAAAGCCGGATATGACGTCATCAAAGACATTTATCAAAAAAATGAAAAAAACGTTCGGGGATTTCATACCCAGGAACTCTCATGTCAAATTTCATAAAGATCGGTCCAGTAGTTTAGTCTGAATCGCTCTACACACACACACAGACAGACAGACAGACACACACACACACACACACACACACACACACACACACGCACATACACCACGACCCTCGTCTCGATTCCCCCCTCTACGTTAAAATATTTAGTCAAAACTTGACTAAATGTAACAACAAAAATCAAAAACAAAAAAGATAATATTTAAAAAAAAAAATTAGTTTTTTTCAAATCAACTTTAAGGTGGCAGTACTACCTGGGATTTTGACAAAAAATCTATTTTCCATTCCATAATGTGTTATTTTAATACAGAAATGCCTCAATATTGTCTAACATTTTGAATTTGTTGTCGTAATTAGTGCCAATATCGTATTTCTACCCAGTTGATGTGTAAATTTTGACATTCTCATTTTGACGCGTAAAAAAAGTTTGCGTTTTCCTGTGATGTTTTTTGAAGTATTATATATAGATACAGTGTTGACATGTTTCAAAACATTCTGACGTTCATTGTGTTTGAATTTCTAAAAAAAAACCTACCACACTGTGGAGCTTTTATTTGTTTGTTTGTTTGCTTAACGCCCAGCCGACCACGAAGGGCCATATCAGGGCAGTGCTGCTTTGACATATAACGTGCGCCACATTCAAGACAGAAGTCGCAGTACAGGCTTCATGTCTCACCCAGTCACATTATTCTGACACCGGCCCAGACCATGCAACCAGTCCTAGCACTAACCCCATAATGCCAGACGCCAGGCGGAGCAGCCACTAGATTGCCAATTTTAAAGTCTTAGGTATGACCCGGCCGGGGTTCGAACCCACGACCTCCCGATCACGGGGCGGACGCCTTACCACTAGGCCAACCGTGCCGTACTGTGGAGCTGTGTGCCATAAATCAATAAACCAATTTCTGCACACTATGTTTATTGTTCCTTAACATTGAATGTATGATTTAATTTGTGACCAAAGTTTTACTGAAATTGGATGATATATAGATATACTAGAGGAATACCCGGCTTCGCCGGGGTGAATCGCGAGACAGAGACAGACAGCGTAGCGGTTCATCACAATCACCTCTGCAGGCGAAGTCCTGTCAAACGGGATTGAGAATTTTAGAGCTTATTTCTTAGCCCTATATTATCTGTTGTGGCTTCTCAAATGCCAGAACATACAGACAGACAAAAGCCGCTAGACCCCATCACAAACAGAACTCTACAATACACAGGTTTTTGCCCACACACACACACACACACAGAGAAGCCGTATATATATATGCATATCTGTATCTATAAATATATAGAGATAGGTGAGAGTCTATTTTTCGCGTGGCTATAAATTGATTCGACCTTTTCACTTTGACAGTAAGAACAACTTACGGGTGCAAGGGAAGCGTTGTGGACAGCGCAGTGGACAGCGCAGTGACATTCTAAAAATAGTAATAGTAACTTACAACTGAACGGGAAAGCCACACGAAGGAAGGGAGATAAACGCCAAACACTGGAGAAGATAAGGAAGAGTTACTTATAATGGTGAAATGAACACAAAAACCAAAATCAGTTCAGCGCTGCGCGCTGAGAGCACGTGTTGAAATATCTCATCGATGATATTGTGTCCGGGGTGTAGCTGAATACGGTGTCCAAATTTGATAAAGATCCACCGAAAACTTTGGCTTTGGTGTGTCGGTATGGGGGCACGGGTAGCTGAGGTGGAACCAAAATAGCTGAGGTTGAACCAAAATCGGTTCAGCGCTGCGCGCTGAGAGCACGTGTTGAAATATCGACCAGGTTGTGTCGTGTCCCGGGTCTACCTGAATATGCCCACCAAATTTGAAGCAGATCCATCGAGAACTTTGGCCGTGCATGGCGAATACACAAATACACAGACACACACACAGACACACACACAGACACAAGTCGTATATATGTTACAGTAAATTCATCAAACCAGTCAATTTGTAAATTTACTGTAATTTTCAGTAAATTTGTAAAGTTACTATTTCACTCAGTAAATTTACAAATTTACTGAAAAATTCAGGAAATTTACAAATTTACTGAAATTTGGGGATTCATTTTTGACAAATCTACTGGATGGTGAAGGACAATTTCAGTAAATGTGAGCTGAACAAGACTTGTGAAGATTTGACAGCTTGTGCGAGTTCAGTGTGAGTTCTGCTCAGTACAGTTTCAGTAAATGTGAGCTGAACAAGACTTGTGAAGATTTGACAGCTTGTGCGAGTTCAGTGTGAGTTCTGCTCAGTACATGCGGTGACAAGTAAATTCACCAACTTAATAGTTTAGTCCACACTGAGCTGCCAAGGAAGACAAGGATGGCTAGCCCAAGCAACATGGAAAATCGATTCACAGAGGAACTTTTCAAAATTAAATATGCAGGCAAATGCTATAATTTGTTTGGAAAGGCAGAATACTCAAAGATGCTACAAGTACAAGACGTGAAAACTGCAGCTGTGTCCAAAGAGTCAAAAAATCAACATGACTATCATATTCTGAGAAAGTAAGTACCATTTTATTTTCTTGCGTGCGTGTGTTTGTGTGTGTGCTCTCTAACACCCCTCCACCTTCTCTTTATCTCTGTTTGTGTCAGTTATTCTAATTCTCTCTCCATTCTGTCTATCTCTGTCTGTGTCTGTCTCTCTCTCCCTCTCCCTCTGTGTGTATGTGTGTGTGTAACTGCAGCTGTGTGTGTGTGTTCATCTTTCTCTGTTTGTGTCAGTTATTCTAATTCTTTCTCCAATCTGTCTATCTCTGTCTGTGTCTGTCTCTCTCTCCCTCTCCCTCTGTGTGTATGTGTGTGTGTGTAACTGCAGCTGTGTGTGTGTATGTGTGTTCATCTTTCTCTGTTTGTGTCAGTTATTCTAATTCTTTCTCCATTTGAGTGTACTTTTGTTTTCTGTTGTCACAGGTATGAAGTTCTTCAGTGTGGACCGGTCGAAAAACTTATCAAGAAAAGAGAGCATGCAGAGGAAACCCCGATGTACTTCGTTACAATTGAAGAAACATTCGACGTCCTCCGAGCTTCACACATCGTCATCGCGATTGGGCATGGAGGTCAGGACCGCATGATGAAGGAGATCAAGAAAAAATATGCCAACATCAGCGTGCAAGCCATTGAACTATTCAAGTCCCTGTGCCTGGAATGCCAAAAGAAGAGAACGAGACCCAAAACAACAGGCGTAGTCGTTCGGCCAATACTCACCAAAGACTTTTCTTGTCGAGGTCAGGTGGATTTAGTCGACATGCAGTCAATGAGTTGCAACGGCTACAAATGGATTATGGTCTACCAAGATCATCTAACAAAATTCTGTGTCTTGCGCGCCATCAGAAGCAAACGCCCAACAGAAGTTGCCAGCCAGCTTTTGGATATTTTTCTTTTTTGCTTGGCGCTCCAGTCATACTGCAAAGTGATAATGGAACCGAGTTCACGGCAAATGTTATTTCAGAACTGACGGAGTTCTGGCCTTCATTAAAGATGGTCCATGGCAAGCCCCGTTACCCCCAAAGCCAAGGATCAGTTGAGCGGGCAAATTGTGACATTAAAGACATGCTTGTTGCTTGGCTCGCAGACAACAATAGCCAAGACTGGGTCGCAGGTATCAAATTCGTTCAATTCCACAAGAATTCTGCCTACCATTCAGGAATAAAGCGATCACCATACTCGGCCTTGTTTGGAAACGAAGCTCGCGTCGGACTGACATCTACCCCGCCACGAGAAATCCTGGACAATCTTGAGTCAGAGGATGATTTGGCAAGACTGGATTTGCCTCAGCCAGCTTCCAGAGCTGCATCATCAGTTGTTGCAGACAACTCTACAGCTGACGCAAACTTGACTTCAGCTGAACCGTCTGCCTCTGCTGACGCCACCCTGACTTCAGCTGAACCGTCTGCCTTGTCAACTGACACCACCCTGACTTCAGCTGAACCGTCTGCCTCTGCTGACGCCACCCTTATTTCAGCTGACCCAACCACCACAACAGCTGATCCACTTTAAACCTCCGATGCATCAATGTTGACTGCGCATGTTGAGAGGGTTACAAGGGCTCGAAAAGAAGCATTCTCCGGCATCTCAGGCAGAGAGAATGGTAAAAAGAAGTGAGTGGACTTCAAATGCGGTGAAGTGGGAGACGATGTGGCAGTGCCCATGCCAATGGTCGATCGTGGCAGAGGTGATGCCAGAAATATTTTAGGTGTCATTTTAAACAGAGACATTTCAACTGACATTTATACTGTAGCAGTGAAGGCCGGGGTTTTAAAAGTGCGGTATTCACGAAACCAATTTGATTTGTGCCCTCAAAGACTGCTCTCCATGAGAGGTGTGAATCTTGACAAACACGTATCTCTTTGCTCTGCTATTATAGCAGAGTCAGCATCAGGGGGCCAAGGTTTTACCAAATGCAATTGTGCTGGTGGGCCGAGAAAGTGCCAAACGAACAAATGTTCCTGCTACAAAGCAAAACTAAAATGCAATTCAAAATGCCATGGAAGCCTCACTTGCCGCAACAAATGATTTTTTTTATGGAATGAGTGTGCCAATGGTCTGTTCTTTTAATTCAATACAATGATGTTTTGTGAATAAATTCTTCTCTCCCGTCAAAAAATGTGTGTGTGTGTGTGTGTGTGTGTTGTGTGTGTGTGTGTATGGCATAAGGCTTACAATGTTTCAGTAAATTTGTAAATTTCCTGGGTGTCAAACTCAGTAAATTTGTAAATTTCCTGAATTTTTCAGTAATTTTGTAAATTTACTGAGTGAAATAGTAACTTTACAAATTTACTGAAAATTTCAGGAAATTTACAAATTTACTGGTTTGATGAATTTACTGTAACATATATATATATATATATATATCTATATATCATCCAATATCTATATAGATATATATATATACCACCAACATAATGCAACCCCTCCCCAGGTAGAACGGTCAACTGCCCTTCACAACTTAGTTAATCACAGGAATTCTTTAGGCGAAAAGAACTCCATTCCTTCAAACAGCGCAATATTCGTTAACTTTTCCTTTCTATACAAAACTTCAGCGCTCTTACGTATTACATTTTGACAAAGCTCACTGAAATATGCCACACACAAAAAACCCAAAAAAACAAACCCCTAGAGTTTCAAACTAGATTATAAAACAATCTAAGCACATATATTCTTTGTATATGACTGTGTGTGTGTGTGTGTGTGTGTGTGTGTGTGGGAAAATATTAAGCTTTTCCTTGAGCGTATGATTTTGGAGCCATTCCATGGAATGTGTTTTGCACAAAATTATGATGTCCATTGACGTTTATAAAAGCGTTCAAATGTCCTATTGATGTTGAAGAGCTAGAGGACATTTGTCCTGTATACCTGTATGAATTTGTAGGAACATCCCTGATACAGTCGACTCCGGATATTACGTCACCCCTCGGGGGATGTATTTGAGCGACGTTATACGCGGTGACGCTGTATCCGGTTCATCGGTTATAACGTCACTTTTACGCGCGGGTGATGTTATATCCGGAGTCCAAGAGTTATGTCCCTTTCTAAAGTAATGACTGTTTTAATAAAACTGTGCAGAAATGGAAAGTGCATGCATTAGTGTTGTTTAAAAATTACAACAACATATTGTTGTAAGTTTTAAACTAACTTATTACAATAATCTTTAATTCACTTCCTCATATATAGAATTGTGGACTATTCTCTTCTTTGCGTATTTCCAAAACCTGGCTATACCATGAATACAAAATTGTATACACAACATTTTCCCCGAAATTCTGCAACAGTATCAACGTACAGTGTTGTAGGCTGCATGCTGATTCCGAGACAGGTTGTTAGTGTTGGAGTGTCAAGCTCCGTCTGGTTCCATCGACAATCTCAGTCTTTAATAATAGTGTCCGACGTTATTCGGCTTTAAGGACACACACACACATATGGCTGTCGTTTATTCATATTCTGCTACATCTTGACCTGTCCTTGATGTCCGAAGAAATAACAAGTCGCGTAAGGCGAAAATACAACATTTAGTCGAGTAGCTGTCGAACTCACAGAATGAAACTGAACGCAATGCAATTTTTCAGCAAGACTCGTAGCATCGTCAGTCCACCGCTCATGGCAAAGGCAGTGAAATTGACAAGAAGAGCGGGGTAGTAGTTGCGCTGAGAAGGATAGCACGCTTTTCTGTACCTCTCTTCGTTTTAACTTTCTGAGCGTGTTTTTAATCCAAACATATCATATCTATGTTTTTGGAATCAGGAACCGACAAAGAATAAGATGAAAGTGTTTTAAACAAAAAGGAGACCACTCAAAGATGAGGGGGTGACTGGAAGCTTTATTCATGCTTCAATAAAATACCATAATAAAATAATGCAAAATGTCGCGCTTGAAATGAGATTGAAAAACATGTACATATTTTCACTGAGGATTTGCTGCGCGCATAATAAACATCCCACAGTGGCGCATAAATATCAAAACATAGTATACTCCACAACAGCAGGATGGATAATCCTGTCTTGGCCCACACAAACATACGCGCTAAAAAAAACCAAAGGAAAAACAACAACCACACACAACGAATTAATACTCAGACACACGCACATAATTATTTCTTTCTTGTAACATAAGCATAACCAACACCATACAACAAACAAGCATATAAAAAAAAATACATGCAGAGGCAGTTAATTCTTCATAATTATTAAAAAAAAAAAAGGATAAGGCATTCCAGTCACACTAAGCTCAAAAGGGTGGGAGGGAGGGGAAAATTGTTTGTGTGCGCACTTGCGTGAGTTTGGCAGCGAACTGACGCAGTGGGCACAGGCCTGTGTTCACAGCGACACGCGCACGTGAACTTGCTGATTCACTCAGCGTAGCGACAGCCGTGGGAGTTAAGGGCCTAAATACAGGCGACGTTAATCCCTAGTAGTTTAAAATACATTTCTGCGAAATTCCTATTAAACAAAAAGGAGACCACTCAAAGATGAGGGGGTGACTGGAAGCTTTATTCATGCTTCAATAAAATACCATAATAAAATAATGCAAAATGTCGCGCTTGAAATGAGATTAAAAGACATGTACATATTTTCACTGAGGATTTGCTGCGCGCATAATAAACATCCCACAGTGGCGCATAAATATCAAAACATAGTATACTCCACAACAGCAGGATGGATAATCCTGTCTTGGCCCAATTGACCAAATCCACTTCACTCACTCTACCTTTAAAGTCCCTTTAGTGCGCTGTCACAGATTAAAATGTCCCTTTTACGTTTTGACAGCGCACTGCCTCTGTGCGATTGCGGAAGCAATCCGATCACCAGGGATGGCAATGTTAGCTAGGCAAGCGTATGAGCGCCAGTCTCCAATCTGGCGAATTGTCTCTCATCGGAAGACCGACTTGATAAGCCCAGGAAGCACCCCCTCTGCGGAAACTGTGCCCGGCGTACTGCTTGGGATCAACACCTGCCTGCTGCAGGCACTGCTTAACTTTTGACACGAAGGACGAGGGGGTCAGGGGGGGAGAAGGGGGGGTTGCCGGACGAGGCCACGAAGGCGGGGCCGTCGGGCGGGGCGTGGGGGGGGGGGGGGGGGGCCTGAAAGCTTGGAAAATCGCAGCGACCGGGCAGAGCAGAGCAGAGGGCATCCTCCTGAAAGTCAGAGTCAAAGTGCGATTTTTGAACTGAATAACCTTGGACCAACTAATGGTGATGCGCACAGCGTCTGGGTAGAACACAGTCTTGTCTTCTCAAGTGTTTGGTAATCCATACAGACAGTCCCAAGACATCAATTAATAATCTACAAATAAAATAAAACAAGGTAAAACATGACTGTCAAAAAGGGGGGTGACTAGCAGTTTCAGTTACCAGACACGAGCAATTTACGTAAGCGTTCGTGACCTCCCGACTCGTGAAGGCGGGAGACTGCGTCTGCAACGACGTTCCTGGCGCCGGGGTAGTATACCGCCTTCAGCCGGAAGTTGTAAGTGGCCGACGCCCAGAAGACCCTGCGCAAGGACTGCATGACGAAGCTGTCTCTGCACGAGCCCTTGTTGATGATGGCCACCGCCGCCTGGTTGTCGGAGTGGACGAACACCTTCTTGCCCGCCCACAGGTGAGACCAGCGAGTGACCGCCGGTTCAAGGGCGAGCACCTCCTTGTAGTTGATGTGCAAAGAGGCGGCGCGAGGCCAGTGGGTCTGCCAGTGCGTGTAGACCCAATCGCCCTGGTTGAACGCCCCCGCCGCCTCCGTGCAAGCGTCGATGCTGATGGGCGTGGCTGGTCGGCAGTCGACTAGTGGCATGGTACCGTTGAAGGTTCGCAAGAACCTAAGCCACCAGTCGATGTCGAGGCGCATCTCTTTGGTGACTCTGGAGCGATGCCACGGGCAGCGCAGCGTAGCGATGCGATCGAGGAGCCGCCGAAGGTGAAAGCGGCCCCCGTAGATGCACTGAGAAGCCCAGTTTAGCTTCCCAGCTAGGCTCTGGAGCTGGCGTTTGGAGACCTTGGTGCTGGAGAAGACGCCCTGCAGATCTTGCGTGAGGTCCTTCACCTTGGCGTCGGGCAGCTCCATGGTCATAGCGACGGTGTCCAGCGTGATGCCCAGGAAGGTTAGACGCTGGGTAGGGCCCTCCACCTTGGAGTAGTTGATGGCGAAGCCAAGCTGCCTCACTAAACGCATGAGGGCGTTCAGCGCGGCTTGACATAGCTCGGAGGTCTCAACAGTCAGCAGGAAATCGTCCATGTAGGCGACCACACCCTTGTGGCCTTGAGCATGCATCATGTGGCGGATGGCTTGCGAAAGTTCGTGGAATACCTCGGGGGATCGCCGCGCGCCGAAGGGCAGACGAGTGTCTACCATAAAAGTCTCTGTTGGCGATCCCTCGAAGTTCCAGGCTACGCCTGTAGCCGGATAGTTCGAGGGGTGAATGCGCACTGACCTGTATGCGCTGGCCAGGTCGAGTTTAGCGAGATAGCAGCCTGGTGTGATGAGATCTACGGCATCTTGAAGCTTCTGGAACTGGAACGGCGAGCTGTGTGCGAAGTCATTTAAGGCGCTGCCGACGGGGCGACTGCAGTCGTGGATGATGCGCACTTTATCACCGTCTTTCTTGGGGATAGCGCCGAGAGCCGACACGATGGTGGGTTTGCTGTCACACTGCTTATAATGTCCGTGCTCAAGCTCCACCTTAATCTGCTTCTCCACCTTATGACGGGTGGCGCCCTCTGTCGCTGACTTGTAGTTTTTCTGGTACACGCTGTCGGTGATGTCGTCAACGTCGACGATGCTGAAGCCTTCTTTGACGCCTTCCAGGATGTAGTCTCTTTTGGGGTAGTCCGCGGGCAGCAGACGGTGCCAGGCTTCGTACACGAGGCCCGCTTCACGCACTGGCTGGCTCAGTGGCGCGGGGGAGCGTTTTTTTCAGACCCGAATTGCCCGCCGGAAGCTGTAGCCGTGGACCGCATCGTTGGGGGGTTGGTTTGGGGTGACTGGTCGCTGGGTGCGTTGGAGAGTTGGTTGTGGCGATATTTGCAGGCCTTGCCAAAGGAACACGAACCGCGTGCCTTAAACTGTTTGCACTCGGGTACGGCCTGCCGCTGCGAAACTGTTGGGGTGCTGCGTTGTGCTCTGGGCTCCATCTTCGCCTCCATGTAGGGCGGGTACGTGCCCCACGGGAAGCTATGCTCCGCCTGCAGCTCACGATACTGGTGGTCGAAGTCAAGGACCGACTCCCAGCTGTAACGTTCGGCATACTCCATGACGTTGACGGTGTGGGCCAGGTAGAATTCGACGTCTTGGCGCGGCAAGGCCCCCGTCTGCAAAAGGTTGTTCATTAGTCTACAGTTCGCTGCCACCCACTCCTCCATACGAATGCCGGAGTAGGGGTGCTGATCGTCCGTGCGGACAACCAGTCGCTGCTCTGTGTCAACTATCAGTTCTTTCTTCTGCGATTGTCTTCTCTTCTTTGTTTTCTCAGTGAGAAAGTCAGTGATGTGAGCAGTTTTCTTCTTATGCGCTTTGATTGTGAGTGTCAGACGGGGGTCGAAACGGGCAAAACGATCGGCGTGCGGGGTGGACACTGTTTGTGGTTGATTTTGCTGTGGGTCGCGTAAAAAAAGTTCGTCAAAACGCTTACCGGCGTCCGTCAGTGCCGTTCCGTTTCTGATGTCTGCCATCGTAATCTGGGGGATGGAGCTGGATGCACCCCCCTCGCCGGCTGTAAGAACTTGCTGAAGGTCATCGATGCCGGCTTGACGCGTGTCTTTTTGAAATGTTCCAATCGCCGTGCGGAGAGCCTTGCGTTGACCAAGCGTGACACCCAGCGTGGCCATGTCTTCTTCTGTCAGCGTGGAGAGGAGATGTTCAGACACAATGTCTTCCTTTTGCAAGGCCTGCAAAGTCTTTTTTGTTAGACTGTTCGAATTACACCACTCTTCGAAGTTGAATTCCTCTCCCATCTTGGCAAAAGGCTTGTTTCTTGACAGCAGCAGAAAATTGTTTGTGTGCGCACTTGCGTGAGTTTGGCAGCGAACTGACGCAGTGGGCACAGGCCTGTGTTCACAGCGACACGCGCACGTGAACTTGCTGATTCACTCAGCGTAGCGACAGCCGTGGGAGCTAAGGGCCTAAATACAGGCGACGTTAATCCCTAGTAGTTTAAAATACATTTCTGCGAAATTCCTATTTAAATTGATTTCGAAAATTTAATTTTGATAATAATTTTTATATTTTTAATTTTCAGAGCTTGTTTTTAATCCAAATATAACATATTTATATGGTTTTTGAGTAACTTGAGAAAAAGTGACTCTATGTAATCGGTCAGTGTTAGTCTGTCCGGCCGGCCGGCCGGCCGGCCGTCCGTAGACACCACCTTAACGTTGGACTTTTCTCGGAAACTATCAAAGCGATCGGGCTCATATTTTGTTTAGTCGTGACCTCCAATGACCTCTACACTTTAACGATGGTTTCGTTGACCTTTGACCTTTTTCAAGGTCACAGGTCAGCGTCAAAGGAAAAATTAGACATTTTATATCTTTGACAAAGTTCATCGGATGTGATTGAAACTTTGTAGGATTATTCTTTACATCAAAGTATTTACATCTGTAGCCTTTTACGAACGTTATCAGAAAAACAAGGAAGATAACTAGCCTTTTCTGTTCGGCAACACACAACTTAACGTTGGGCTTTTCTCGGAAACTATAAAAGTGACCGGGCTCAAATTTTATGTGAACGTGACTCATTGTGTTGTGAATAGCAATTTCTTCCTGTCCATCTGATGCCTCATATAATATTCAGAACTGCGAAAGTGACTCGATCGAGCGTTTGCTCTTCTTGTTACACAAACTCATGATGACGTAGTTTGCTAGTGACGTGTCTTTTTGTGCATGGTGTGGTGATCTACCTGATCTAAATTTAGATCCAAAAATAGGTCAAGACCAGCCAGGTCCGAGTACGAAATTAATTCGTAAAAAAATTGCAGTTCTTGACTCTTTGGGTGCAAGTCAATAAAACTTGGTAGTTCTTCTAACGGATAGCTGCCTGAGGTATGACTAAAAGCCCCAGGGGCTCCGTGCACCTGGATTTGACAAGTTCAGTACCTTTAATCATTTAAGGGGGGAACAATTTGAGGCCAAAAAGTGAGAAAGGGAACTTGCCAGCATGGAATAATAGTTGCAATGGCTGTTGAGTAGAATAATTGTTTAAGACATGTTGAATTGTGATAATCATAAAGTGCATAGTAAACTGTTAATTGTGTGGAGTTTATTTGCAACAGGTAGAGCTCTCCCTCTGTCTTTCTTTCATATGTACGTGTCTGTGTGTGTGCAAGATGCTCATCAGAATGTAAAAATTCACAAAATGTTGACCAGCAAGTCATTTGTAACATGAAGACAACACACATTTCTCAGGCTTTTGACATATATTATTTATTTGTATCATTATATATGCTGAAGTTAAAAGAACATATGAAATGCCTTTTAACAACAACATACATTTTTTCTTTAACTTGTGAAAATAGTATTTACTCCAAGCACCAAAATAGTCAGCGGCATCTGTATATGAACATAATTATTTTGTGACCAAAATTAATGAGTGACAGTGATACAATGTGAAACTCTAAATAAATGTAACAACCTTTATTATTGCACTAATATGAAACTGTTGCACTAACATTAGTATATTTACAATGAAAATGTGCTTTTAGAAAGCTTTTTTGGATTCTGTAATTTGCAGAAAAGAGTGCATTGCAGTAATATCACGTTAACATATATAAGAACAGAATTTCTAGGTTCATTGTACAGTGAAATATCCACTTGAAGTGAAGTCTTTAAAACGTATTTATGAAAGTTTTGGAATAAAGATGCATGAAGGTATTAAGTTTCTTTACAATTACACCTACATACCAAACCAAACAAAGATACACACATGTATACGCAGTGGCTCATGTGGTCATTTTAGAGGGGTTAAACTAAAACAATTTCATAACTTAATTTCTCAACAGGATACACAGATACATACACCAAAACCAGCAGTAATTCAGGAAAAGATAAACTTTCATTTGGTACACTTGTAGCAAAAAGATGGGGCATTGCAAAAGTACAACATGTTTTGCAAAAAAGAAGAGCGTTGTAAAACAGTTGCTATTGTTAAACTGTGTTTCAGCGACCCTCTCAATTATCTTTTAAGCTCGTCTAGACAAGCAGTGTTACACAGCAATGTAGAAAATGTGTCCTAAAAAAAAGAAGGTAGCATGTCACTGTGACTTTACTGTTTAATACATGGTTGTGTCCCACACCACCTCACGAAGTGGGAGGCACTTTGGGTTGAAAAATGCTGTGAATAATGACTACCGCACAGGTATTTTGACGCACAGGTGAGAAAAGTTGTTCTCCTTTCGAATTTGGACTCCTTGGTAAACCGGGCTTGCTTCTTTCCATGCATTATGAAAAAAGTAAACACTCCTTCTTCTCCTTCAGTTTCAATCAATATGCAATGCTGCGAGATGTCGTGCAACAGAGACGCAGACAACAAAAGCATTTTCAAGTGTCGCTACGATGATGGCATGCCATTTTCAAGCTCGGCGCAAAAAGTATTTTGTCATCCTAGTTAATATTAGACATACATGAATGTATCATTCTCCATGAAACGACAGAAAAAGTGGGGCTGCGAATGCTCCCCCATTCTGTAGTAAATAAAGGTGCTCCCGTCACACACCAATCACGTGCTATTGATTGATGCAGCCTACAGAGCCTAGCCTACATTTCAACTCGACGCTTTCTCCACCCACACATGAGTAAACTTACTGAAGTTCTTTGCTGCATCATTGAGATAGTTCTTAGAGATGCAAAAGCAAATAAAACTCATCAGGAGTAGGAGTGCTGGGCAAAAATATGAGATGCAAGTTAGACCGGTTTCTGAGGCTGGTCTAGCAAGCATAGCATCATACGTGTGTTGAAATTCTTTCACTGGATTGGGTTGAACGAAGCAGTGTAGAAATCTTGATGAATCACTTGGTTTTACATGAAGAGGCCGCCCAAACTCTGTTTGCTCATTTAATTTCTGTCTAACTAAGGCTCCTAACTTTGCCCTGTTTATTTCTGTCTTTTACTAACTGAAAGCACATTGGTAGTTATTGACACACCAGAATACAACTTTGTACATATGTTAATGTGTATTAAAATGTCATTATGAATATATACATGAATAATAAAACTGCAAAGTTCTCATTGTTAGATACAGTAAAACCTGCATCTAGCGGACCCTTATTTCGGCGGACCCCTTAGCATAACATGTAGTTAGCTGCACCATATAACCAGCTATAAAGCAAACTAATAACATTTTACACAGCAACAGGTTAATTAATTCAACAAGTAATTAAATAACAAACATTTAAAGGCGGGGATGTAGCTCAGTCGGTAGCGCGCTGGATTTGTATCCAGTTGGCCGCTGTCAGCGTGAGTTCGTCCCCACGTTCGGCGAGAGATTTATTTCTCAAGAGTCAAACTTTGTGTGCAGACTCTCCTCGGTGTCCGAACACCCCCGTGTGTATACGCAAGCACAAGACCAAGTGCGCACGAAAAAGATCCTGTAATCCATGTCAGAGTTCGGTGGGTTATAGAAACACGAAAATACCCAGCATGCTTCCTCCGAAAGCGGCGTATGGCTGCCTAAATGGCGGGGTAAATACGGTCATACACGTAAAAGCCGTGGGAGTTTCAGCCCATGAATGAACAAACAAACAATCATAAAATGAGGTACATAAGTCCAAGCTTTACAGTAACATACCAGCAAAAGAATACAAAGTACTGTTGTATTTTTCAGCGAAGCCCTTTGTTATTTTGATTTTGACTTTTGAACAAAGTAAACATGAAACACAAATGTGAAAGCTTTTAACTGTACACTGAGCAAAGCACATACAGACATTTATTTTCTTTTATATTTTTTGCTTTGAATCAAAATTACTGTTAAGGAATCAGCAGTATTTTCAGAAATCTTCAAGAAATAAATTGTTAATGCCATTCTGTTTGTATTTACACAAAATCGTGTCCTTAAAAGAAACATGAACTTCAGAAAAAGCTGAGACAGATTCGATTATTTTATCGAAAATCAAACTATTAAAGTGAAAAACATGAATATGCTTTATTAAAATTAAAATATAATTATGAAGTGGAGAGTACAAGAACCAGCTGGTCAAAGCCAAAGGGTAGTTACACTGATTGGGTCAATGTCGACCAAAAGAGTGGGATTCCCTGTAGGTGGAGTTCCTGTAGGTGGATTCCCTGTATACAGGGTATACCACAGGCTGTAGTTCCTGTAGCGTTTCGCTGATATCGCTGAAAGTCACGTGATGCTTAGCGACATCGGTAGAATTTGATGTTTTACGATCTTTTTTGATATTTCTTAGAAATTCGAGTATGGTTTGCAAGTTTTATTGAAAAACTCTACCCTGTGGGATTCCCTGTATACAGGTGGACATGGACCCCATCAGCGGTAGTAACTCACTAACCAGAGAAAAACACATTTAACCTTTGTATACATGTACTAATATTCTCGTAACATTTTTTTAGTATAGAATCCGTTCAATATCACTTTATGCAAGTGCAAGTTCGAGGTACATCGTTTCTAAATATAGGCTTGGGCCTAGTGCAGTTATGAAGTTTGTTACCTGTTTTCTACTGGTAAGCAATATTGAAATGCTCAGGCACATTCATAAGCAATAGCTGTAACTTCATACAGGGTTGAAATTCATATTTATATGTCAACCCTGTACTGGTACATTTATGGAAAATGCTATGTACACCTCTGTTTGGCTGCACATTTGAACAAATGTCAACTTCACAGAAATATCTTTTGACTCAACAATTGCTTGTAACCGTCGTCCAAAAGAAAAGCATCTGAGTGAAGTATCATCACCATCGAAAGTTTGTGTTTCACCACGAAACAAAAGTTTTCGCATGTAGTATCGCCACTGTCGAAATTTTGTATTTACTAAAATGTCACCATGAAAATGTTCATCATCGTCGAAAGTCTGAACTTACACTCACCACATTATCCGAAAGATTTCGTATAAGCAGAACAGACATCCTCAGTAGCCATTTTTCTCACGTTTATTGTGAAAATATTGCTGATATTTCTTTGTTATCTTGAAGCATGAGGCACGCAAGAGAGTCTGTTAATTATCTTAACAGAGTAAAGTTCTCGAGTTTTGTACTTCATGATTAGCACCATTTAGATAAACTGTTGTTTTCAAGTCAGACGATGAACAACAAGAAACAAGCAGGGTTTTGGGATACTGAGTACACTGACTTATTTCCAGGTATTTCCAGGATGCTCTCGAGTCCTCAGTCCCCGTCACATGACTGAGATATGATCCGCAGGACCATACAGAAAAGCACACTCGTCACGAAGAAACGTTTAGTAACTCGGATCCCGCAAAAGTCCCAGCAGGGCAATCAGTTAATTGTGTGTGGTAACGTGTAAGGTCTTATGGTTGCCACTCCAATTTTCCCATTTAGATAGCTTAAACAGGGACCTGAAAAGAGCATTATTCTTCCATTTCTTCTTCTCGATCGCTCAATTCTTCCATTTGACCAGGCTGTAAGCACCAGAAGCCTGAAGTGTCTCATCATCATCATCATCACAGTTGCGCGAGTTCATGTTTCCTTTTATGCACATGCAGGCAGTGTCTGAGAAAACTTGACTTGGCACATCTTTTAACTCTTTGGTCAGAGCGCCATCAGAACAGGAAATCCGTGTATATTCAGTCATCTTCAAAACCTGAGACAGCAACACTTTTTCCAATATCGCAAAATAAACTGAGTCTTAAAAGACAACATAGCAAATGTATTGGAAAAGCAAGACATACTTCCAGCTTTCAGACTAGTCCTCATACAAGATTAACTCTCATTAATGAAAGCAGTTATTCCTTGGTTGTCATTACCATCATGAAGAAGTCAACGACAGGCTGACGAAATATTGATGAAGAGTTCACCAAATCTGGTTTCTCTATTTTTGTTCTTGTTTTGAAGATTATCTCTCTTCAAATTGTTTCTTCAAGATGAAACAAGTCGCGTAAGGCGAAAATACAATATTTAGTCAAGTAGCTGTCGAACTCACAGAATGAAACTGAACGCAGCAAGACCGTATACTCGTAGCATCGTCACTCCACCGCCCGTGGCAAAGGCAGTGCCCGTGGAATTGACAAGAAGAGCGGGGTATTCGTTGCGCTAAGAAGGATAGCACGCTTTTCTGTACCTCTCTTCGTTTTAACTTTCTGAGCGTGTTTTTAATCCAAACATATCATATCTATATATTTTTGGAATCAGGAACCGACAAGGAATACGATGAAAGTGTTTTTAAATTGATTTCGAAAAAAAAAATTTGATAATAATTTTTATATATTTAATTTTCAGAGCTTGTTTTTAATCCAAATATAACATATTGATATGTTTTTGGAATCAGCAAATGATGGAGAATAAGATAAACGTAAATTTGGATCGTTTTATAAATTTTTATTTTTTTTTACAATTTTCAGATTTTTAATGACCAAAGTCATTAATTAATTTTTAAGCCACCAAGCTGAAATGCAATACCGAACCCCGGGCTTCGTCGAAGAGTACTTGACCAAAATTTCAACCAATTTGGTTGAAAAATGAGGGCGTGACAGTGCCGCCTCAACTTTCACGAAAAGCCGGATATGACGTCATCAAAGACATTTATCAAAAAAATGAAAAAAACGTTCGGGGATTTCATACCCAGGAACTCTCATGTCAAATTTCATAAAGATCGGTCCAGTAGTTTAGTCTGAATCGCTCTACACACACACACACACACACAGACACACACACAGACACACACACACACGCACACACGCACATACACCACGACCCTCGTTTCGATTCCCCCTCGATGTTAAAATATTTAGTCAAAACTTGACTAAATATAAAAAAGAATGAAGCTCAGTACAGCAGATCCATGGCCGAGGCTTCACGAGAACCACCAAGACGCCCCATCTCCTGACGCGTCCTCATCTCCCTGTCCTCCACGTCTCCTTTCCCTTCTGACACGTCAAGGATCGTGGAGAACAGCCGCAAGGTCTCCCGTGACGTCAGCTGACGCTCTTGCTCGCCCTGACCAGAAGGCCCCGCCGAGCGATACGTAGCGGCACCGTAGTCATCATCATAACCTCCAGAACCTTCCACCGTACAAGGCATCCGTCCGCCAGTCTCCATCACGTGCTCGTACAGACGCCGCCTCTGCTCCGTGGCTTTGAGGTCGATCTCGATGTTCCTGGTCACGATGGCTTGCGACTTCCTCCACACGTTGAACTCGTAGTCGATGGGCACGATCCGCTCCGCAATGACCTTGATCACCACGAAAGCCTTGCCTTGCTTCAGCATCAGCTCGACGTTCTCGTGCACGGAGTCGAAGTTGGAGGTGTTTCCCGCAGCGGCCTTAGTGCCGTCGGCGTGGATGAGGTGGACGTCGCCGTAGATCTCCTCGTTGTGGTGCTGGACGTCGATGTGCTGGTGGATGTCCTTGGAGTCGATGGTGGCCAGCTTGGACAGCAGCATGGAGGACAGGTTCTGCTTCTTGTGTCTCGGCTTGGGGCTCATCTCCACTGCACAAGGGAAAAGAAGAGGGCACATGAGAGATTTGAGCACTGCAGTGTAAAAACAGTAAAAGGAATAAGACTCATATTCACAAAAGCTGTCTGCATAAAGAATGGACACTTTTGGTGATATTTTGGCCAAACTGTTTCTTGAATGTAAGAAAATCAGGAAACATGACAACACATGGACGCACCCTCGCACGCACAGGATGTCGCGCACGCACACAGAGACACACAGACACAGAGGGTTCGCCAAGCCAATTGCCCTCCGTAAGAACTGCATCTCAAGGACAACCCCCCCCCCCTGTATTCTTTTATTGTTTATTTAGTGTGTAGCTGTTGATTCGACGCATACATACACAAGTTAAAAATCTAAATGACTGTTAACGTCTATGACGCTTTTATCGCACACACACACACACGCACGCACGCACGCGCACACACACCACACACACACACACACACACACACACACACACACACACACACTCAATTTATGTTGTTGTTTATGTACATGTATGTGTCTTATAAACCTAAATGGTTTCATGACAATAAACTATATTCTTATTCTTATTCTTATTCTTATTCACACTACCCACACAACCAAATACGGGCGAAACGCATAGGGAAAAACAGTATTTTTTTTCTGTCTATAGTTATCTAAGTTGCAGTAGCATGTGCCTGTGAGCCTGACAATTGTTAGCATGTGTGTGTGAGAGAGAGAGAGAGAGAGAGAGAGAGAGAGAGAGAGAGGAGAGAGAGAGAGAGAGAGAGAGAGAGAGAGAGAGAGGCGCCAGCATGATGTTATGGCGCAGGAGAGAAGAGCCAAATGGCAGGTCAGAACCCTTTGAAATGTCAACCGATCATTGCATCATTTACTGCCGGATATGGACAGTTGATCTATGATCTTAAAAACCTTCCTCGTTGATCTATATGTTCACGGGCTTTGGAACTGTGCTACGTATTATGTGAACTTCCAATCTGTAAATGTATGTAATCCCTCTGCATCAGTCTTCCCCCCACCCCCTATTCCCTTGTCTAGTGTGGAGGCGAGGACGTGGTCAGTCACTGATTCGTGTGCCGTGTGTGTCTGTGTATGTGTGTGTGTGTGGTTGTGGTTGTGTGTGTGTGTATGTGTGTGTGTGTGTGTGTGTGTGTGTGTGTGTGTGTGTGTGTGTGTGTGTGTGTGTCAGTGTGTTCGGTCCGGCTATCTGCTGTTTGTCAGTCTGAATTCATGCGTGCGTGTCGCAAGTATGTGAGCGCGTTTGTACTTATTTTAGCGAGTGAGTGCGAATTACAATATCTGATTCTGTGATATTTTTGAGTCACTTGAGAAAAAGTGACTCTATGTAATCGGTCAGTGTTAGTCTGTCCGGCCGGCCGTCCGTAGACACCACCTTAACGTTGGACTTTTCTCGGAAACTATCAAAGCGATCGGGCTCATATTTTGTTTAGTCGTGACCTCCAATGACCTCTACACTTTAACGATGGTTTCGTTGACCTTTGACCTTTTTCAAGGTCACAGGTCAGCCGTCAAAGGAAAAATTAGACATTTTATATCTTTGACAAAGTTCATCGGATGTGATTGAAACTTTGTAGGATTATTCTTTACATCAAAGTATTTACATCTGTAGCCTTTTACGAACGTTATCAGAAAAACAAGGGAGATAACTAGCCTTTTCTGTTCGGCAACACACAACTTAACGTTGGGCTTTTCTCGGAAACTATAAAAGTGACCGGGCTCAAATTTTATGTGAACGTGACTCATTGTGTTGTGAATAGCAATTTCTTCCTGTCCATCTGATGCCTCATATAATATTCAGAACTGCGAAAGTGACTCGATCGAGCGTTTGCTCTTCTTGTTGAATCAGAAAATGATGGAGAATAAGATGAACGTAAATTTGGATCGTTTTATATATATATATTTTTTTTTTTTTACAATTTTCAGATTTTTAATGACCAAGGTCATTAATTAATTTTTAAGCCACCAAGCTGAAATGCAATACCGAAGTCCGGGCTTTGTCGAAGATTATTTGACCAAAATTTCAACCAATTTGGTTGAAAAATGAGAGCGTGACAGTGCCGCCTCAACTTTCACGAAAAACCGGATGACGTCATCAAAGACATTTATCAAAAAAATGAAAAAAACGTCTGGGGATATCATACCCAGAAACTCTCATGTCAAATTTCATAAAGATCAGTCCAGTAGTTTGGTCTGAATCGCTCTACACACACACAGACACACATACACCACGACCCTCGTCTCGATTCCCCCCTCTACGTTAAAACATTTAGTCAAAACTTGACTAAATGTAAAAATGACGAGAACTTCATGGGTCCTTATACGTAATTAATGTCTATTTGACTTATATTATTATTATTAACGAAGAAGTTTCTCGTCAACAGCAAAGTGGCTGCCCACCTTTGCGCACAATCGTTCTGGTAGTAACAACTTTGGGTTCATAGTTACCCCCTTTCCCCCATCCACCGTCTCCACCACATCTAGTGAGCGGGACGTTATACTCGTTAGACTACTACTGTATTATTATTATCATTATAACGTCCGACTTGATATAACGTCCATGGCTTTCCAAGTTGAGTCAAAATAGTGCTTTAAGAGTGCAGTATCACTTTTCTCAATTTGTCGGTTCACTGCACTTAATGTTTACCTTTACAATTTAGCCTGAGCGACCTACTCAGCCTGTCGACAACGCCCAATTGAAAGTGACGCTCAGCCTCCTCGTCGAGGGCAGTAACTGTTGTAGTCTGTATTCTACGGACCAAAAAACAAACAAACGTCGTAGTCTGTTCTCATCCTCTCGACCTTCTCCTAGTCCGACCGTCATTTCAATAATCGAGTTTTTTTTATATGCGTGATTGAAGGACAGAAGTAGACAGATCCATTCGCACGCGCTCGCGCAGGAGTAACCATGTATGCTCGATATGAAACTTTTTAAAACAATTTTTTTTAGTTAAAAACAAAGACAGGAACTCACAACACGAATGAAATGGAACATTTTTCTTTTAATTAAAAACCTAGAACACTGAGGAACCTAAGTAAGGAACTCACAAAGCGAAATGAAATGAAACATTTTTCATTACTGACTAAAAACATAGAACAGGAACTCACAAAACGAAATGAAATAAAACATTTTTCTTTTGATTAAAAACCTCGAACAGGAACTCACAAAACGCATGCAGCAAAAATGATAATGCCTTGAACCTAGTTTTCCTTGGGTCTCTAACAACGGGAAAACGGAAAAACTTGAATACCTTTAACACACAAAACTTGTGACACGTGTAGGGTAAATGAACATGCCTTGACAGTCGTTCACCATGCAAACTGCTGCATATGGGGATTCATATGACGTTATAACCGACATGGATGAGTGACGTTATAACTGGGTGACGTTATATCCGGTGACGTTATATCCGAGGTTAAAATAGTCTTGAAAAGAAGGAATTGAGCCGGGACCGGTGTTTGGGTGACGATATAACGGGGTGACGTTATATCCGGCGACGTTATAAACGAAGTAGACTGTATTTAGTTATTTGGGATTGATTCTTCTTCTTGTTCTTCTTCTTGTTCTTCGTCTTGTTCTTCTTCTTCGTTCATGGGCTTAGACTCCCACGTTCACTCATGTTTTTAGCACGATTGAATTTTTACGTGTATGACCGTTTTTACCCCGCCATTCAGGCAGCATTCGCCGATTTCGGGAGTGGCATGGTGGGTGTTTTCGTGTTTCTATAACCCACCGAACTCTGACATGGATTACAGGATCTTTTCCGTGCGCAATTGGTCTTGTGCTTGCGTGTACACACGAAGTTAAGTCACTAGCAGGTCTGCACATAAGTTGACCTGGGAGATCGGAAAAATCTCCACTCTTAACCCACCAGGGTGCAGCGACCGGGATTCGAACTCACGACCTCCCGATTAGGAGGCCGATGTCTTACCACCACGCCACTGCGCCCGTCGGGATTGATTCAAATGTGTTTCTTTTCGCAGTTTACATGGTGGTATCCGTGTTTGAAATTATTTACATTAAGACCTATCACAGTAAAGTGAAGAAGATACTACAAATTTCATATTTTCGTACTTGTTATTTCAAACATTGTTAAAAATCTTGATCTCCTTTAAAACGTTAAAAAAATTATTGTCCGGGGGTACGTCCCACAATATCATGAGCCTTTCAAAGTCACAGAGTATTTGAGCTCAAAATGAATTCCTATAGTTAAATATAAATAATATTTAAAGAAAATAACCCATCGATAAAACGAAATTGTTCATTGTCAATTCACAATTGCCAAATGAGATCAAGTCAAGTCAAGCCAAGTCAATATTTATTTATTTTTAAACCTAGGGTTACATGAATTAAAAATAAAAATTGCAATAAACACGACAAAAATGATATATGTAATAATGAGACACAACACTTCTAATTAACCGAAAATAGATCAAGCTTAATTCATAACTAAATAATTGTAATCATACATTTTTTTACATGAATGTATATGTTTCTGTGTTCGTTTTTGTTTTAATAAAAAAAAACGTGATCAAATAATCAACGTTGGTCTTGCTCCGATTTAATTAATGTAGCAACGTTAATATCCCTAGAACTCTTGACCCCAAAACCGCGTGTGACCTAACAATCATACCATTTAACTTTTCCCCTCTCAATGCTCTGAGCTCCTCTTTTGTGTGTTCCAAAAGATGTACATCATCGTGACACAAATTTTCCTCCAAAAACTTAATGCTGGACATAAGTTTTGCTTCCAATTTATGCTCTTCTTTTTTCTTAAAGCATGCGTAAGAAATACATTGATTGATATTCCAGACCTGTTTACCCCCAACACTTGACAAGAGTAATGGTCAAGTCAAAAAATAGTAATCTGATGACCAAAGTAGTAACCCAGTGGTTACAAACAACAATATTAGCAACACAAACCTAATTTAAAGCACATTTGAAAATCGTAGTCTGGACTCAAATGGAGTATTTTTCCCCCAAAAAGCCTACAAAATAGTAATAAATTACTCCAAAATAGTAAGGGTAAACAGGTCTGAAAGTTCAGACTATCATAAGTCAATGTAGCATTGCTTCAATGAGATAAGTCTACACATAATGTTTGTCTGCCTTATTGATAATACTATGCTGTTGTAACTGAGACTATAAGAAATGTGTTGTAATTTCTTTTTAGTTCAGGTTTTCATGTTTTAGCAATCAAATGAATTTTGTATGCATTGTTCAACATTTTAAGTGTTACTGTTATCAAATTAGTATTCACATATTGAATTGTTAAAGACCTCAACATTTTAAATTTAAAATAAAATTTGTGATCTTGATTTTTCTGTGCATTAAAGGCACAGTAAGCCTCCCGTAAACCATCACAGAGCTCCCCGAGCGTCTACATACAGTACAAGCATACTTCCATTTAAACGCTCACCGAACGGGAACATCCTGGCTGCTTTCTCACGGTGTGTCAACTGATTCCGTTCGTCCACCGGATGTTTCCGTTCATCCGCAGGATGTGTCCGTTCATACAGCCCCATTTTCGTCACTTGCTTCGGGAAAAACGTTGTGGTAAGTCGTGTGGGCAGCGCGCTTGTGTGATATTGAAAGAATAAGGTAGCGAAATGGTTGGGCTATGCGTACGATAAGTACCAAGGTGCTAGTGAATCCTAATAATAACACACGCGTGCCGAACGTGGCAAAATTGCCTGATTTTTTAACATTTTCTTGTTTTTCTCGCTCTGTTATCGAATCCGACCCCTGATTTGCACATGATCACCAAAACCATTGCCTGTTACGACATTTCGCTTGAACAGAAGTTTATAGAAACCCATGGCTTGTGTACAATCACTTGTCTTTTGAAAACATACAGATTCCGTTCATACCCCATGTTTCCGTTCGTACAAAAGTGCATGTTTCCCTTCGTACGAAAAGCGTTTCCGTTCATACACATTCGTTAGATCAGAGTGAAACAGGCCCCCACTACAAGTTCTGTGTATTCCAATCGTCTTCAAATAGCACAAAATACGAATGCGTGTGATATTGGACCTATGTGAACCATAAGACGAATTGAATTTGCAAAAAACAGTTTTGTGTCCGTTCGTACTGATTTTGACGGGAAAATGTGTCCGTTCGTACCACTTTCATCAAATTGTTTCCCTTCGTACCCTTTTCAGTAATGTGTTCAGTGACGGAGATTTCTGGGTGTTTTGATAAGAACGAAGATTGATTTGTGCAGTTGTGCTTGCTTTGCAGCACTGCAACTAAGACTGAACTAAGTAACGTGTACATTTGTATTTACTCCTATCATGCCATTTGCTTCACCTGTGATAATCATGAGCAGAATTTAGACAAATCAAGAAAAAACATTATCCAGGCTCTATCAGTCCTTTTTACATTTAGTCAAGTTTTGACTTAATGTTTGAACATAAATGGGGAATCGAAACGACGATCGTGGTTTATGTGTGTGTGTGTGTGTGTGTGTGTGTGTGTGTGTGTGTGTGTGTGTGTGTGTGTGTGTGTGTGTGTGTGTGTGAGTGTGTGTGTGTGTGTGTGTGTGTGTTTGTTTTATTTTTTACATTTCAGTCTTGAAAAGATAATAATGTTGTAGTTCTGTTTGGTCGTCAATGTGATTACTTTTGTTAATTGATTGGAAAACAGTGAGAAGTTATCATGAATATTTGAAGAAAAATGGTTTTTTGGCATTTTCCTAAAACTTTACGTTTAGGGGGGTAGGGGATAAATATCTCATCTGGTGTCGCAACAAATCCTCTCAGGAATTCCAAATGTGGCTTGAAATTATCAAAAGGCATTGTAGTTTCTAAAAAATGAAACAGAAAACCCAAATTTGTTGAAACCTTTTACTCATCAAAGTTGACAAACTTTGCGTACTGTGAAAATGACGGTTCGCGCCGTGTGTGTGTGTGTGTGTGTGTGTGTGTGTGTGTGTGTGTGTGCGAGGCTGACGCTAAGTACCGGCATGTCCGTATGAGAGGGCCTTAGGTACCGTGCATAGACCTTGGCTGCACTAGGTACCGCGCTAAGTACCTGCGATGTTAAAACCCATGTACATAATACTTTTGTGTGTTGTTTATGCTGTTTATATGTAGGCATGTTAGTTTGAACTACGATCCTTTATTTTCGTAAATAAGGCTCATCATTTTGTCAAGTAGTAGCGGTTTGAATTTCAAAGGTACTTAACGTATGAAATATACGTACAGAACCAACTTTTTACACACAACCTAAAAGTTCTCACTGCAGATTTAAAAATAACAGCAAACGTTCTCTTGTATCTCAAGCATCATTGACAGCAAATAACTGAGTAGAAACATAGCCCTAATTGGGAGTAGTCGGGTGTTTTGACCAACGGTACTTAGTGCTTTCTGTACGGACATAGCGGTACTTAGTGCTTTCCGTACGGACATAGCGGTACTTAACGTCGCCTGCGGTTCCAAGGTTTTATTACACAGAATTAGAGATGTTGGTAGCCATATTATTTCGACCTGTATATATCGGGACAGCACATTCAATTCAGACATCCATAGACAGACAGTTTGAACTACGATCCTTTATTTTTGTAAATAAGGCTCATCATTTTGTCAAGTAGTAGCGGTTTGAGATTCAAAGGTACTTAACGTATGGAATATACGTACAGAACCAACTTTTTACACACAACCTAAAAGTTCTCACTGCAGATTTAAAAATAACAGCAATCGTTCTCTTGTGTCTCAAGCATCATTGACAGTAAATAACTGAGTAGAAACAATCTTTTACAAAGAATGACCAATAGTGAAGTGAATAGTAAACATTATACAGGCCTAAAAACAAACTTTATTAGACATCTCTCTCTCTCTCTCTCTCTCTCTCTCTCTCTCTCTCTCTCTCTCTCTCTCTCTCTCTCTCTCTCTCTCTCTCTCTCTCTCTCTCTCTCTCTCTCTCTCTCTCTCGGTTGTATGTATATATTAGGCAGCATTGATGTGCAAGATTATTGATAGAGGAAAGCTTGGAACAAACCACTGTGTATTTTGCATACGTTTAAATATCATGTTTTCTATTTTTTTCCTGTGATTTATGTGTACCCCCCCATTGAAAGGGGCTGTAGGCCCATATTCAATTGAACTGTGTCAGTCTCTCTCTCTCTCTCTCTCTCTCTCTCTCTCTCTCTCTCTCTCTCTCCCTATCTATCTCTCTCTCTCTTTTCCATAATATATTTATAGTATTCTCTCACTCCTTTATATATTTATATGGGAGATTTATATAGCGCTTGACGTTCTCTAAGCGCTTTACATATTCTCTCTCTCTCTCTCTCTCTCTCTCTCTCTCTCTCTCTCTCTCTCTCTCTCTTTCTCTCTCTATCTCTCCCTCTCTCTCTTTCTTTTATATCTCTCTCGCTCTCTCTCTCTCTATTACATAATATATATTTATAGTATTCTCTCCTCACTTTTTCCGTTTCTAGCTCACGTTCCCTCCCCCCCCCCCCCTACCTCTACCTCCCTTACCTCATAATAAGCGTGCGCGCGCAACGACAGTAAGAGAGAGAGGAACAGAGAGATAATATCGTATTCTAAATTTATTGATAGAGGAGAGAAATGTATTATAAGATAAGAGAGAGAGGTAGGAGGGGGGGGGGAGAAAGAGAGATACAGAGAGCGTGAGGGGAGAAGGAATACTATTAGTATCACTATCAATAAATTATGAGAGAGAGAGAGAGATAGAGATAGAGATAGAGAGGGAGAGAGAGAGAGAGAGAGAGAGAGAGAGAGAGAGAGAGAGAGAGAGAGGGAGAGAGAGAGAGAGAGAACAAGAACAAGAACAAGAACAAATCTTTAATTGTCTAAGGCCACAGCCCCTTACAATAGTGGTTAAAATAACAGCAATAGTATCTGCACAGTCATAAATTATAGTCACGCATAAAATTCAACAAATACATTAAGACCCTGATGACATGTCACTGAACCTGATTTCTAAGGGTTCGTCTCTTCTGTAACATGAAGAACACAAATCTGCTGAAGCTGTTCATCAAATTATCCTCATTACTGCCACAGAAATACACAAGTTGTTGTTGCAGCGTCTTAGAGTTCGAGATTGTCAAATACTTTGCTCGAAGGTCTTGATAAAAGGGACATAAAAATACAACATGGTGTTCATCTTCTTTATCAGGTGTACAGAGAGGACAGTTTCTTGTCGTTTGGTTTGGTGCGTACCGAAACTTGTGAGCGTTGATTTCGGATACTCCTGCGCGGAAACGAGTAAGAGCAACTCTGTACTTAATATCTTCGATTAATTCAATGTATTTCTCTTTTTCCAAACATGTTTTGTAACAATTATAAATGTCGAAACGTTCACTGCATTCTAAACAGGAGAGAGAGAGAGAGAGAGAGAGAGAGAGAGAGAGAGAGAGAGAGAGAGAGAGAGAGAGAGAGAGAGAGAGAGAGAGAGAGAGAGAGATAGAGAGAGAGACAGAGAGAGAGAGATACAGAGAGAGAGAGAGAGAGAGAGAGGGAGGGAGGGAGAGGGAGGCAGAGGGAGAGAGAGAGAGAGGGAGTTGGAGAGAGAGAGAGCGAGAGAGAGAGAGAGAGAGAGAGAGAGAGAGAGAGAGAGAGAGAGAGAACAAGAACAAGAACAAGAACAAGAACAAATCTTTAATTGTCTAAGGCCACAGCCCCTTACAATAGTGGTTAAAATAACAGCAATAGTATCTGCACAGTTATACATTATAGTCACGCATAAAATTCAACAAATACATTAAAACCCTGATGACATGTCACTGAACCTGATTTCTAAGGGTTCGTCTCTTCTGTAACATGAAGAACACAAATCTGCTGAAGCTGTTCATCACATTATCCTCATTACTGCCACAGAAATACACAAGTTGTTGTTGCAGCGTCTTAGAGTTCGAGATTTTTAAATACTTTGCTCGAAGGTCTTGATAAAAAGGACATAAAAATACAACATGGTGTTCATCTTCTTTATCAGCTGTACAGAGAGGACAGTTTCTTGTCGTTTGGTTTGGTGCGTACCGAAACTTGTGAGCGTTGATTTCGGATACTCCTGCGCGGAAACGAGTAAGAGCAACTCTGTACTTAATATCTTTGATTAATTCAATGTATTTCTCTTTTTCCAAACATGTTTTGTAACAATTATAAATGTCGAAACGTTCACTGCATTCTAAAAAGGAGAACCATTCTTGACAAAAACAATCTTGTAAACGTCTTTTAAACTCTTGTAAGAAACACTTCTCATTCCCAACCATTCCGTACATCCACACAGCAGCAAAACCATTACAACATAAAAGACTCTGCACATGTGAGACCCAATTTGTGTGGCCCTTCGATGCCAAATTACATAAAGCTTTATATGCAATCTTTGAATATCTTGAATCAGGTTGCTTCAGCAGTGTAAACCAGTATTTCACACATCTGACTGCAGAGTTAATATACAGCGGATGTCTTCCCAATTCACCATACACAATGTTGTTTGGAGTTCGAATTGTCACTTTCAGAAATTTTTTACACGCAAACAGGTGGACCCTTTCCACAGAGTCATACTTTCCATATCCCCATAGCTCTGAACCATACAAGAGCATAGGGGCGATCCGTGCGTCAAACAGTTTGAAAAACACCTTTGTCGAATGGCAGCCAAGTCCGGGACGCCTAGAATGATGAACTCGAACTGCCTGAATCTGTGTTGCCTTTCTCATTGCAACTCGGCTGCATGATCACATGCCTGTATTTGTCATGTAAATTCTTACAACCCCGGATACAAAAACAAAACCAGAAAATGACGCCACAGTTTAAACAACAAAAGCATGGCTTTAATTTAAAATAGCAGCATTAACACCTAAATGTTTGTTATAATGCAGTAAAATGATTACATATCTGATTATTCTTATTCACCTATTTCGTCTCCTCTACCCCTGTGCGTGTGTTGTATGTGCCTCTTGTTTTTTGGACTGGGCAAAGGAGATGCGCCTTCGGCTATCAGTGTGACTGACTTTTAGGGTTTAACGTCCTCTTAGACCAACTGGTCTATATTGGGACAGGTATTGGTAATACGTTGAAGTTATGGTGTGATACTTTGATTCGAACAAGCCCGCTGTGGCTGTCTTCTTCGACACACCAGCATTGGGTTTGTCTCGTCAAAGTATCGAAATACGATCATTATAATCGGAGACGAGAGATAATGCATGCGTGTCTTCGTGTTTTCCAAGCCCTGAGTCTTTCGCTGTGAACGTGGGATTTTTTCGTGCGCAAGTGTTCACACGGGGGTGTTCGGACACCGAAGAGAGTCTGCACAAAGTTGACTCCGAGAAATAAATCTCTCGCCGAACGTGGGGACCGAACCCACGCTGATAGCGACCAACTGGCTACAAAGCCAGCGCGCTACCAACTGAGCTACCTCCCCGCCGCGCTATCAGTGTCAAGTTACCTAAAGGCAGAGGGGAAGTGTTTAATTAACCGTATCAAGCACGCTATGTCGTGCATTCCGAACGCGTGTACTGGAGTGACTGACAGGGGCTAGTCTGGACTTGACTGCGCCTGAACTGATGCGTTGTTTCATCCGACACTGTATAGTGTCTATTGACAGTTAAAAAGAGAAGTACGCCTTCTTTTGGTTTAAATACATATCCAACAGTCCGAATTACAATAGAAAGGGCAAGATGAAGAAACACAAAAGCACAAGGCTCAAATAAGTGCTACCAAAATTAAACAGAAACGTCTCTGGCGAACGTTTTAAACAGTATAAGACAATATAAGCATAATAGTATGTATACAGAATGCTATACAGTCACGCAGTCCTTCTGTTTTACTGTCCGTACTCAGATAACGGATGTTTTAGAGTCAAATGAGCTGAATCTGTGCGTATGCCTTCAAAGATGGCTTCACACGATTGTAACTAAAACTTATATTCGTTGTCCTACTATTATCCCGCCAGGCACTCCTTTCAATACTTTTCTTCATATACCACCAATAGTATTATGCTTTTAGATATCGTTGTTAAATGATGTATTTTGATGCTGTTACCGCTGTCTGTCTCTGTCTTTAGATCTCTCCCTCTCTCTCTCCCTCTCTTTCTCCTCCTGTCAGTCTTTATTTATCTGTTTCCGCGTCGGTCTCTCCGTCTGTCCCTATCTCTGTCTGTCTCTATTTGTCTGGTTTAATGCAAGCAATGATAAGTGTATAGCCTTATCTATACATATATAATTAATATATATCATAGATTATATAATGGTATGATACATGAAGATTGTATAGGGACTTCTGCTACACTTATGGTGTAAAACACATGGGATGAATCATGCTGTGTTGCTTGAAAGTACAGACTCGAACATCAAAGCATTTGGTGTCACTCGGTTCAAAATATTAAAATGTATGGTTAGTGCACGTCCAATTTAATTGTGATTAGGCTACACAGCCATAGTATATAGGTTGTGTATATGTAACATGGTGTAATCGGCGTACCGTTTCCGCACAGTCTTCGACTCGACGACTCCATAACCCCACATACACGTGAACATCAAAAGATCTCCCAAACTTCTTTGAATATTTTAATCAAAATGTTTGTAGTACATACTCAGAAGACGACCCTTCAACTCTGTTCAAACAATTCAGGGTGTTTCCGCTAAAAATGTGTCTGTAAATCAAGTTCTTAGTTGAAGTTAAACAAAATGATCCTTACATAGCCCGTAAAAGCCCGCGAGGTAAAGGCAGACAAAAACAGTTGTGAGCGCAATCTATAATTGTAACCCGTTATGGCGTAGTTGGTATGTCGTTCGCCTGTGGTCTCCAAGGTTGCCGTGGGTTAAAATCTCATGTTATTTTTTGTGTGTGAAATGTGACGCAGGGATCCCTTTGAACCCATTCCTCTTGTTTTATGATTGTTGGTTAATCATCTTTTATAGTTCATGTTACAAACTTCTTTAATTTGGCAGGTGTTTTTATTTTTTAATTTTGTATTTATTTTTGGGGTCTTCTTTTACTTCATTCCAGGGGTGGGGTAATAAGCGGGCGGTTTAATGATCCTTATGGTCCCTTTGTTTATTTTCGGAGGAGTGGGGGTGGGGGGTGGGGGGTGGGGGGGGTGCTGCAGGTTATCTAACTCACTAGGCACGACTGTTTCGCTAAATGGAGCAGCAGCGTCTGTGGGGAACAGGGCACGAGACTGTAGAGTTATGGACCCTCGTGTACAATCAGTGAGAGCCATAGTGAAACACAATATTACACATTTATGAACAACACATATTAATTACTTCACGCCATTACCTCAGTTATTCCCATAGTAGCAGAAACATTTTTTGAACATTGTCAAATATACGTCAGGGCTAATAGTCTCGGGTGCTGTTTTACTTCACAGTTATTTTTCAAGGTTGTCAGTAATATCAGAATAAATATCACACACTTGAATGTTGTCCAAGAGCTTCAAGGCATAGTCACTGATGTCATTACTTCAGTTATTGTCAAGATTGTGGGTCATGAGAACTTAATTATAATATTAATAGTTTTATGATAATAATAAAATTAAACAGCAACAAAAAAATGTGAAAAAAGTTATGTGTATAGTACTTGTCTTACATTATGATAGTCCTGATTTTGTGATAAATCGCCAATTTGCAAGTGCTCTACACAAGGCTAGATGTTATTAGAGGTCAAGGAGGTCAAATATCACGAAAAGGCGAAGCAACCAGAGCATCGGTGGCTGGCAGAGGAACCTCCCTCCGATTGGGCCACCAGAAGTAGAGGTGAAAGGAGAGGCTGGTGCAGCGGGGTGCCCGAGTACCCTCAGAAGGATAGTTGTTGATATCAGCGTGAACTTGTTATCAGCCGGTGCCGTTATCGGGTTACAGCCGTAGCCCTTTCGCCGTGGCTTCGCCGAGCAGTGGTCAGATGCTGACCACCGGTTCGCGGCGCCACAGGACCATGTTTTCAGCGTTCCTTTTCGTGTTGGGATCAAGTTACCGTGCCCTGGCCAAGAACGCTAGCATTGAAGAAGGGAGAGAAAAGTTCTACCTCCCCATCTTCGGTTTATGTAAACGACTAGGGCTCCTTGCATTAGGAAGTATTCGGATTCTAAATGTTTATTATTATTATCACTAGCAATACTCGTGCTCCTCACGGGATGTAACAAATGTTTTATGATTTTCATTAATCACTGATGGTGTGGATATTGTGAATCCATCCCATGATCAATTGCTATTATTGTTGCAATGGTCGATTTATCTTGTCTGAATCATGACTGATTTATTATTGTATTCATAGCTTCAAAGCGATGGTGATTGGAGTAGATTAGCTCCCCTGATCAGCGAAGCCTTAATTAACTATCAGTCATATGATAACCACACATATGATGGTAAAAACCCTTATAACTTTGGAACCAGCCAACCATTTTTTTTTAATGAAATTAAACATGAAGACGCAGGCCATTAGTCCCTTCAACTTAAGTGGGAAAAAAAGAAGAAAAAAATCAACTCGATTTTCTGCGAAAAACATTTCGCTGTGATTTTGTAATTTGTAACTGCTATTTTGTAGACCCTTCCTCGGAGTATGTAATAAAAAAAGGTTTCATTGAAATATTCCCAGAACTTTGGGAGATATGGATGTTTATGCATTGGAGAATCAAACACTAAAACCCTTATAACTTTGGAACCAGCCAACCATGTTTTATGAAATTGAACATGAAGACGCAGCACATTAGTCCCTTCAACTTAAAAAAATTAACTCGAATTTGTGAAACATTTCTCGCTGTGACTTGGTATTTTGTACTGCTATTTTGTAGACCCTTCCTCCGAGTATGTAATGAAAAAAGTTTCATTGAAATATTCCCAGAACTTTGGGAGATATGGCTGATTATGTATTTTGACCATCGGGCCCCGTAATGACCTTGACCTTTGACATATCCAATATAATTGTTGCACACAATAGGCTATCGTGTGTCTACATCTACCTACAAAGTTTGGTTGAAAAATACTTAGCGGTTCAGGATTTATCGCAGTTCCTATATTGTGACATACATACATGCATACTTACGGAATGGAACAATCGCAAACGTTCCCGCTGGATGACGAATTAAATTATAAAAAACGTATCAGTAAAATAAAATAACAATGAACAGCACCGCGTGGATTCGAACGTACGTGATTAGAACATGATGAAGCAAGAGTGTCCTAACCAACTGGCCTACAAATAATTTGCAAAAGTTTCAGGGAAAAATACAGCTATGACACTACAAAAACCATAGGCAATGGATGTTCCGTTTGCCATTCCAATAAGTAACAAAGATAACAACTTGATAGGTTTGAGAGTAAACTTGATTTGACATGATACTGTGTTGTCTAAAGTGTTTATTGGATTCTCGGGCAGTTTTATCCCGGACGGCTGCATGTCGAGTTTCAGGGGTGCCTAAGGGCTTCCGGCGGTAGGTAAAAATATTTAATGTTCAAATAAACCCACTTAATTAAAAAAAATAAACACATTAGACCCAGCCAGTCCTGATCGAGGTGGCCTCCACTATGCCCATGCAAAAGGATTAACGTGAAAGTTGCCCAGTACCACAGAAATTAGCAATTTCGTGTGACTGAGGCTACCAGTACCTGTATTAATATATGAATTATAATTGGCAACGGTAAGCGATTTCACACAGATTAGCGCGGGACAAATATTGACAGAATTTTTTTTTTATCATAACTGCAATGTTCTTCTCCCCCCCCAAAAAAAAACCCAACAACAACGCAACACCTCCTCCCTCCCCAACCCCTAAGAAGAACAGGTCCGACAAACCCCTGCGTCACACAGTAAGCTTTTTTTTTTTAAATTAACGACGCCAATGGAATTCGATCTCCTGCCTCGGACACTTTCGTTTTGTCACGTTAGGAGAGCAATTTACCAACTTATCTATTTTGCGTCTTGACAGTTCGCGTGAGTGATATTTTAGTGACTTTTGTGACATATAGACTGACCGGAACAAACGCAAACGTCCACCCTCTGGGTGACGAACAACAACACATTTGCATTCAAACGAAGTAGTTTGTTGATCATAGTGCAATTATCCCGTTTGACTTGTGTCTGTTCTCAATATGACTAACATATATATGTACTCATTTCTTCCAAATGGGTAAAGCTATTGAAACTCACTTTGGCTATGAGCTCGAGGTCCATGGGAATAAACGCTCATAATTATGTCATGCGGATTGATGACCCTGGTGTCACTCAAAATTATCCCGCCAGGAAATGCTATTTCGTATACATGTACTCAATTGTCTAACCGGCACGGTTGGCCTAGTGGTAAGGCGTCCGGTTGGCCTAGTGGTAAGGCGCCTAGTGGTGGGTTCGAACCCCGGCCGGGTCATACCTAAGACTTTAAAATTGGCCATCTAGTGGCTGCTCCGCCTGGCGTCTGGCATTATGGGGTTAGTGCTTGAACTGGTTGGTCCGGTGTCAGAATAATGTGACTGGGTGAGACATGAAGCCTGTGCTGCGACTTATGTCTTGTGTGTGGCGCACGTTATATATGTCAAAGCAGCACCGCCCTGATATGGCCCTTCGTGGTCGGCTGGGCGTTAAGCAAACAAACAAACAAACAAACTCAATTCTCTCCAGTAAGGACACAGTTATTTTCTCCGAATTTAAGGCCCCAGTTTGTGGTGATTGATATTGATTTGCTCTGTAGTTAGATGATCCTAGTGCCAACATTATTCCGTCAGGCATGGTTTAAATGTTTTCGTTTGCACCCACTTTTCTCCAAAACTGATAAAACTGTTGACACCACTATTAGGAAGCATGCTCTCGGAGTCGATGCCGAGAAGCTCTGAACTTTGGTGACCCTAGGTACCATATTATCCGGCCAGGAAGGGTTTTAATATACTGCTCACCATACACCCGTTAGGGTCCATATGTTCTATCAGCCCCAGATACTTTACTTGATTTTTGCTTTCGGTCCAGCCGACTCTTTTGAGCCATATCAGGACCAATCAGCCCGAGACGAAGACTTTAAATAATAAAACAACAACCACAGCACGAGATGATAAACGGAAAGTATTAGGATCATTATGGTCACTTGTTAATTATTATTTTGTTACCCCTTTATCACATGCCGGCTATTGATACATGCCATATCATTATTTTTGTTATCAAAACGAATACGTTGTGTGTGTGTATTGTTAGGAAAACTCCAATTAGTTAACAATGTATCAAGAAAAATCACATATTTGAGCGAGTTTCTAGGTGACCCTCTTCGTGATTAGGGACCTAATGTACATCCTATTTGATCTTCCATGAATGGGTTCGGTTGCTATTTGAATTTTCTGTAAAAGGGGTCGCTCAGATAATCGTCAAAATGTAACTGACAAGTCCAGTGGCTAACGAAGGAAAGCACCGATCACCATCAAGACTAAATCACTACCAGATGTCAGGAGGAATGTTGGTAACTGATCCACTGACCGCTATCATATTTCACTACTCGCGTACATTCCGTAGAGTACCTAGAGACCAATCTAGACTGAGCATAATTGTATTTCATTCCCTCTGCTAGAACTGACTGGGCTTGCTAATATAAGCAAGCGTTAGTTTGTAACACATTCCCTGGCCCGTCCCAAGAGAATATGAAAGATATATATGCTACACGGAAGCGTTGTATAGACCGAAACAGTTCAAAATAATGATACTGGATTCAGACTTCAAAATTATTGTTTTCATATTAGGCCTACGAACAATAACTTACATGTTAAGAGAAATAATACATGTATCGAGAGATATTGCTTTTATTCTAGGCTACATCTCTTATGGAGGCATCTTACACACTCTCTCTCTTTCTTCACCCTCCCATCTCTCTCTCTCCTTCTCTTCCCCTCTATCTCTCTAATATTGACAACACCCCTCATATGATCACTCAACCTCTCCCCATCGCCCTCTGTCTCTCACCTTCTTACACACACTCTCTCTTTTCCCAACTCTCCTCTCTCTCCATCTCTCTTTCTTCAATAATGACACCCCCCATATATCACTCTACTTATCCTCCACTCTCGAATCTCCAAACATTCGGTTAAACGTGATTAACTGGTATCGTACTCCTATGACAGATAATATTCCATATTCTCTGCATTCTCTGCTTGCTGCATTACGTTAAAGGTTTAATGCTCTTTTTTTTTCAAACCACATTTCACGTCAACCAACTTTCATCAAGACGTTATTTAAAGCGTCATTGTAGAAATGACATTCGGAAATATTAGGGGAATCCTTGTCATAACATTTTTTTTCTATTTGTTTCCCATCAGGCATTTTTTTGTTTTAATCACAAGTAATATAATACAGACACACAAAGAGAGACACCTATAGTGACAGCCGCTCTATCATGCTAGAACTGGTGTCAGTATACTGTGACTATACGAGGATGTCAATCAATCAATCAATATGAGGCTTATATCGCGCGTATTCCGTGGGTACAGCTCTAAGCGCAGGGATTTATTTATTTTATTTTTATTTTATGCAATTTATATCGCGCACATATTCAAAGCGCAGGGATTTATTTATGCCGTGTGAGATGGAATTGTTTTTACACAATACATCACGCATTCACATCGGCCAGCAGATCGCAGCCATTTCGGCGCATATCCTACTTTTCACGGCCTATTATTCAAAGTCACACGGGTATTTTGGTGGACATTTTTATCTATGCCTATTCAATTTTGCCAGGAAAGACCCTTTTGTCAATCGTGGGATCTTTAACGTGCACACCCCAATGTAGTGTACACGAAGGGACCTCGGTTTTTCGTCTCATCCGAAAGACTAGCACTTGAACCCACCACCTAGGTTAGGAAAGGGGGGAGAAAATTGCTAACGCCCTGACCCAGGGTCGAATTCGCAACCTCTCGCTTCCGCAAGTGCGTTACCACTCGGCCAGGGCGTTAAGCAAACAAACAAACAAACAAACAAATACCACTCGGCCACCCAGTCCGATGTAAGCCTCTGCGACTTCAATCTCAGTGTGGCAGTACATTAATCTGCTGACCATAAACAAGGAATGCGTCCAGCTGTCTCTCTAGCTCTCCAGTAGGTTTCTCAGCGGGCTACCTACTTGACGACGTTATAATTGATGGCACGCGAACCGTGTAATGTATAGCCACTGCGCGAGTCGAACCGCTCTACGACTAGCTGCTCCTTTCCACGGCCCCCCACCCCCACCGCCAGCCCCACGCATCCCTCTCTCTCGCCCTTCCTCTCTCCCCCCCTCCCTCTCTCCCCCCTCCCTCTCTCTCCCCCTCCTTCTTTCTCTCCCTTCCTCTCTCTTTAACCTTAATTGTCAATCCGTTTTTCATTGCTAAATTCATACGGATAAATAAAAGCTTGATGATTAGCAAGAATCACCTCTGATTTGTTATTTGCACTGTCACTGAAGACTAGACCGTCAGTGAAACTTAATACAGTTCGCCACCTGTTTACCTCTTTTTATATTTTAATCCAGACAGCATTATCCACCACCACCCATTATATAAACATTCTATTTTGTGTAGTCCCGATATCAATGTTGCAAACCTTTTGATGCAGCTTTTAATAATATAAGAGATTTGATTTATACGTATTCCCTGTTTCACTCAATGAATATATATATTCCCTAAAATATCCAGGTAATATACATATTTCCTGGAATTTGGATGCCATTTTTAGACGTATTCCCTGACTTATATTTAGCATTCAAAAGGAGACACTTTGATGGAGTGAAAAATCTCTCTCTCTCTCTCTCTCTCTCTCTCTCTCTCTCTCGCTCTCTCTCTCTCTCTCTCTCTCTCTCTCTCTCTCTCTCTTATGCTTACAAATATAACAATATAACAACCATTGCATAACAATAAAATGTACAACACAAAATTACACTGTTTGCACCAATGAAGTGGGAAACAATGACTTTTATATCAGCAAAATCAACAAGCCGTAATAACTCTAGTTGGCGGGATATATTTTGTTTGTTTGTTTGGTTGGTTGTTTGCTTAACGCCCAGCCGACCACGAAGGGCCATATCAGGGCGGTGCTGCTTTGACATTTAACGTGCGCCACACACAAGACAGAAGTCGCAGCACAGGCTTCATGTCTCACCCAGTCACATTATTCTGACACCGGACCAACCAGTCCTAGCACTAACCCCATAATGCCAGACGCCAGGCGGAGCAGCCACTAGATGGCCAATTTTAAAGTCTTGGGTATCCCGGCCGGGGTTCGAACCCACGACTTCCCGCTCACTGGGCGGACGCCTTACCACTAGGCCACCGTGTTGCGGTTTGGCGGGATATAGTGATCCTTACATCGTTCGAAAAAAACCCCAATAAAGCTACCCTTTCAAACCATGTTTTTTTGCTTATTTGCTATTGTATTTGGTTGTAATATGTTATAAAGAATTTTGCATGTGAAGGGATATTATATTTTTTAAATATGGAAAAAATGAAAGCTAATTTAAAATGTATGGACAGATTAATTGATGAAAATGGCTCTCAATAACGACGCAAAAAGGAATTTTACAGGAGCAAGTGAGATTTTACAATAACGTGTTTGATAAAAATGGGAATTTTGTTGAGGAGGATGCTGAAATTAAAGTTCTTAATTTAAATATTCCTCAGTTAAATGACGAACGAAAATATGTTTTGGAAACTGATTTTACCGTGTTAGAAATCGGCAGGGCGCTGTCTTTATTAAAAAAAAAATGGTTCGTCACCAGGTTTAGACGGATTGAGTACAAGTTTCATGAATGTTTTTTGGCCTAAAGTAAAAATGATGGTGGTTAATTCCCTTCAAAGTGCATTTAGAGTTGGTGAATTGTCAGATACTCAGAAAAGAGCAGTTATCACGTTGATCCATAAGGGTAAAGATTTGCCGAGAGATAGCCTTAAGAATTGGAGACCCTATACGTATCTGTAACCAATACAGATTATAAAATGCTGGCAAAATGTTTATCGCAGTGCTTATCTGGTGTTATTTCTGACCTCGTGTCAGAAGATCAGACAGGATTTATTAAGGGAAGAAAGGCAAGTAACTTGATTAGATTAATTGATGATGTCATTAATTACGCTAATGAAAGAAATCAAGCAGGTAATTTATTACTTGCCCTTGACTACGCTCGAGCCTACGATTCCATCTCAAAAGACTATGTGGTCTGGTCCTTTAACAAATTTGGTTTTGGCGAAAAATTTGTTAAATGGATTAAAGTTTTAATGACAAACACCACGAGCTGCATAAATTATATGGGTTGGATTTCGGAAGAAATAAGTGTGAATTCCGGAATCCGTCAGGGATGTCCCCTCTCACCTTTGGCCTTCGTGCTTGCTGTAGAATTATTAGCAATCAAAATCCGAAGTCACCCCAATATTACAGGATTTGCCTTACCAGATGTAGGTTTTGCAGAACAAACGTCGCGTATCTTGAAACTGGCTATGTACGCCGATGACATAACTGTTTTACTTCAAGATAAAAACGACATGGAAACGGTTTTGAAAATCATTGATGATTTCTCCAATATATCTCGCTTAAAATTAAATAAAAGTAAAACGGAAGCAATGTGGTTGGGATCGCGTAAAAACTGTCAAGAGAAATATTGCGATATTAAATGGAATATCAAGGTTAAAATCATGGGAATTAGTCAGTTTTAAAAATGACATCCCGGCCTCTGAAATTATGGAAAATTGGTCCTAAAGACTTGAAAAAGTTGAACAAATCATTTGCAGATAGTCAAGAAGAAATTTAAGTATAAGCGGCAAATTATGTATTATTAAGTCCTTCTTAGTTTTACAATTTGTTTACGTTATGCAGGCGCTTCTTGCCCCTGTTAAAGTTCTCGATAAGTTGAATACTATTTTGTTCAGGTTTCTCTGGAAAAGGAAGTATTCAAATACAAAAGCCGACATGTATTGTGTAATGTGGTGGAAGAAGGTGGTATTAACATGATAAACGTCCACGATATGCAGACTTCTTTTTTACTCACATGGGCAGCAAAACTTCAACCGAACAAAAACATGAACCGTGGACAACGATTCCATTAAGTCTTTATCAGGTATTGGGAAGAAATTTACTTTGTTTTAAAGCCACAACACCACTAAAACTGTTCCAAGGTATTGAATGCATTCGATCAAACTTTTGGACAGAAGTTCTCTTAAAATGAATCCATAATAAAGCATTGATTTATGAGAGAGAAGATCGCTTTGGCGATCAATGTTTGTGGAACAATATAAAAGTGGTTTATAAAAATAAAAGCTTATATTTTAAAAAATGGATAGAAGCGCACTTAGATACGGTGAAAGATATTTGGGTTAACGGAGATATGATTCCTTTTAACCAGCTGTGCACAAAGATAAGATACAGTCCCTCTAGATTTTTTGAGTACGGCGCAGTGAAGACTGCTGTGCGAGCGCTTGCACTTCGCAAAAACACAGCCAGCCCGCGAGCAGACGAACACAATAATGACCTTGACACACGGAACCCGGTGATCATTAACCCCTCCGCGAGAAAGTTTCGCATGCTGATAAAGCGAGCGAGCCTTGCGCTGCTACATTTTGGTTACATCAATATCAGGTTAAACTAGATCACAGTTATTGGCTGTTAGCAAGCAAATGTACAAAAAAAGAAAGATTGCGATTGTTACAATGGAAAATATTACATAATATTTATCCCACGAATATATTATTAAATAAAATGAAAATTAGAGAAACAAAATTATGTACATTTTGTAAACACATTGATTATGTTGAACACTTTTTTGGGGCAATGTGAGAAGTTGACGAGCTTTTGAGAAAATGTCCATTATATTTTTAGAAATACAGGATCAAATGTGCACCTCTCAGAACACGATGTCTTGTTTGGTTATCAACCTAGTAATATATGCCAAAATAATAAGGTACTTAATCACATTATTTTGATTGCAAAAATGTGTATTAGTAAATATAAGTATGGTGATAGATACATAGAGAATACTACATGGCTTGCTGTGTCGTACCAGATTTACACGAGTTGTTTTTTAAAATATTGAACTGCGAGCGAAAGCGAGCTGTTCACTATTTGAAAAAGCAACGAGTGTAAATCTGGTACGGAACAGCAAGCCATGTAGTATTCTGTTTATCCTACATACTGTACTTACGTGTATTTTACTGAAAATGTCCTGCATTCGAGGCAGCTAAATTAAGACGCTTGTTTTAGAACCTCGATCTCTTCTAAAGCCTCGTGCAATCTATTACGTCAAAGCAAAGAAACGTCACTCTGAAAGTGTGGCGTGACGTGTTAGTTCTAAAGATTCATCGAGGGTAATTAGCGAGCGCAATTTGTGTTTCTATAATGACGTTTGTCTCGGTGACTTTGGCATCATAAGCAGTGGAAAAACAGGTCCCTGCCAGACTTGCTTGACATGACCTCATTTACATGATATACACACGTGTGATTTGAACGATTATTATCTCACGGGTGTCTCTCTCACGTATGTAGGATAAGATTTGAATAGTATATTGGAAAATGAAATGTACATTGGAAGTATGTGAGTAATGTATAAGTCGAGATGAGGTGAAGTGATATATGACGTTTGTGAATATTATGAGGGGGGTGGGAGGGAGCGGATGGACGAGAATAAGGGGGAAAAAAAAGGAGGAAAAAAAGTAACCATGTATGGCTCCTCAATTGCTTTTTGTATAAACAACCATGCAAACCACAAAAAAAGAGAAAAAAAAAGAAACAGGTTTTCTCCAATTTAAAAAAAAAAAAAAAAAAAAGTCGCTTAAGGCGAAATTACTACATTTAGTCAAGCTGTGGAACTCACAGAACGCACTGCATTTTTTTACAGTGACCGTAGTCCGCCGCTCGCGCAAAACGCAGTGAAACTGCAGCACGCTTTTCTGTACCTCTCTTCGTTTTAACTTTCTGAGCGTGTTTTTAATGCAAACATATCATATCTATATGATTTGGAATCAGGAACCGACAAGGAATAAGATGAAATTGTTTTTTAATCGATTTCGGAAATTTGATTTTGATCATAATTTTTATATTTTTAATTTTGAGAGCTTGTTTTTAATCCGAAGATAACATATTTATATGTTTTTGGAATCAGAAAATAATGAAGAATAAGATGAATGTAAATTTCGATCGTTTTATAAAAAAAAAAATTAATTACAATTTTCAGATTTTTAATGACCAAAGTCATTGATTAATTTTTAAGCCACCAAGCTGAAATACAATACTGAAGTCCGGCCTTTGTCGAAGATTGCTTGGCCAAAATTTCAATCAATTTGATTGAAAAATGAGGGTGTGACAGTGCCGTCTCAACTTTTACAAAAAGCCGGATATGACGTCATCAAAGACATTTATCGAAAAAAGAAAAATATGTCCGGGGATATCATACCCAGGAACTCTCATGTAAAATTTCATAAAGATCGGTCCAGTAGTTTACTCTGAATCGCTCGACACACGCGCACGCACACCGGCACAGACAAAACTTGACTAGTAAAAAGTGAGAGAGAGAGAGAGAGAGAGAGAGAGAGAGAGAGAGAGAGAGAGAGAGAGAGAGAGAGAGAGAGAGAGAGAGATGATAATGATGATGATGGAACTTTATTTTTCAAGGATAGAGGTTTAAGGTGACGCCTTTTCTTACAACCGGTCCTTACTTCTAATACAAATGTCTAATAAATGATAAACAAGTAAAGCAACATGACAAATAAACAAAGTAAACGAACGAACCAGCAAACAATCGACAAGTAAGCAAACAAGCAAATAAACATAAACAACAAAATGACAAAGTAAGGAACATACAAATCAAAAGCAAAACATGCAACATATATAATGTATGTAAAGTGATCGACGGTTAAAGTTCCATCCTCACCTATTCACACTTTACTGACACTATACACAACCATCAGTGTGTATAGGAAACAGGTACTTAACGCCTTCGTCCGTACGGGTTACACACTGTGTATAGCCAAACGGTACCTAATGTGGATTTCGTACGTACAGAAGTCACACAGATCCGTCTGCGTATGACCGGTACCTAAGGTGCTCCTCGTCCGTATGTGTGTATGTGTAGAGCGATTCAGAGAAAACTACTGGACCGATCTTCATTTAAACTTTACATGAGGGGTTCTGAGTATGATATCCCCAGCATTTTATTCATTTGTTTTTTACATTTAGTCAAGTTTTGACTAAATGTTTTAACATAGAGGGGGAATCGAAACGAGGGTCGTGGTGTATGTGTGTGTTTGTGTGTATGTATGTGTGTGTGTGTGTGTGTGTGTGTGTGTGTGTGTGTGTGTGTGTGTGTGTGCGTGCGTGCGTGCGTGTAGAGCGAAACTACTGGACCGATCTTTATGAAATGTTACATGAGAGTTCCTGGGATTGATATCCCCGGACGTGTTTTTCTTTTTTTCGATAAATACCTTTGATGACGTCATATCCGGCTTTTTGTAAAAGTTGAGGCGGCACTGTCACACCCTCATTTTTCAATCAAATTGATTGAAAGTTTGGCCAAGCAATTTTCGACAAAGGCCGGACTTCGGTATTGCATTTCAGATTGGTGGCTTAAAAATTAATTAATGACTTTGGTCATTAAAAATCTGAAAATTGTAAAAAAAACAAAAACATTTTATCAAACGATCCAAATTTACGTTCATCTTATTCCTCATCATTTTCTGATTCTAAAAACATATAAATATGTTATATTTGGATTAAAAACAAGCTCTGAAAATTAAAAATATACAAATTATTATCAAAATTAAATTGTCGAAATCAAAATAAAAGCACTTTCATCTTATTCCTGATTCCAAAAACATATAGATATGATATGTTTGGATTAAAAACACGCTCAGAAAGTTAAAACGAAGAGTGGCACAGAAAAGCGTGCTATCCTTCTCAGCGCTACTATCTGCCCCGCTCTTCTTGTCAATTTCACTGCCTTTGTCATGAGCGGTGGACTGACGATGCTACGAGCATACGGTCTTGCTGAAAAATTGCATTGCCTTCAGTTTCATTCTGACAGCTTGACTAAATGTTGTATTTTCGCCTAACGCGACTTGTTTTATAAATGTCTTTGATGACGTCATATCCAAATTTTTGTAAAAGTTGAGGCCGCACTGTCACACTCTCATTTTTTTTTTATCAAATTGATTTTAAAACTTTAGCCAGGCAACCCCCGTACTATGAATTGCATTTCAGCTTCAAAGCTTAAAAATTGATAAAAAAAAGTTTGGTCATTAAAAATCTGAAAATGCTAAAAGACTGAATGTCTAGGTTTAGCTTGCAGAAAGCATATTTTGAACAGGTTTCACATAAGTTTAGATCTTTGAAATGACATTGTGTAAAGAAACTGGAAGAAGACACACTTATCAAAATGTTTGCTCTTCAGTAAGATTTTAAACAGGGATGGTATTGCACCAGAAAAGTCGGCACAGTCGCGTGTTGTTGCACTCATGAATAACATGCATTATGGGTTATACATAAGTCGAATTAGGGGTATTAAAATGCTAATTGCACAAGCTTTCTACCAAAAATCACAAACGTCATGAAAAGCGTACGAAGGGAAACAATTTGATGAAAGTGGTACGAACGGACACATTTTCCCGTCAAAATCAGTACGAACGGACACAAAACTGTTTTTTGCAAATTCAATTCGTCTTATGGTTCACATAGGTCCAATATCACACGCATTCGTATTTTGTGCTATTTGAAGACGATTGGAATACACAGAACTTGTAGTGGGGGCCTGTTTCACTCTGATCTAACGAATGTGTATGAACGGAAACGCTTTTCGTACGAAGGGAAACATGCACTTTTGTACGAACGGAAACATGGGGTATGAACGGAATCTGTATGTTTTCAAAAGACAAGTGATTGTACACAAGCCATGGGTTTCTATAAACTTCTGTTCAAGCGAAATGTCGTAACAGGCAATGGTTTTGGTGATCATGTGCAAATCAGGGGTCGGATTCGATAACAGAGCGAGAAAAACAAGAAAATGTTAAAAAATCAGGCAATTTTGCTACGTTCGGCACGCGTGTGTTATTATTAGGATTCACTAGCACCTTGGTACTTATCGTACACATAGCCCAACCATTTCGCTACCTTATTCTTTCAATATCACACAAGCGCGCTGCCCACACGACTTACCACAACGTTTTTCCCGAAGCAAGTGACGAAAATGGGGCTGTATGAATGGACACATCCTGCGGATGAACGGAAACATCCGGTGGACGAACGGAATCAGTTGACACACCGTGTTTCTGTCGAGCGTGAGAAATTTTCAAAGAATTTATTTTCGTGGCCTTGGTCCTTAACAACAATGGCGCCTCGTTTTGGTGCTGGACGGCTGTTATGAATATCCCGGAAATCACGCCCGGACAGTAAGCCTCCCGTAAACCATCACAGATACTGTCAGGCTTTTACACACAGTACAAACACCCTTCCATTTGAACGCTCACCAAACGGGAACATCCTAGGTGCCCTACGTAAAGAGCGAGCAATTTTTAAAGAATTCATTTTGCAGATTGTCTCGAACACTTTTTGGACCCATCCTGAACTCAGGTCAAAAATGAGTTACTTCCCTTAAACTGGCGATAGCCGTGGATCGATGATTATCAGAATGTTTTTGGACCGTGGTGCGTTTTTGCGCTAGACCTAACTTTTAGAATCTAAATAATAAATTGACAGCTTCTTACACAAACATTCTTTAATCATAAAAGAATTCTTTTTTCATCAAGACAAGATCAGTGCAATTCGAAGTTGTGAAAGTTTGAAAAAAGAAAAGCCCGGAAGCAGGGTCACGCAAGGGTCGTAGCAGACGACGGTTTATAAGTGCATATCGCCGTTCCTCTCAACAGTCAAAAGCCATCGCAAGAGTTCTTGTGAACCACAGCCGTTTGTTTCGTGCATAAAAACGTGCTATTGTAGATAAGCTCACATCGAGTCGCATTCAAATGACTAACTGACGACTACATTGTGAAAAAGGGAAACTGGATCACACGGGTTCACGATGGCTCAGGGGTAAGATAAACCACGCAAAAATAAACTCTTTGCGGAGGGCACCTAGGATGTTCTCAATCGGTGAGTGTTTAAATGAAAGGGTGTTTGTACTGTGTGTAAAAGCCTGACCGTATCTGTGATGGTTTACGGGAGGCTTACTGTGCCTTTAAATTTGTATTTACAAACGTTATTTTAATGTTTTCAGGAGAACGTTAATTTAACGTTTGCATGTGAACGTTAACTTAACGTTTGCATGAGCACGTTTGATTATGGTTTTGTTTTGGTTAATTTTATATTTGCATGCTAACGTTAAAAAAACGTTAATAAAACGTTTTATTTGGGTTATTTTTATGTTAGCAAAAAACGTTAAAAAAACGTTAAATAAACGTTAATAAAACGTTTCTTTTTGGTTTTATTTTAGTTATTTTCACGTTAGCAATAAACGTTTAAAAAACGTTAAAATAACGTTAATCTAACCGTTAAATTATGGTTTGGTTTTGGTTTTATTTTGGTTATTTTTATGTTTGCAAAAACGTTAAATTAACGTTATAATAATTATGGTTAGATTAACGTTAAATTAACGTTAAATGTTTACGCTAATTTAACGTTTTATCACATGAGCAAATTAACGTTTAATTAACGTTAGCGGTAAACGTTAAATTAACGTTAATTTAACGTTAGCATGCTAACTGGGTATCCCCCGCCCCTCTCTCTCTATATATATATACAGGGAGTATGCGCCGGGACTCGGTACGAGACGGTCACGTTTTCTCCGCGCTCTGACAAACTGAGTCCTCGTATGCTTGCCGTATTCGCTGCAGTGGGGTGAGCTGTTTGCTCGATTTTTCTTTTTACATTTAGTCAAGTTTTGACTAAATGTTTTAACATAGAAGGGGAATTGAGACGAGGGTCGTGGTGTATGTGTGTCTGTGTGTGTGTGTGTGTGTGTGTGTGTGTGTGTGTGTGTGTGTATGTGTGTATGTGTGTGTGTGCGTGTGTGTGTAGAGCGATTGAGAGTAAACTACTGGACCGATCTTTATGAAATTTGACATGAGAGTTCCTGGGTATGATATCCCCGGACTTTTTTTCTTCTTTTTTTCGATAAATGTCTTTGATGACGTCATATCCGGCTTTTTGTAAAAGTTGAGGCGGCACTGTCACACCCTCATTTTCAATCAAATTGATTTAAATTTTGGCCAAGCAATCTTCGACGAAGGCCGGACTTCGGCATTGCATTTCAGCTTGCTGGCGTGAGAATTAATTAATGACTTAGGTCATTAAAAATCTGAAAATTGTAATTAAAATTATTTTTTTTATAAAACGATATAAATTTACGTTCATCTTATTCTTCATCATTTTCTGATTCCAAAAACATATAAATATGTTATATTCGGATTAAAAACAAGGTCTGAAAATTAAAAATATAAAAATTATTATCAAAATCAAATTTCCGAAATTGATTTAAAAACAATTTCATCTTATTCCTTGTCGGTTCCTGATTCCAAAAACATATAGATATGATATGTTTGGATTAAAAACACGCTCAGAAAGTTCAAACGAAGAGAGGTACAGAAAAGCGTGCTATGCAGCACAGCGAAACCACTACCGCGCTGAACAGGCTCGTCAGTTTCACTCCGTTTTGCACAAGCGGCGGACTACGGTCATTGAGAAAAAATGCAGTGCGTTGAGTTTCATTCTGTGAGTTCCACAGCTTGACTAAATGTAGTTATTTCGCCTTACGCGACTTGTTTTTTTTTAACGCTCTTTGTGTACGGCGGTTGCCGTGTGAAAATGCCAGCGACAGCCTTAGCCTTCAGAGCCAGTTGCGGTTGCTTTGTTTCGGTCTACATTTGTTTCATGGAGAAGAGGGCCGTGCTGAAGAAAAAGATGAGAATCATGGTGTTGTCTTGCAGTAACCGTCTACAAGGGATTCTGTGTGGTGCCCTACTGTCATACATGTTTTGGGGAAGTTTGCTGTTGATACGATGCGGGGACGTGGAGATGAATCCTGGACCTGGACCTGCGACCAGTGAGGAGAGAGTTACGCGACAGACAAGGCTGAGTACAAGTGCTGACAGACATGGCAACGCCACACAAGGTAACACCTTTCCTACTCCCAAGTAACCGACGTTGGCGGACGTTATGTTGAAATTGAACGGTATGGACATGTCTATGAACGGTAAACTCGATAAAGTGAAAAATGATGTGCAAGACATCAAAGAACATTTTAGTCAGCTTCAGGAAGAGGTGAACGAGTTAAAAGAGGGTGTGAACTCTCTGAGAGAAGAAAATAACCAACTGAAAGGTTACAATGAGAGTTGTGGAAAAATATTGAAATGTTGGAAACAAAAGTGGACGATTTGGAATGCAGATCAAAACGCAACAACCTCTTGTTTTATGGCATGGACAGAGAGGAAAACGAAACCAATGAAAGATGTGAACAGAGGCTGCAAGATCTCTGTACAGATAAACTGGAACTGGCGGAGAATGTTGAATTTGATAGAGTGCACCGTATCAGTTCTAAACCCAACTCTCCCCTCATTGCACGCTGTGTATTCTATAAGGATAAAGTTAAAGTTCTGAAAGCGAAGAGAAAGTTGAAGGGATCTAACATTTTCATTGGGGAGGACTTTTCCAAAACAGTCAGGGACATGAGGAAAAATCTAACCCAGTTCATGAAGGAAAGAAGAAACGGGGGTCACAAAGTGTCTATGGTGTTTGATCACCTCATCATAGATGGGGAAAAGTTTTTTCTCTCCGCCGACGGTGAGAGCATTGTGAAAGGTGAGATGGAGAAAACAAAATAATGTATCGATTGGACATTGGATTTCCCTTCTTTGAGCCATGTGACGTCAGAGGCCTACACAACTTCATATTTGGGCGTTTCAGGTTAACCGAAACTTCAAAGGAACTACTTACTTCATATTTGGGACACGCGGATTAACCCATAGATCAAAACACATGTCTGCCAAACTGTAAAAATGAAGCGATTTGCAGATCTATCTCGGGAAGAAATTGAAAACAAAAGACGACTTTTAACTCCCTCATATTGCAGGCAACACACAACTCCATATTGCAGGCAACACACAACTCCGCGGCCAAATGGTCGCACACACAGCCACCGGCCGAGTCGATATACGCGGGGCAAGTAGTTTCGACATGTCCTTTGAAGATATGAATTTCTTCCTCAGTGCAGAAAATGAGTCTGACATGCCACCATCCACGACAATGCAAGTTCTGCCTACTGTCCACTACTGTACCATAAACAACTTGAACATCACAATAACAAAATAAGACCAAACGTGTTGATTGTCTCTGCTGCTAACCCCACAAGCTAACTCAATGAACTCGTCCAGTGTTGATCGCGAGACAGGGAGACGACAAGTGTGTACAACCGTTACTGACAGGCTGACGGTGCAAAGAGATGTAGCAATAGACCCTATCGGTATTCCAAGCTCTCGTAATCTCTCGCAAGCTTCCGAGCATAGCAAAGCATGCGGTACAGCGATCTCGTGCGAGCTGCACAAGCGAAGGTTCCAAGTTCTCGCGATGTTCAAAGCATAACAAAGAGCGTGTCTCGCGAGAGCTGCTCAGATACCGAAAAGGTCTATTTAATTGATGTTTTCTGTGATGTTCATGAATTTTCCGTTCCTTTGATTATGTTCTGAACAAAATGTTGCGATAATCAAATATTCTAATGTTAATTGAAGGAGTTAAATACACTTTTGAAGTTGCACTATTTTTGTGGCGCATTGAAGTGTATGTGTTTGGTGTAAACAGGTGTTCTTGGTGTGTGTGTTTGATTGCATGTGTGTTATTTTTTTTAATGCAATTTATATCGCGCACATATTCAAGGCGCAGGGATTTATTTATGCCGTGTGAGATGGAATTTTTACACACAATACATCACGCATTCACATCGGCCAGCAGATCGCAGCCATTTCGGGGCATATCCTACTTTTCACGGCCTATTATTCCAAGTCACACGGGTATTTTGGTGGACATTTTTATCTATGCCTATACAATTTTGCCAGGAAAGACCCGTTTGTCAATCGTGGGATCTTTAACGTGCACACCCCAATGTAGTGTACACGAAGGGACCTCGGTTTTTCGTCTCATCCGAAAGACTAGCACTTGAACCCACCACCTAGGTTAGGAAAGGGGGGGAGAAAATTGCTAACGCCCTGACCCAGGGTCGAACTCGCAACCTCTCGCTTCCGAGCGCAAGTGCGTTACCACTCGGCCACCCATGGATGATAGCTAGCGGCATTTATTATGGGGGCCAGGAGGCCCCCATTTATACGGATAGTTTCGAGGTTGACCATGGGCAGCGCCATTTTGTTGTGAAATACGTCATCAGTTTGTGTACACAGGAAGTTGTGACATCCGTCACGCTATGGGAGGGGTGAAGGCAACATTGTTCATCAGTGGAAAGTTGTGAAATCCGTCACCCTATTGGAGGAGTGAAGGCAAAATTGGTCATCACTGAGTTTGTGTAACACAGGAAGTTGTGAAATACGTCACCCTATGGGAGGGGTGACGGCAAAATTGTTCAACAAAAACATCATAGGCCGAACTGTGCAGGGTTAACCGCAACAAACTCAAACCATTCATACTACTCTGCATTTGAGTGACTTATATACCAACATTTTTATGTCTTATTTTCAGCACAGGTGTAGGAAAAATCATGAACCAAAATGTTATTTATTTTCTAATTTAACATTTGTTTTACAAATGTGACCATGGTCTTTCAAACATACAGTGACATTAAACATTGTTATGTTAAAAAAAAAGAAAAAGAAAAGCTTTTGTGCACAAATCAGAAAATACATTGTACATTTTACCTACAGGCCAAACAAGAGATCCAAGCAAGTTGCACTGATCTAAAAATATAAGTTGTCAAAAACAGGCGCTTGCATTTGGATGTGTCCAATGATAGTAGGTTTGGTTGTGATCAATCAGAATAATGTAGGAATACAAATGTATGACAGTTTGGTATGATGACATGTAATTCACATATGCTGAAATATAAAATTATACATCATATAATATTAATATGGCTGTTGCCATGACCATGAACCCCAAGAAAGGTTTAATGTTATGTAAATCAAAATACCAAAATCAAGCACCTATTAATCTGGTCTACGGCGCGGGAAGATTGAGGCCTTCGTAAACGTTCAACGTTGGCCAATAATGATTTTAACAATGTTGTGTCGTTTTGTATTATGTTGTATTTTGTTGATCAATTGATAAATATGTCTTCCCAACATATTACAAATCAAACAGAAATAAAGTCTTAGAGAACTACAATAATTATTGTTGCCGTCAAAACCTTGCAAGGCCTCAACCGTTCTCACGAGATCAGTTACACTCTCTCTCTCTCTCTCTCTCTCTCTCTCTCTCTCTCTCTCTCTCTCTCTCTCTCTCTCTCTCTCTCTCTCTCTCTCTCTCTCTCTCTCTCTCTCTCTCTCTCTCTCTCTCTCTCTCTCTCTCTCTCTCTCTCTGTATGTTGTCTTTGTCTGTGTCTCCCTCTGAGTCTCTCCGCTTCTGTCTTTCTATGTCTGTCTCTGTCTATGTGTGTGTGTGTGACAGTGTGTGTGTGTGTGTCTCTCTCTCTCTCTCTCTCTCTCTCGCTTTTTCTCTCTCTCATCTGACTCTTTGCACACACTGAGGTCAAAGCAGAGGTTAACTTGAGTGCACTTGTACCTGTTGGGCGCAAAGTAAGAATCCGGGGCAGAGTTGGAATAATCGGGATTTCCCGAAACCTCATTTGATTTCCAACAAAGCGCCGCATTTCCGGAAACGAGCTGCCTCGTTCTAGAAATGGCAACCCTTCGACTGGCAAAAAAAAGTATACCCTTTTCACAGGTCATGAATAAGGTATATGAAAAAGCAAGGTCTTATACAGGGGAAGTCTTGAATTGGGGGTATGGGGGTACACTGTGTAACAATTGTCTCAGTGACATTCAGCGCATGCAGCTAGCTTGTTGCTGCTGTCTCGATCTATTTTGAACACAATGATTTTTTTTCTCAGAGTAGAGTGTTAGTTTGTTACAACAGGCTGAAATCATCTTTAATTTGAATCAACATTTTGCAACAATCAATCACGTCAATATAGCGCACAGACTTGCACATTACGTTTCAAGAGCCTAGATTACCATGCATGCAGTGACAAAAGCCTACTCAATAAAGGGACGTAATGCTGTCTCTGCAGCCCAGAGAGACTGTGAGTTTAATATATAATCAGTTAAGACTGAGTAAAAAAATATTACAATCGATAGTTACCAGTGAAACTGAAGTTATATCGGAACACTCTTGTTGTGTTTTTGTTGTTGTAAAATATAAGATCTGAAACGTTAAAAATTACGTAAAATTGGTGCGTTTTGGTCGAGCGGGATGGGTCGTTGAACTGTGTTGTTACAACCCGCCGAAGTTATCAAAAGTGTTTTTGCTTTTTGTAATTCGGTTGGTTTGGTGCGTTATACAATGCATCTGCTTTTTCAAGACTAAGCATTGATCACATAGGCCATCATGACTTGTATCATTTTACATCGCATTCTAAGAAAGAGCAGAATTCTCACTATGCGCGCGATACATTTCTAGAATCACGTAGCGCAAAGTTGGAATTCCTACAATGGCGGCCATTGTTAGAATTCAACAAAGCGCAGGTCATTTCCGAAAAAGCACTTATGACGAGATGGGTCGCAACATACCTAGGAGGGAGGTGATTTCTTGAATTAGCTGAGGGCGGAAGGAAATCGCTCACCTTCCACGTCCAAAACGTACGGTGATATTGACACGCCAGATTAGTGCGGTAGCGTATTGTGGCTAAGCAGGAAAGCGCGCTTTTCTGCCGGTATTCTTGTTAACTTCGCAATTTCCGGGAAACATTCACTTTCACTTTGAGACTGTTCTGTTTACATTCGACACTATCAAAACCACTTTGCAATACTGAAATAATTTTTTCTGTGTTCGAAAGCTACAGCCAATCGTTATTATGTCCCCTTAGGTACAGTTTTATAACATTATTGGCACATGTAAACAATAGGAATTAATTAATGAACGCTACACTCTAAATTTTATAACACTTTGAGAACACTGAAAGTGTTTAGGGTGAACACTTAAAGTGTTAGGGTGAACACATTTTTACACTTTTGGAACACAGAAAGTGTTCTCAATGTGTTATCCTGAAGCATCTTCTGCTACCTGAACACTTTTGGAACACATGGTAAACACTTTTTTGCACAGTGGAACACCAGGTGAACACACGTGTTCAACAAGTGTTCCACAAGTGTTCCACTTCGTCTTTTAGTCATGCTCCGAATAAAATAATACATTAAAAATATTTGGGTCATGAGCAGATTCGAACCCGAGATCTTCGCCTTGCCATGTCAGCGCTCTACCGATTGAGCTACGGAGACTCGTCGGGATCTAGCGTCGCTTAGAGTATATAATTTTTATACCCCCTAGACCGCTGCGGGACGTTTTTTTGTTTTTGTTTTTAATCGTGTTGTGCTTATATTTTTTCATCAAACATTTATTTCATCTGAGACATCTAATAAGCGGTAAGTATTAGCATTTTTATTTTTACAATTTAATAATGTTACTAATTGTCCCATCATGCTTCAGCTGGACCAAAAAAGAACGTTGACACTTTTAGATCTGTGGACCTGTCTGCGTTGTCGCTGCGTTGATTTGGCTCAGGATTTCCGATTGTTATCTGTAAGTTTGCTTGCTGAGATTTTGTATTAATTCATCTAAGCTTATTCACTCGTATTTTTGTTGTAACATGTTCCTGTTACTTGTATCTGTGGACGTTTGAAGACAATTTCTCTAATTTTGCTGTCGCAACGGTTTCAGCTGATCAGTGGACCTTTTACATTAGTTCTGCGTTGGTAAATAAACTCTATTTCAATTTGATGTTGATTTTTTATTCTGGTTGATGTGCTTGGTTTTGTGTTATTGTTATACTTGTATGTCCAGGGGTTCCTTATAATTATAATGGTGGTCCAGTGAACGATACCTTCCGCCTGTGGTCAGAGCAATACATTTGCAGATTTTCGGATTCTTCTTCTTCCTTGATGTACGATCTGCACGCTAGATAAAGTGAAGCGGTAGGCTAAAAACAGCATACATTAATGAACAACATTCATCATAATAGTGGCCAGGTTGATTGTGTGCGCAATTTAGAATAATTCTATGCATGCTTGGTTGTATTTGATTTCACAGATCTATCACACTTTCAGGGAACTGGGAAGCCGTTTGAGCTGATGTGCCCATGTGGCGAATCGATGTGGGCGTAACCTGCGGACATTTCTTCTGAACAGGAGGCACTGACGGCAACCCAGACGTGTTTACCAAGGTACGCATGTCCTGCATTTGCATATAGTGTGTAGTTTTGCAGAGAAATATTGACTTTCAAATTGATCTGATAAGTTTTGTTTGTTTGTTTGCTTAACGCACAGCCGACTACGAAGGGCCATATCAGGGCGGTGCTGCTTTGACATTTAACGTGCGCCACACACAAGACAGAAGTCGCAGCACAGGCTTCATGTCTCACCTAGTCACATTATTCTGACACCGGACCAACCAGTCCTAGCACTAACCCCATAATGCCAGACGCCAGGCGGAGCAGCCACTAGATTGCCAATTTTAAAGTTTTAGGTATGACCCGGCCGGGGTTCGAAGCCACGACCTCCCGATCACCGGGCGGACGGCTAACCACTAGGCCAATTGTGCCGGCGGTTGCGGAATCATTGATTATTCTATTTGCTGAAATACTCTGTTTCAAAATTAATATCTCCGTGCAAAACACACCAGACAGTCGCCAAACTCATATGTGGACACACACACACACACACACACACACACACACACACACACACACACACACACACACACACACACACACAGCCAGCCCCCTCTCCTTCCACATTTGACAGAAATCTAAATGTTGATACACAGTTTCACAATAAACAAAAGTATGAGAATCAGAACACTTGTCAGTGTTGCTACGATGTGGAACTTCAGTAAAATAGTGTTTGATTTCTTAACATGCATCTTGTGTGTGCAGGAACCATACTGCTTGGCTGAGGCAGTTCACTTTCTGGAGATGGAGCTAACAGTAATGCGACGAAACCTTGTGGATGCACTTCATGTAAGTTTAAGCTTTCTGTGGGATACAGCGCAGTTACATTTTGAGAATGCTGCCTTATTTTGCAGTCTTCTCCTTAAAAGGTGGAAAAAAATATACATATTTTTAAGTTCAGTGAGTGCTGAGGCCTGCAATGATAAAATGTTTTCCTGAACTAAGTGTACTCAGAATTTCCATTCGTTATGGTAAAGTAGTGCCGTAAACACTGAGGCCAGCTTTAGTCAAAGCATGGCCAACAGACAACACGCTGCTGATCCGCTTGGATCTGCCATTGCCGCTAACAGTGTATGCAGGGTGCATTCAATATGACACCCTTTTCTTTTGAAAATATTCTCATCGGAGTTTATGATTGGTTTTGACAGTGATCGCTGGCCTCCAATGGTCGCTGACAAGGTGTTTTCCTTCGGTTCACGTAGGTTTAGCTTGAGATCACGTGAGTTAAAAGCGATCCGTTTGTAAGTTTTGGTTAGTTTGATCTAAATAATGAAATATTTTAGAAAATTATGATAGAAATTAGAATGCATTTTATATTAAAGAATGCATTCCATATCATAGAACACATTCTATATTTATAGAATGCATTCTATAAAATAGAAAACATTGTATAATATAGAATGCATTCAATCATACTTGTCATTTGCCCAGAAATGTATTCTATTATAGAATGCATTCTATTACGTCCAACAATGCATTCTTATGATAGAATGCATTCTTATGATAGAATGCATTCCATAAAGCGCCACAAAACTTCTACAGGCCAGCTCGGTATGGTCCCTGCTTCGAAAGCAGATCTACAAACACTCTCACACACAGCTCTCTCTGTCTCTCTGTCTCTCTCTCTGTCTCTCTCTCTGTCTCTCTCTCTGTCTCTCTCTCTGTCTCTCTCTCTCTCTCTCTCTCTCTCTCTCTCTCTCTCTCTCTCTCTCTCTCTCTCTGTGCGTGTGTGTGGCTGTGTGTGTGTGTGTGTGTGTGTGTGTGTAGTTCTGCTTTTCTTTGCGGGGCTGGCCTGTTGTAGTTTCGGGACATTATGCATATAAATTATAATGCATTTCAGGACGTTAAAGAACGCATTCTATCATAAAAAGCATTTTGGTATTTTGTGTAAATAGAATGCATTTTTATCATAGAAGGTAGTTCGGGACGTTATAGAATGCATTCTATAATATAGAATACATTACATAATAAATGATTTCCTTATATTTATAATATTCATTATTTAGATCAAACCAACAAAACTTAGGTGGTTTCTTTACAAACGGATTACTAGAGGGTGCATTCAATATGACACCCTTTTCTTTGAACTAAAACTCATCGGAGTTCACGATTAATTGCGACAGTGATCTTTGGCTTCCAGTGATTGTTGACAAGGTGTTTTCCCTGGGTTCACATAGGTTAAGAACGAGTTAAGGAAAACGGGCGTGCTCAAGGCCTCGCCACATTAGCAGTACGGTTTACTGCTTACCTTATATAAACAATTTGTAGAGTGCCATTTTGAATTTTCCAGAGTGGCCACGCGCTAATGAAATCCTTGCGAAAGACCTATTTTAATTCTACTTTTTGTTCTTAGGGACAGACTCCTGCTTCAAGAGGGATTACTTTTTACATTCAGTCGTGTGTGCATGTGCGTGCATGCGAGTGTCATTGTGTGTTGGGAAGGTGAGAGCGAATTGGACGTGACGTATTTGTTCTCTGTTATGTGACCTATGCCCGTTCTGGAATAAAAAAAGTTTACCTGTAACTGCGATTGTTGGAGATCTGCTGACAGCAAGAAGAAGTCCACTATTAGTTAAGATTTACACTTCAGTGTTACCAATTAAGTACAAACGTTTAACACAAACCTGTTAAGAGTTGGAAATGCATCATGTTCTAAAACTCACTTTTATTTCGAACAGGATGTTCCGGACAGCGAGTTGAAAACTAAACCAAAGACCAAGGGCCTGGAAAACTCCCAACTCTGACGGGTGTTTTTGTTATCGGACTTTCGTGTGTGAACTTTCAAGATGGGGTTTACCAGAGCTCCGTTCATATTATTTAATAGCAACATATACCGAGCAACAAAAGAAACGCGACAAAATTCTGCAATGTTTGATTGACAAAATCTCGAACAATTATGGAGTTAGAATTATCAAACCACAACATTTTGATGAAGGCATGTTTGACACAGCTGTTGCGTGAGTATTTTGATGCTGCGATTGTTTCAACACACGGGACAAAACGAAGTTTTGGAGGTCTCGCTCAGTCAGCCTTCATCGCGTTCTCTGGCCACTGATCGGACACTGGTTGCTTCCAGTGATGTTCCTGGTATTGTCAGCGGCTGAATTGAATCGATGTCGAAGACGTTGTGGAAGGAAATTGCGATCTTGTCTTATTGGGGTAATGCGAAAAAATCTACCGCGTTGCATAACTGCAGTGCTTCCAATGTCACTAGAACATTCCAGAAGGTGATAAACTGTTGACACATGCACGTTTAAAGCACATGCCAGCGCTTCTGGATCACCCCCAGCTTTAAATCGACCTGGCATTTTGGTGGTGTTAATCTTGGCATCCTGGCTGTTTCAAAAGTGAGACTGGCAGCAAGCGTGCCATGGTCTCTTTTGGTTGCTAATGCATTAGTGAACACATCTCACACATCAGATTTCTCCTGCTCTACTTGCACGTGCTGCGAGCGCGCATTATGTGTTTTACGATAAACCTGCTTGTCCCGTGTGTTAAAACAGTCACAGCATCAAAATAATCACACAAAAGCAAGGTCAAACATGCCTTCATTAAACTTTTGTAGTTTAATAATTCTAACTCTATAATTGATGAAGATTTTGTCAATCAAACAATGACGAATTTTGTTGCTCGGTATATTATGTGTTCAACAATTCCTACCCCAGACCCGTTTGTTCTGCGACTGCTGCAGACATTTCTTTTTGTCAATTAAAAATGCTTCTTTGCTCACAAAATTTGATTTTAATGTCTTTCTGAATTGTATGACAGTGCAGGATGAAAGTGTTCCAAAAGTGTTCTAAAAGTGTTCCAAAAGTGTTCCAAAAGTGTTCTAAAAGTGTTCCAAAAGTGTTCCAAAAGTGTTCTAAAAGTGTTCTAAAAGTGTTCCAAAAGTGTTCTAAAAGTGTTCTAAAAGTGTTCCAAAAGTGTTCCAAAAGTGTTCTAAAAGTGTTGACCTGAACACTTTTATGTGTTCAGAAGTGGTTACAGCAGGGTGAACACTTAAAAGTGTTCAGATGTGAACACTTTTGGAACACTTTTGGAACACTTTTGGAACACTTTTTTGTGTATAGAACACTTTTTGTGTTCCAAAAGTGTTCCAAAAGTGTTCCAAAAGTGTTCTACTAAAAGGGTGTTCAGAAGTGGTTACAGAAAGGGTGTTCAGGAGTGGAACACTTTTGTTTAGAGTGTACGAAAAGGGCAGCCTTTAACCTCCCTGTTGTCACTCAGCATTTTTTTTATTTATTCTCATCCACACTTTCAGCACTTCCCCCACCCGCCCTCCTATCTCAGATGTAATTTGTAAATGACGTTTTCAGCCTTCAATCCACTATTTAACATAGTAAGTCAAGCTTTTCAAACCAAATTAATAATTGCTTTGATGTATTGCTGATGTTCAGTTTATTATCAGTTTAATAAAGATCTCATGGTTCAAAATTGCATATGTTTTTTCAAAAACGTGCGTGTGTTCCATTTTAAACTAACCTCACTGATGTGAACTCCATTATTACTGTCACATCTGTTTTACAAATTACACCCATAATCCAAACCAACGCGCAAACACACACACACACCACAACTACACACATATGTACTCGTTACCATTAGCCAACGCTCGTCACAACACTGTCAGTCTCAAGTCTAAATAATAATAGTATAAATCATATAGTTGTATGCTTCATATGAACGAGCGTGCGGTCGAGAGTGGGGAGGGTTTTATTTATTTATTTATTTGGTGTTTAACGTAGTTTTCAACCACGAAGGTTATATCGCGACGGAGTGGGGAGGGGGGAAGTGAGGGAGAAAGTGAGAACGAGAGCGGTACGAATGGAAATGACCATGAACAGGGTGAAGCTGATGGTGGTGGTGAGAATGGTGACGGTGGTGACGAGGTGGCGGATGCGTCAAATTTAAATGGCACTGATCGATCTGATGACGTTGAACAATTTTCTACTTCATTATCTTTTCTTCATTGGAATGTTTGCGGTATCTTGTCAAAATTAGACTATCCCGAGTTTGTCGATTTTCTTTCTTCTTATGACATTGTCTGTCTAGTAGAGACGTTTGTTTTAACTTTCGAGTCATGTCTTTTTAATGACCATACGGTTTTCGTCAAGCCAGCAGTCAAATTGACGCGGCAGGGAAGATGTTCGGGTGGGGTGATATGTCTAATACGGAATAATATTATCCCTCACGTTACACAGTTGGAAAGTGATCTTTCTTTCTTTCTTTATTTGGTGTTTAACGTCGTTTTCAACCGTTCAAGGTTATATCGCGACGGTGGAAAGTGATAGCCACTACTTCCTTTCGTTTGTTCTGCATAAAGAGTACTTTAGGTTCACTAAGGACATTTTGCTTCTCTGTGCATACATTCCACCTGAACATTCACCGTATTATACTGCTTTTGATTTTGAAAATGGAATAAATGTTTTAGAATCATGCTTGGCGGATAGTCTTTTGTCTTTGGATGATGTAGATGTAATCGTATGTGGTGACCTGAATTCTAGGACCTCGGATATTACACCCGATTATGTTGATGAAAATGATTTATATGTACATGTTAGTAAAGTTGGTTTGTTTGAGACAAAAAGGTCTTCCGAAGATAAAATCTTGAACAATTACGGGAAAAAATTGCTTTGTATGTGTACTGGTTTCGGATTGTGTATTCTAAATGGAATGTGTCAAGGTGACCTTCGTGGACGATACACATTTATTTCTGACAGTGGAAACAGTGTGAATGACTACTTTTTGATGTCTGTAAATCTATTTGAATCAGCTGCGGATAAATGCAAGTTGAATGTTTTAGAGCGTATTGAATCAGACCATATGCCGGTGGAGTTGGCTTTGAATGTTAAAAGAAGTATGCCGAATGCCATTATGAATGAAGCTAGTTGTGAGGTTGACGAATTTGTTGTCAAATATTGTTGGAAGACTGAATGTGCGGCTGCCTTCTCCTCTTTAATGAACTCAGGTGATGTACAGTACGAACTTGTCAATGCTGCTGCCTTAATTGAGACAGATGTTAACGCCGCACTGAACACGTTTAATGATGTTATAAAACAGCAAGCTGAATGCATGAAGAAAAGAATTTCAATAGGTGGTAAGTCGTTACAGAGAGAATGGTTTGACCATGAATGTCAAACAGCAAGAAGTCATGTCCGTAAGATGTTACATAAATGTAGAAAATCAAAAGATGTTATTGATAGCAATCTATATGTGACCCTCCACCACGAAATGAGTCGCATGTCACCTCGCGCGGTTCCGCGCTAGGCTTAATTTAAGTCCGGGGAGTGTCTGGTAACAGTGTGAGGGTCACCTTAGTCACAGGCTTATAACTCAAACAGTTTTCGCTCTTTTCTAAAACGGTTTGCACCACTGGATAGAGCATAACAAACTCTTTAGGAAAATGTAAAAATATGAAAATTATGCAAAGGTGACATGCGACTCATTCCGTGGTGGAGTGTCACATATTGCATTGGTAGGCGTGAATATAAATACCTGATTGTTAGGAAAAAGAAAAGCTACAATGCTGGTCTAATCGCTGACTTGAGCAACTCAGTAAAATCGCAGAAACTATTTTGGGAAACTATGAAGAAACTTTCACGGAGGAAAACGCAGCCGCGTCATAACATTACTTTAGAATAGATGATTGGTTCCAACATTTTAAGAATGTATTAGAGAAGGACACACATGTAGATATAGTGGACGTCGTTGATGGTGCTGTGGATGAAATTGCTGATGTTAATGATGAAGGAAATGATGAGGATGTTGTTGAACATGTATTAGATAGACCGATTTCGAAAGAAGAGGTCACTCTTGCAATTAGAAAGCTGAAGAACGGAAAGTCTGCTGGTCCAGATGGGCTGATTGGTGAGTTGTTCAAGCATTCGGGTGAGGCTGTGGTGATGTTTTTGGTAAGGTTGTTTAATGTCTTGTTTGATAGTGGTTTTTACCCGGACAACTGGAAGGAATCAATAATCTTGCCTCTGTTTAAGAAAGGTCAGATAAATGACACCAATAACTACAGGGGAATATCACTGTGTGATGTCAGCAGTAAATTATATAGCTCCATAATTAATAACAGATTGCAGGAATGGATTAGCATAAATGATATTACTGGTGAACATCAAGCTGGATTTAAAAAAGATCATTCAACAGTTGACCATATCTTTACACTCCTGGCGGCCATTCAGAAACAGTTTACAAATAACAGAAAATTGTATGTAGCATTTGTTGATTTTGAGAAGGCATTCGATTCGATTTCTAGGAAACTTCTGTGGCCTGTACTTATGAAAAACGGTATTAGAGGAAAATTGCATCGTTGTGTGAAAAGCATGTATTTGGATGTGAAAGCTAAAATAAGATGTGGCGCTAAATCTACTGATGTAATCAATTGTACATATGGGGGAAAACAAGGTGATGTATGTAGCCCTGTGTTGTTTTCGTTATTCATTAATGAATTAGCTTTGGAAGTAATGAAAAACATGGTGTGACATTTGATTTTGTTGAATTTTTCATATTGCTTTTTGCTGATGACATTGTATTGCTCTCCACAACTGTTGTTGGCCTGCAAAGACAGCTGAATAATTTGTACAATGCAGCATCTCGATTGGAGTTGAAAGTTAATATGAACAAAACTAATATTATTGTTTTCCGTAAAGGAGGATATTTAGCTAGTTGTGAAAAATGGAATTATGGTGCAGATAGAGTTGTTGTTGTAAACGCTTATAAGTATCTAGGAATATTTTTTTCCACGAGACTCAGTTTTAATGTTTCCTGTCAAGATTTGGTGAGTAGGGGTAAACGGGCAGTGTTTGGTATACTTCGTGTGTTGCACAAGTTAGAGAGTAGTTCTTACAAATTGTTTACGAAATTGTTTGATTCTCAAGTTCAACCGATTGTGCAATATGGTGCTGAGATTTGGGTTTTCCAAAAAGGTACGGAAATAGAAAAACTGCACTTGTTCGCCATGAAACGATTCCTACATGTAGACATGAGAACACCAAACGACCTTGTGTATGGTGAATTGGGAAGATTCCCAATATATCTAAACTCATATGTAAAGTGCATTACATATTGGCTAAAATTAACAAAAATGGAAAATTCTAAGATTCCATGTAAAGCATACAAAGTTCTCTATAATTTAGATTGTAATGGCAAGATTACATAGGCGACGGATGTTCGAAAGTGTTTGTTCTCTCATGGGTTTGCAGATGTATGGTACAACCAAGGCCGGGTGGACAGTATTGGTGGATTTTTGAAATGTTTTAGACAACGATTGATAGATTGCAGATGGCAAGACTGGAACGACCATATGCAAAGCAGTGATCGATTTTCTACATACAGATTGTTTAAGACCGGAAGCAGTACTGAAGCGTATATAGATATGGAAATGAACAGCTATGTGAAAAGTGCATTAACTAAATTTAGGTTCGGTGTATCGGATCTTGCTGTACACAGATGTAGGTATAGTGTACGGAGTGAGGAAGATTTGTTGTGTCGTCTGTGTAAATTGGCTGAAGAAAATAAAATACACTTTATGTTTTGCTGTCCTGCACTACGTGACCTAAGAGTATTATTGATAAAGCCAAAATATTATAATCATCCATGTATGTACCGATATACTTTGCTTATGTCTACTGGAAATGTCAGTCAAATATCCAAATTAGCACAATACATTTATCAGGGAATGAAAAGATTAATCACTGTGACATGATTTATGTACACATGTATTACTGTTTGATGTGTACAAATTTGGGTCATTTATGAAACACAATGTTTTACTATGATTATGTTGTATATCAATAAATCAATCAATATGAGGCTTATATCGCGCGTATTCCGTGGGTACAGTTCTAAGCGCAGGGATTTATTTTTATTTTTTTATTTTATGCAATTTATATCGCCCACATATTCAAGGCGCAGGGATTTATTTATGCCGTGTGAGATGGATTTTTTTTTCACAATACATCACGCATTCACATCGGCCAGCAGATCGCAGCCATTTCGGCGCATATCCTACTTTTCACGGCCTATTATTCCAAGTCACACGGGTATATGGGCGCATACCCTTCAGAAGACCCCCCGCGGGTTAGGGGGAAGAATTTACCCGATGCTCCCCAGCATGTCGGAAGAGGCGACTAACGGATTCTCTTTTTACCCTTGTTAAGTGTTTCTTGTATAGAATATAGTCCATTTTTGTAAAGATTTTAGTCAAGCAGTATGTAAAAAATGTTAATTCCTTTGTACTGGAAATGACTTGCATTCTCCCAGTAAGGTAATACATTGTACTACGTTGCAAGCCCCTGGAGCAAATTTTTTATTAGTGCTTTTGTGAACAAGAAACAATTGACAAGCGGCTCTATCCCATCTCCCCCCTTTCCCCGTCGCGATATAACCTTCGTGGTTGAAAACGACGTGAAACACCAAATAAAGTAAAGACCCTTCAGAAGGGGCTCTGGCCTAAAACTGAATAAACTTTCGTATTCGTATTCGTATTCTATCTCTCTCTCTCTCTCTCTCTCTCTCTCTCTCTCTCTCTCTCTCTCTCTCTCTCTCTCTCTATATATATATATATATATATATATATATATATATATATATATATATATATAAATATATATCTCTCTCTCTCTATCTCTCTCTCCCCTTGTTTGACAAAGAAAGTTAGAGAGAGCCGGACGTATTTCAGTGCAATCACTTGACTGAATGGTTAATCACGCCTCGGCGTTCTTGTTTTATTGTCTGAAACTCTATGTCTTAGTTTTAGCAGGGCCAAATTGTAAGACTATGCGTCAGCCTAAAATCTCCATCCTTAAATAATAAAGTCCGTTTGTTCGTCCGGCCGTTCGTTCTCTCTCTCTCTCTCTCTCTGTCTCTCTCTCTCTCTCTCTCTCTCTCTCTCTCTCTCTCTCGTACTTTTACTACAGATGCTAATGCAATCTTATGTGTTTCAGATTTTCCAGAGAAACAAAACATGCGACGATGCCGCTTTCCATCAAGCGTGTCCCTCTTCGTTTTCATCGTCCTTTCGGGCCTAACTCTTACCTTCATACTTTCGAGACAACGTTATGGCGCACTTCTCAGACTGGACTTTCCCGATGACCTTATCAAAGCTCCGCGTCTTATGACTACGGCGAGTTCTGTTTCACGGACAACAAGAGTGGCATGGCGTATGTTCTCCAATGGAGACTGGGGTGGTGCGTCCATCAGCTATGTGGATTTGGAGCGGCACGAGGACGGTCGAAAACCAACAAATGAAGAGCAATACCAAACCAGTGATGACTGGCCTCAGTTGTAAGTGTCAAGATGGTTGTCTTAGAGGTGTGGGGAATGTGTTCAGTTAACACATATGTCATACAGACAGACAGACATGCAGACAGGTGATGACTCGCCGATTATGCCAATGTGAAGAGAGTGTGATGGAAAAAGACAGACAGACAGACATTGATTATTGGTCTGAGTTGATAATGAGAGGAGGGTCGCTTGCGAAGTATGGCAAATGCCGTTACATGAATAGTAATGACTGGCTTAAGTTATATGTGGGAAAAGAGGTGTGGTGAAACTGGGTTCATGTTGTTACATTAATATCGCAGACAGACAGACAGACAGACAGACGGACAGAGCAATGATAACAGGTCTGAATTGTACGTTTTAAAGGGGGGGGGGGGGGGGGGGGGGGGAAGGGAATTTGTTTTCATGTTAATGCGTAGATGTCATTCGTCATACATGCATGCATGTTTTTTTATGACGAGACTATGGCGGACGAAAATTCACTGCGGAAAAATAGTGTTAGGAGAAAAGCGGTTGTTCGAATACTTTTACATTAAACAAGAAAAGTATTGCTGTTAGTTTTCACACTGTATTGTTCCATTTGGGTGTTCTTTTGGTGCGGTATATTATTTTGTTCGAGCAATTGGATAATATAGTACAAAACGAAATTAACTTAAATGTAAGGTTGGAGTTTTAAAGTTTCTATTGTGTTTGTTGCAGTTCCAAAACGTATTTCCCGGGAGCTGTTCCAAGGAGCCCCTTCAAACCCAAAGTCGCCATCAAATGGGGATTCAACACAGCGGCCTTCCTTCAGCGTCCACACGTGAAAGGTCACCCCAATAAGATGATCACGTGGGTAGTGCCACCGCGCAACGTTCCTCCACTTCCGGAGCCAGTGCGCCTGCGCGTTTGCCCGGAAATGCCTTGTCGGCTAACGACGAACGCGACTTTTCAGAGCCAGAGCGCGGCGCTGTTGTGGAATGGACAAATCATGAGGTCGGACCCTGTTGTGCGGTCCCACCCTGACCAGGTAAGGACAAAGCAGTCATATGAAAGGTATACTTCAACAACAATGTCCATCTTGAACACACGGCCAGTACCGTGTAACTGGCCTTGACACGGAACGATCCAAGGGGGGCAATCTCAGTCATCTGAAAGAGGGAAATCCAAACGCAATCCGCCTTGTTCGATTTTATGGGCTTAGACGATAGAGAAAAATAAGAAAAGCAAAAGCTGGAGTCCAGTCTGGACGAAACTGCTATCAAGAACGCAGAATTGATTTTTTCTGAGTTTTTTTTTTTAGCCGTAAGCACCATTTCTCATTTCTCATAACTGCTGTTCACAATGCGGCCGCAGTGAAACCAACAAAGGGGCCTCACTCTGGAAGAGTTTCCTGCTCCGATAAACATGGCGCTTACGGCTAAAAAAAACTCAGAAAAAATCAATTCTGCGTTCTTGATAGCAGTTTCGTCCAGACTGGACTCCAGCTTTTGCTTTTCTTATTTTTCTCTATCGTACAAGCCCATAAAATCGAACAAGGCGGATTGCGTTTGGATTTCCCTCTTTCAGATGACTGAGATTGCCCCCCTTGGATCGTTCCGTGTCAAGGCCAGTTGTACTGGCCGTGTGTTCAAGATGCAACAATGTCCCGAATACACTCCATCCGTTAACACACCGTCATGCAGTTATTTCCCTTTAACATGGAAATAAGTTGTACGGGATGAAACGAATTTCAAAGTCACCACGATTTCAAGGGATGATACAAAAGGAAAAAGATCCGCAGTGTCACGCACTGATGCGTGGAAGATGAATAAACTAGAACCAAAATCAGATACTCACATTCAATCACTCGCTTTCATGCCCTATACTGAACCAGAAAAACTATTTGCAGAAAAAATCAATTTAGTCAACTAATAAAGTCTGCAAAATCACAACAACAATCTCACTTTCACATACTCAAACTAAAAGAGAATTAACTCAAAGAAATAACGACTACAACATAATACAATGATACAACAAACACAAAAATGCCGGAATAAATCAACATTAACAAACACTAAGAAAACAACGTCTATAGTAGGAATCCAGATTCACGAAGTCCATTTACCGGGCATGCCAGGATTAATGTCAGTTCCAGAACCACAGTATGTCATTCGACGACAAAACGATATGTCGAGAGCATGATCAGCGTCAGTTCATACACAATATTGTTCGTAGATGAAGTTGAGTGCCTGATCGGAGTTAGATCAGGACCAGACAACAACGCAAACAAAGCTGAGCGCCCCGCTCAATGACCGGTTCCATCTCCGGAACAGCATCACCAGGCTTGACATCCAGGCTGAATTCACAGCAGGATCTGTTAAACAAAATTTTGTCTAAGTAATCCGATCATAAAACCTAAAACCATGTAGTCACCAAACCTTGTGTGTTTATCTCCAAGTTCAAACAACATTTCAATTTTGCTGCTAAACTTGAACCTAAAATTTCACAAATATGAACTTCCAATGTCCACATGAAAAAACTTCATTCAAAAACATAAGTTCCGATTCACAATCAGAACATGAAGATTTCTTCTTCGAAAATATTTACAAGTTAACTTTCTTCAAAGTTATTTTTGCAAAAGTATTCACAAAGTCAAACTTGCTTTTAAAACATGACAACTTCCTGTCTAATTATAGACACACAAGGTCAAGGTCAAAATACAAATTCATAACACCATTATCTCAAATGACACAACCTTTCGCACTTCCAAAGAATTTTCACAACAGGTTATGAAAATTAAAACAACATGCTTCCGCCATTTTGAATTCAAGGGACACAACTCCCCGCTCACTTTCTTCAATGGACATAACCCAATTTCCCCAGAAATAGTTACTCACTGTCCGCAGATTCATCTTCACACCCTCATTCAAAATACAAGCCCTCCTGCTTCACATTATAACAACATGTATCCATTTTCATTTTAGGAATCAGGTAGCTTCAAAGTTATTTACCATGTGGGACCATGAGGTCCGCCATTTTGAAAAACGAAAAATGCATGGCCAAACTATCTACAAGCGCATAGGCAATTAGAAAATGTTACCAACCTCCTATCCCAAATAATACCTACTACAATCGAACATAAACCAAACTGAAACTCAGAAAATAAAGCACATATTCACACATTCTTTCCAGCATACTAAGGGTCTTGCTGGTTACAGAATATTCAGCATAACACGCTCACACTGCAGACTCAACATTTTTGCTCACCATAATATATTAATATCCCGTGATAGGATGAATCTCTGAGCAAAACATCATCTTGACAGAAGCCATTTGAACAAGGGCTTTCTTCCTTGAAGACACCACACCACACTGTTCTGGGGAAACGGAATTCAAACAAACCTTCACACTTTCCGTCCTGTCAGGAGTTCAATCGAGAACCACCTGAGACCGACACTTCATGTCCTGCCGTCCTGTCTGTCACACTCACGTGACCGTCTCACTTTGACACTAGGTTCTATAACTCTTATGTGTTTTGTTTTCCTAACCTGGCTTCCCTCCCTTCTACCACATATCTCGGGCAAAAATGGAAACCATCAGTTTTAACAAAAGTGAACCGTGACACGCAGATTGCTTCCAAAGTTATGTCATAAGATTCTGTGTAACAAATAATGCTATTGGGCAGCAGGACGGCTGCCTTCACTTTGCAAAATCAGGTGTTTCACAAGCTTAATTAAATGTCGTACACTCTAAACAAAAGTGTTCCACTCCTGAACACCCTTTCTGTAACCACTTCTGAACACCCTTTTAGTAGAACACTTTTGGAACACTTTTGGAACACAAAAAGTGTTCTATACACAAAAAAGTGTTCCAAAAGTGTTCCAAAAGTGTTCCAAAAGTGTTCCAAAAGTGTTCACATCTGAACACTTTTAAGTGTTCACCCTGCTGTAACCACTTCTGAACACATAAAAGTGTTCAGGTCAACACTTTTAGAACACTTTTGGAACACTTTTGGAACACTTTTAGAACACTTTTGGAACACTTTTAGAACACTTTTGGAACACTTTTGGAACACTTTTAGAACACTTTTAGAACACTTTTGGAACACTTTTAGAACACTTTTGGAACACTTTCATCCTGCACTGTCATACAATTCAGAAAGACATTAAAATCAAATTTTGTGAGCAAAGAAGCATTTTTAATTGACAAAAAGAAATGTCTGCAGCAGTCGCAGAACAAACGGGTCTGGGGTAGGAATTGTTGAACACATAATATACCGAGCAACAAAATTCGTCATTGTTTGATTGACAAAATCGTCATCAATTATAGAGTTAGAATTATTAAACTACAAAAGTTTAATGAAGGCATGTTTGACCTTGCTTTTGTGTGATTATTTTGATGCTGTGACTGTTTTAACACACAAGACAAGCAGGTTTATCGTAAAACACATAATGCGCGCTCGCAGCACGTGCAAGTAGAGCAGGAGAAATCTGATATGTGAGATGTGTTCACTAATGCATTAGCAACCAAAAGAGACCATGGCACGCTTGCTGCCAGTCTCACTTTTGAAACAGCCAGGATGCCAAGATTGACACCACCAAAATGCCAGGTCGATTTAAAGCTGGGGGTGATCCAGAAGCGCTGGCATGTGCTTTAAACGTGCATGTGTCAACAGTTTATCACCTTCTGCAATGTTCTGGTGACATTGGAAGCACTGCAGTTATGCAACGCGGTAGATTTTTTCGCATTACCCCAATAAGACAAGATCGCAATTTCCTTCCACAACGTCTTCGACATCGATTCAATTCAGCCGCTGACAATACCAGGAACATCACTGGTAGCAACCAGTGTCCGATCAGTGGCCAGAGAACGCGATGAAGGCTGACTGAGCGAGACCTCCAAAACTTCGTTTTGTCCCGTGTGTTGAAACAATCGCAGCATCAAAATACTCACGCAACAGCTGTGTCAAACATGCCTTCATCAAAATGTTGTGGTTTGATAATTCTAACTCCATAATTGTTCGAGATTTTGTCAATCAAACATTGCAGAATTTTTTCGCGTTTCTTTTGTTGCTCGGTATATGTTGCTATTAAATAATATGAACGGAGCTCTGGTAAACCCCATCTTGAAAGTTCACACACGAAAGTCCGATAACAAAAACACCCTTCAGAGTTGGGAGGATTCCAGGCCCTTGGTCTTTGGTTTAGTTTTCAACTCGCTGTCCGGAACATCCTGTTCGAAATAAAAGTGAGTTTTAGAACATGATGCATTTCCAACTCTTAACAGGTTTGTGTTAAACGTTTGTACTTAATTGATAACACTGAAGTGTAAATCTTAACTAATAGTGGACTTCTTCTTGCTGTCAGCAGATCTCCAACAATCGCAGTTACAGGTAAACTTTTTTTTATTCCAGAACGGGCATAGGTCACATAACAGAACAAATACGTCACGTCCAATTCGCTCTCACCTTCCCAACACACAATGACACTCGCATGCACGCACATGCACACACGACTGAATGTAAAAAGTAATCCCTCTTGAAGCAGGAGTCTGTCCCTAAGAACAAAAAGTAGAATTAAAATAGGTCTTTCGCAAGGATTTCATTAGCGCGTGGCCACTCTGGAAAATGGCACTCTACAAATTGTTTATATAAGGTAAGCAGTAAACCGTACTGCTAATGTGGCGAGGCCTTGAGCACGCCCGTTTTCCTTAACTCGTTCTTAACCTATGTGAACCCAGGGAAAACACCTTGTCAACAATCACTGGAAGCCAAAGATCACTGTCGCAATTAATCGTGAACTCCGATGAGTTTTAGTTTAAAGAAAAGGGTGTCATATTGAATGCACCCTCTAGTAATCCGTTTGTAAAGAAACTACCTAAGTTTTGTTGGTTTGATCTAAATAATGAATTATAAGGAAATCATTTATTATGTAATGTATTCTATATTATAGAATGCATTCTATAACGTCCCGAACTGCCTTCTATGATAAAATGCATTCTATTTACACAAAATACCAAAATGCTTTTTATGATAGAATGCGTTCTTTAACGTCCTGAAATGCATTATAATTTATATGCATAATGTCCCGAAACTACAACAGGCCAGCCCCGCAAAGAAAAGCAGAACTACACACACACACACACACGCACAGAGAGAGAGAGAGAGAGAGAGAGAGAGAGAGAGAGAGAGAGAGAGAGAGAGAGAGAGAGAGAGAGACAGACAGAGAGACAGAGAGAGACAGAGAGAGAGAGACAGAGAGAGAGAGACAGAGAGAGAGAGAGACAGAGACAGAGACAGAGAGAAAGAGAGAGCTGTGTGTGAGAGTGTTTGTAGATCTGCTTTCGAAGCAGGGACCATACCGAGCTGGCCTGTAGAAGTTTTGTCGCGATTTATGGAATGCATTCTATCATAAGAATGCATTCTATCATAAGAATGCATTGTTGGACGTTATAGAATGCATTCTATAATAGAATACATTTCTGGGCAAATGACAAGTATGATTGAATGCATTCTATATCATACAATATAGAATGTGTTCTATGATATGGAATGCATTCTTTAATATAAATTGCATTCTAATTTCTATCATCATTTTCTAAAATATTTCATTATTTAGATCAAACTAACCAAAACTTACAAACGGATCGCTTTTAACTCACGTGATCTCAAGCTAAACCTACGTGAACCGAAGGAAAACACCTTGTCAGCGACCATTGGAGGCCAGCGATCACTGTCAAAACCAATCATAAACTCCGATGAGAATATTTTCAAAAGAAAAGGGTGTCATATTGAATGCACCCTGCATACACTGTTAGCGGCAATGGCAGATCCAAGCGGATCAGCAGCGTGTTGTCTGTTGGCCATGCTTTGACTAAAGCTGGCCTCAGTGTTTACGGCACTACTTTACCATAACGAATGGAAATTCTGAGTAGACTAAGTTCAGGAAAACATTTTATCATTGCAGGCCTCAGCACTCACTGAACTTAAGAATATGTATATTTTTTCCACCTTTTAAGGAGAAGACTGCAAAATAAGGCAGCATTCTCAAAATGTAACTGCGCTGTATCCCACAGAAAGCTTAAACTTACATGAAGTGCATCCACAAGGTTTCGTCGCATTACTGTTAGCTCCATCTCCAGAAAGTGAACTGCCTCAGCGAAGCAGTATGGTTCCTGCACACACAAGATGCATGTTAAGAAATCAAACACTATTTTACTGAAGTTCCACATCGTAGCAACACTGAAAAGTGTTCTGATTTTCATACTTTTGTTTATTGTGAAACTGTGTATCAACATTTAGATTTCTGTCAAATGTGGAAGGAGAGGGGGCTGGCTGTGTGTGTGTGTGTGTGTGTGTGTGTGTGTGTGTGTGTGTGTGTGTGTGTGTGTCCACATATGAGTTTGGCGACTGTCTGGTGTGTTTTGCACGGAGATATTAATTTTGAAACAGAGTATTTCAGCAAATAGTATAATCAATGATTCCGCAACCGCCGGCACAATTGGCCTAGTGGTAAGGCGTCCGCCCGGTGATCGGGAGGTCGTGGCTTCGAACCCCGGCCGGGTCATACCTAAAACTTTAAAATTGGCAATCTAGTGGCTGCTCCGCCTGGCGTCTGGCATTATGGGGTTAGGGCTAGGACTGGTTGGTCCGGTGTCAGAATAATGTGACTAGGTGAGACATGAAGCCTGTGCTGCGACTTCTGTCTTGTGTGTGGCGCATGTTAAATGTCAAAGCAGCACCGCCCTGATATGGCCCTTCGTAGTCGGCTGGGCGTTAAGCAAACAAACAAACAAAACTTATCAGATCAATTTGAAAGTCAATATTTCCCTGCAAAACTACACACTATATGCAAATGCAGGACATGCGTACCTTGGTAAACACGTCTGGGTTGCCGTCAGTGCCTCCTGTTCATCCTCAGTGCAATTCAGAAGAAATGTGCGCAGGTTACGCCCACATCGATTCGCCACATGGGCACATCAGCTCAAACGGCTTCCCAGTTCCCTGAAAGTGTGATAGATCTGTGAAATCAAATACAACCAAGCATGCATAGAATTATTCTAAATTGCGCACACAATCAACCTGGCCACTATTATGATGAATGTTGTTCATTAATGTATGCTGTTTTTAGCCTACCGCTTCACTTTATCTAGCGTGCAGATCGTACATCTATGGTCTAACCAAAGGAAGAAGAAGAATCCGAAAATCTGCAAATGTATTGCTCTGACCACAGGCGGAAGGTATCGTTCACTGGACCACCATTATAATTATAAGGAACCCCTGGACATACAAGTATAACAATAACACAAAACCAAGCACATCAACCAGAATAAAAAATCAACATCAAATTGAAATAGAGTTTATTTACCAACGCAGAACTAATGTAAAAGGTCCACTGATCAGCTGAAACCGTTGCGACAGCAAAATTAGAGAAATTGTCTTCAAACGTCCACAGATACAAGTAACAGTCCTTTTAAGTCCTACCTCACAGACCGCTCTCAGATAGTCTCCATTGACGGCTTCCAATCTGCTCCATCCCCGTTGACTTTCGGTGTCCCCCAAGGATCTGTACTTGGCCCGGTGCTATTCATCATGTACACGAAACCAATATCTAATGTCATCTCTCGCCACTCTGTTTCCTATGAAAGCTTTGCTGATGACACTCAGTTACAAAAATCTGGCCCTATTACTGACCTCCCCAACACAATCGAGACAACTAAGAACTGCATCTCTGACTTGAAATTGTGGATGACCGAAAATAAATTGAAACTTAATGACGACAAGACCGAGATCATGCTAGTTGTACCCCCTTCTCTTAAAAAAGAACCATCCCTTCCTGCCCAAATCTCTATAGCTGGAACTGATATTCAGTTGGCTTCTCAAGTACGAAACCTCGGTGTCATCTTCGACGAAACTCTCTGCTTCAAACAACAAGTCTCCACTGTCTGTAGAAATGCCTACTATGAACTGAGAAAAATTAGCTCCATCCGCCACTGCCTTTCTTCCGATGCTACAAAAACCCTCATTTGCTCTCTCGTTCTTTCAAGGCTAGATTACGGAAACGCCCTTCTTTCTGGTTCATTTGACTATCTCATTGAAAAACTGCAGAAAGTACAGAACAACTCCGCTAGATTAATCACAAAGACCCCTAAAAGACACCACATCACACCTGTTTTGAGATCCCTTCACTGGCTGCCTGTAAGAAGTCGTATTCAATACAAAATTGCATGCATTTGTTTCTCTTTCTTTCATGGTACAGGACCTGCTTATCTCTCTGAGATGTTATCAAAATATTCAAACCTCTCCTCTCTTCGCTCTGCAACAGATACCAATGTACTTAGTAAACCAAAAAGAAACAGAAAATCAACTAACTATGGATTTGAGAGATCCTTCAAGTACCAGGGACCTCTTGTCTGGGAGAAAATCCCCCGGAGCATTAGGGATTCCCAGTCACCATCTGCCTTTAGAACAGCCCTCAAAACACACATGTTTAAGTTAGACCTCTGAAGGAGATCCCATGATCGGTGAGTCATCGGCGCTGCCACGTGTATTATCTACTAAAGTGTGGCGTTCATGAGGATGTGTATGTGCCTGTGTGTGTTGTACCAGAATAACGTATGCGTACATGGAATGACATTGCGGGTTACCTGAACATTGACAATGACGAAAGAAAGATTGTGTGTGTGTGTGCGCGCGCGCGCGTGTGTGTGTGTGTGTGTGTGTGTGCGTGTGTGTGCGTGCGTGTGTGGGTGTGTGTGACCATGTTTGAATTTATTCGGATTTAGTTCTCTTTCCTTGTTTGTATTATGATTGTGTAAGTGTAAAGCGCTCTGGGCTCGTCACCACGAGGTTTACGCGCTATATAAGTAATCGTTATTATTATTATTATTCACAGGAACATGTTACAACAAAAATACGAGTGACTAAGCTTAGATGAATTAATACAAAATCTCAGCAAGCAACTTACAGATAACAATCGGAAATCCTGAGCCAAATCAACGCAGCGACAACGCAGACAGGTCCACAGATCTAAAAGTGTCAACGTCCTTTTTTGGTCCAGCTGAAGCATGATGGGACAATTAGTAACATTATTAAATTGTAAAAATAAAAATGCTAATACTTACCGCTTATTAGATGTCTCAGATGAAATAAATGTTTGATGAAAAAATATAAGCACAACACGATTAAAAACAAAAACAAAAAAACGTCCCGCAGCGGTCTAGGGGGTATAAAAATTATATACTCTAAGCGACGCTAGATCCCGACGAGTCTCCGCAGCTCAATCGGTAGAGCGCTGACATGGCAAAGCAAAGATCTCGGGTTCGAATCTGCTCAAGGCCCAAGTATTTTTAATGTATTATTTTATTCGGATCATGACTAAAAGACGAAGTGGAACACTTGTGGAACACTTGTTGAACACGTGTGTTCACCTGGTGTTCCACTGTGCAAAAAAGTGTTTACCATGTGTTCCAAAAGTGTTCAGGTAGCAGAAGATGCTTCAGGATAACACATTGAGAACACTTTCTGTGTTCCAAAAGTGTAAAAATGTGTTCACCCTAACACTTTAAGTGTTCACCCTAAACACTTTCAGTGTTCTCAAAGTGTTATAAAATTTAGAGTGTAGAATAGGCTTAAGAAAGAGCACCCTTCGTGATGGCTGAGTTGGGTTTTTTTCAATGAGTTACTTACCTTTTATGTGAACGTGATGCTTGTTACTGGGCGGTCGCGTTGTAGAGGGCGCCAGGCGGCGCTTCTCAACAATTTGTGTTTCCAACACAGGAGATTTAAGCAGCTCCCAGAAGCACATTCACTCACGTTGATGGTATTAATTACCATGTGTGTGGTGCGTTTTGAAGCATACCGTGCCGTGTGCATCTAGAATAGATCAGAATAAGGTACATGCCGGGACTTCCCGACATTCTTCAGATTCGTGAAATTTGCCACTGGTTAACTCAGAAAGGGCAAAAAACAAGTCTGGCGGCGGAACGAAGTTCAGGGGTGGATGTTGCAGTGAGTGCTGGGACGGGGCGGCGTGAGAGCATACTGGGATGAAAACAATAAAAAGAGAAAAGAAAAAAACACACGTTATCCTTGGCACTGACCCCAAGAATGATTCGGTACAAGAGAAACGTGATTTAATACGATTAAGTTGGAATTGTTTGAGAAAGAAAAAACACAAAGTGCAATGGTGAGAGCAAGAGTTAAATGGATAGAAGAAGGAGAAAAAAATACAAAAATGTTTTTGAATTTGGACAAAAGTAGAGCAAATTCCAAAGTTATGAATAAATTGGAGTTGGATAACGGCCAAGTTTTAAGTAATCAGTATGACATTTTACGTGCCCAAAAGGAGCATTTTGAACATTTGTATAGTAAGAAAATAACACCTCATGGTTTGTCACAGAAAGTTGAGGTGTTACTTTCTTACTCAGCCAAAAAATAAAAATATTTTTATGGTGCATTTCCTTATTTTACATTGAGTTTCAATTTTTTGGGTATTAATCAGTGACAAAATCTGCTGCCTGAAACTGGTAATGATCATCCTCAGAATACACCAGATTGCACCATTTTGCATCCTTTTTTTCAAAAATTTCCGGGGGGCATGCCCCCGGACCCCCCTAGCAAGCTATGCGCTTCGCGCCGTCGGCTCGGCGCTTCGCGCCTTCACACCCATATCTTCACAATATACTTTTGGAAACCCCCCCCCATAAAATGAACTGATCCGCCCCTGTTGCTATACAAATGTTCAAAATGCAAAGACAGGGTTGTGAAGTTCCATAGTTACGAGAGGAGGAGAAGGAAGAATGTGAAGGTCTAGTAACTGTTAACGAAGCAACTTAATAATGGTTCAGCATCGGGTCTTGATGGCCTGTCTATAGAATTTCTTAAATTTTTTTGGTTGAAGTTGAAATTTGTTGTGGTAGATTCATTTGCCTTAGCAGAGGAAAATTTGACACATTCACAGTCTCTGGCCCTAATTACACTTGTTTTGCATTTCATTGCATTGTGTTGTATTCTGTTTGACCAGGTGTTTGTGTTCCATAACAACGAACCACAAAAGCCGGACTGGAATCACAGACCTAGCTTTCGAAAGCCCAACTGGAGATCCAACTTTAACTGGACCTGGACATACAGGTACAGCAGCGATCGATCAGTTTAATGATTTCATTAACAATGAGAGAGACAGACAGACAGACAAACAGACAGACAGACAGACATATTCGCGCACATAATAATGATAATGATAATAAATCACTTTTATAATTATAGCGCAAGTCCCGATTCACAGATCCAAGCGCTTTACAATTCCAATCTTACATCTTCTAGAGCGTTGCTGTCACAAGGAGAACTAATCGTCAACCTACCACTGAATAATTACTTTTTGGAGGGGTTACATTAGTTTTGCTTGTGAACGTGTTTATCTGTCTATTTATCTATTTACACAGGAACGACTCGGACCTAAAAGCGTTCTACGGCTACATCGTCAAACGACGAGTTCCACTCAAGAAGAACTACACAGAGATCGTAGCCAGGAAATCCAAGCAAGCAGTGTGGATGTGCAGTCACTGCCACACGCACGGCAAGCGGGAACAGCTCGTCGCCCATTTGAAGAAACACATGTCCGTGGATGTCTATGGAGGGTGCGGCCCCTTTAAATGCCCACGGAACAAGGACGATTCGTGCTTTGAAATGTTCAATGAGCGGTACAAGTTTCTTTTCGCCTTCGAGAACGCCTTTTGCACGGATTACATCTCTGAGAAGTTCTTCAGATACTACGAGTCCGACATGATCGTGGTGGCTCGAGGGAGCAATGAGTATGAGGTGAGAGCCTGAGAGAAATGTCTGGATGTACTGGTATTTTGTTCACACTAAAATCGTTCCTCTTGAGTAATCTATATGTTATGTTAAAACCGTGAAGTGAGAGTAACGGCCTGGTTGCTGTAAAATTAGGAGCCAGAAAATGACCGTGGCTATAGTTGTTACAGTCCATGCAAACTAAACGAGTACGCATGGGAGTTGCAGCCCAAGAACGCAGGATTTAATTCAGTTCAATTCAATAAAACTTTATTATCTAAATGCAACAAACAGAATCTTTTCGTTTAGCTCGTGTACGAAATAACATCACATGAAAAAACTCTCATGAGTGATAAAAAGAAACCAAAAGTTGTAGATTTGGCTAATACGAGGTATTTCCAGACCATCATCACAAACAAACAGACAAACAAACAAACAGACACACAAACAAACAGACACACAAGCAGACAGACACACAAGCAGACAGACTGACTTTAAACAAGCAACGGAAGGAAGTAAAAGTGGACAAATCGAAGTCCTATTAGAATTGGAATTTTCGTTTCCAAACATTTTCTTCTTTGCTTTGTTTCATCAAAACTTTACCTCTTAAATGTTATATTCAGCTCCCCCCCCCCCCCCCCCCCCTCTGTCTATCTCTCTTGGTCTCTCTCGCTCTGTCTCTCTCTTCCATCTATCTGTTTATTAATTTATTGAGTTATTTATGTGTTGTTGTTGTTGTTGTTGTTTTAATTTATTTTATTCGTTTTTATGTATTCATTTATTCAGCCATGCATACAATCATTCATTTCGTTATTTTTACAGCGGCACATACCACCCGGAACCTTCATCAACACCAACGATTTCAACTCCACCCGGGAACTGGCAAAGCACCTCAATTTCCTCGACGCCCACCCTGAAGAGTACATCAAAATCCTCAAGAAAAAGGACGAGTATATATCGCTGTTCGAAGACTGGCCCATCCGAAACCATGCCGGGCAGACCACATACATGCAGTACCACTTTGAAGCCATGGGGTACTGTGAGATATGTCGAAGGTTGTGGGAGTTGGACTCTTACAGGAAAACCATACCTGATCTCTTGGAATGGTTTGATCCCGGTAACTGTTACTTGCCCCCTGACGTAATATAATAGCAAAAAGACCAATAAAAAACGCTCACGCTGGACCCGAGTACTCTTCAGACTGGCTCGCTCCCCCAGTATGAAAGTTTTTGTCTTGTGCACATTTAAGACCAAGTGATTGCTCTGTGTGAATTACAGGCATTCCCTTTGCTATATAAATACATTGCATGCGAGCCGAGGATGTGCGTGGTGACTGGCCTTTCTCTTTTATTTGATCACAGTGAAAAATATACTGCCGACCCTCTTCATAACTTAACAATATAAATGTTTGGAATGCCTGTGGTGTGAATGTTGGTTTCTGACCAGAAATGCAGATCTATCTCTGGCCGATTCATAGATTCAACCTACAAACTGCGACCTCATCTGTGATCAGATGGCCAAGCAATGCGTGAAATCTTTTATTCTAAAGTCTTATGGCTCGTTTCGACAAGCATTAAACGGATGAAATTAACCACATGCAGTTTATTCTTCAGAAAAATGCACACAAAAAATGGGTTGGGTTCGGTGATTTGTACATAAACGTCTTCCTCACGATAGATTCGCTGATTTGTCTTATGAAGCCGTCATCAACACGAACACAATGATTGCAGAAGCAAACTCTGTGCCTACACGACCGAGACACAAGACCTGACGCAGTTCTGCGGCAGTTCTTGGTCCTGGGCGTAACTGGTTGACATTAGGCCTATGATGTCGATGTTATTGTGCTGCAGGAAGGCCTGGGTGACTCTGGCTGTGTGCGGGCGAGCGTTGTCTTCCTGCAGAACACAGTTTCTGCGCGCCTGGAAAAAGGGCACAACATGTGGCTGTAGGATCTGGTCAATATAACGCTGTGCTGTGATGCCGTTTCCCCGACCAGGACCAAAATTGTTGAAAAACACAGGTCCCAGGGATTGGTTGAGGAAGATAAAATTAATTATTTTCGTAAATAAACCTGATCTTCCCAGCGATGGTGATGATTTTTGGTTTGTGATATAGACACATTTCAAACCAATGTTAGCTTCTTTTGGGACTGTATATATTTTGTAAATAAAAAACCCCACTATAACAATAGATTCAGGTACCTTTTTCTATTAACAAAAACAAACAACCGGGGTGGGCGTTTGCTAGGTAGTGACCCCTCTGCACAACTTTTGGTCAAAAATGGGGGGTGGGCGTTTGCTAGATACTGGGCGTTTGCTAGGGATTTTACAGGTACATGGTGAAATTTCCTTGTAAGATAACCCTTTTTGCCCGATGCTGGGTGTATTTGGAGCACTCAGTACTGCAGTTTCTCCTCGAAGTGTTCATTTTGAATATGATTGACTATCAATGTGAAGGTCTCAAAAGTGTATTCACAGTACCAGCACTTAAATTCATTCGAATCCATTATCAGTCCATAATATTTCACTGGAATCCAAACAGAAAAAATGATTAAAAGTGATCACTGCAAACAGCTTTTCTTTTTACAAACAGAGAAATGTCACAATATTGCATTGTTTACAGTTATCTGATGGGAAAATACGCACTTGTCCATTCCTATTTTCTGTAATGCGACCAAAATGAAATGAAAGGTATGTGAATGCGCATGTACGTTTTGTTTGCATATATGAGCCTGTGCCAAAACGTGGTCTGCCGAAAGAGCCGACATGTTCATGCATTACTGTTCATCAACCGTACTTTCAATCGCAAAAAGCACTGAAAGCATGTATGTTAAAGACATAGCAAAGACAGTTTCAGAAGCTTGCATGCATTACACCTACATGAAAAAAATAAAAATGTTAGCCGAAGCGAGCAAATCCGGCGACTTAAAAGTGGGACATTCCGTACATGGTGTTTTGTTCGTCCGCGGTCCAGAAATCTCCGTCGGCAAGTTAGAAACAGTGCCCATAATATTGATAAATGTACCCTAAATTACCACGAAAAGATGATGTCTACGAAAAAAAAGATGTTTATTGGCAAAATATTTGACGTCAAAAACGTCCATAGCGATCGTAACTCCCTGTGTCTCCAGCGAACTCACGATACGTCCCTCGATTTTCGAATCTATGAACTTCATTATCGCAACCGAAAGTTGTAAGCAGCAGTAAATAAAAAGTTTTATTTGATTTGCAAACAATTGATTTAAAATAAAAGTATTTTAAGTAGTTTTGAGAAGTTTTTAGGTTGAATGCAATTTTCATGTCTTTTTGTTACGATCGCTCAATATTCAATAACTTATTTTAAATGACCGCGGAAGTATCGGGGCTGCTGTTATAAATAGCAAAAACGTTACACGCACGCAGTTGGACTCCATTTTGCTACACGGATGGCCGACTTTCGAAGGGAAGGTAAGTTTTCGTTTCATGTCTCCTGTTTGATGAGCGTTACGATCGACATAAAGTTACGATCGACTCAAAATTCTTCAAGTTTTTTACTTATTCGCTGTGTTATAGCTAGTAGCAAAGAATATGTTCTGGGTGATTCTTCCTTTCATATTTTAAGCATTTGTCTGGACTGAAAAAGTTCGTTGAAGCTGAATTAAGACACAGGGACAGTTTGGGTCTTCGTTACGATCGATCCATATTCTGTGATGTCTTTGTTACGATCGACTGAACATTTTCACGGCTAGCAATAGCAACAGCAAACAATGGTTCCGCTTGGATTAGCAAGTAATGTATGAGTTTTCGGACTTGTTTTTACATTTAGTCAAGTTTTGACTAAATGTTTTAACATAGAGGGGGAATCGAAACGAGGGTCGTGGTGTATGTGTGTGTGTGAGTGTGTGCGTGTGTGCGTGTGTGTGTGCGTGCGTGTAGAGCGATTCAAACCAAACTGCTGGACCGATCTTTATGAAATTTTACATGAAAGTTCCTGGGAATGATATCCCCGAACATTTTTTTTTCTTTTTTTCGATAAAAACCTTTGATGACGTCATATCCGGATTTTTGTAAAAGTTGAGGCGGCACTGTCACACCCTCATTTTTCAATCAAATTAATTGAAATTTTGGCCAAGCAATCTTCGACGAAGGCCGGACTTCGGTATTGCATTTCAGCTTGGTGGCTTAAAAATTAATTAATGACTTTGGTCATTAAAAATCTGAAAATTGTAAAAACAACATTTTTTTTATAAAACGATCCAAATTTACGTTCATCTTATTCTTCATCATTTTCTGATTCTAAAAACATATAAATATGTTATATTTAGATTAAAAACAAGCTCTGAAATTTAAAAATATAAAAATTATAATCAAAATTAAATTGTCGAAATCAATTTAAAAACACTTTCATCTTATTCCCTGTCGGTTCCTGATTCCAAAAACATATAGATATGATATGTTTGGATTAAAAACACGCTCAGAAAGTTCAAACGAAGAGTGGTACAGAAAAGCGTGCTATCCTTCTTAGCGCAACTACTACCCCGCTCTTCTTGTCAATTTCCCTGCCTTTGTCATGAGCGGTGGACTGACAAGTCAAGTAAAGTCAAGTTTTATTCCAATAAAACCCCGTGAGGGTACATGGACGATGCTACGAGTATACGGTCTTGCTGAAAAATTGCATTGCGTTCAGTTTCATTCTGTGAGTTCGACAGCTGCCTGACTAAATGTTGTATTTTCGCCTTAAGCGACTTGTTCTTGGTTTGGTTGTGAAATATTTTTCGAGAAGGCCACTCGGGGATCTTCTTGCGTCAATCGTAACGCAAGACATGTAACTCTCACTGTGTCTCGGTTACGAGTGACACAAAGTATTTTTGGACAGCTATGCATTTACATACGTATGCCTTTCTTTTCTATTTAAGGTCTGCGTTTTACTTTTAACTTTTGGAATTGAGAGTTTAGGGTTGTGTTTTTTTTTTAATGTTTGTAGCTTTGATTTACGAGGAATGCATGTCGACCGTAACTTTTCTTGGGAAGGACACAGTGTTGTTTTATGTCCTTTGTTACTTGTTTTTTTAGTTACCTCAATTACCAGCCTTGTAAATAAATGACTCTGCAGATGAAAGCATATTAATTTATGGTGATTGTGTCAACTTAGACACATCTCTTTGTAGGAAATCCAGTACAGTCTTAGTTCTTAGGACTGATGTTAGAAGTGGTATTGTTGCTCTTAAAAGTGAAATGTTACATTTATCTGGGAGAGGTAGAAGAGACAGGGGTCAGTGCTGTAGAAACTGCACTTGAACATGTCATTAAATTCTAGATGTGCTGTGGGCAAATATTTTTCTGTCTTGTACTTGAGCCTCATTTCTTTTTCGTGATTGTAAGGTCTGCGACTGCAAGTCAGATTGTCACCCCAGGCTGAACGAGTCCGGAAGCAGAACAACGAGCGATCCAAAGAGTACAGACAACGGCTAAAGCTGGACCCTGAACGCTACGATGTCTGCCATGAACGAACTTTGGAGAGGAACAGAAGACATGCTATTCTTACACAAACACGTTTGCACCCACGCGTATGGCTTTGCTTGCAAAGTACACCAACTGTTTGAAAAATACACTCAACGTTTTGGGAAAGTACTCTTGCCTCGGGTTTAGTGTAAACAGGTCTGCATCTGGTTTGGTCTGACTCCCTTCTGACAGTGACAGTCTGGCAAGTTTGCTGATCATGCATAGCCCGAGTAGATTAATTTATTTGATGGGGGAAGCCAATTTTACGAACTTTGCAGTTATCATTATCATATTATTTTACATGTAGGCATTGGAAGCTAAAGCTATGTGTGAAAGCTGATCTGTGATTTTCTCTAGTCTTGTACATTGTGGTACTTTGAATGCTTGTGTGTATTTATTGGTAGAGGTGCACATTTTTTTTTAAATCTCTGATTACCAATTTGTGATTGATCAAGTCTTGTATTTACCTTTGTAGGGTGCTAGTGTGCAATGTGTTTCTTTGATTATGTGCATGACTATTTGAGAGTGCAAGTGACACTTAATGTGTGGATGTGGAGGATATTCATGAGATTGACATTTCCCTTGGGCGTTTGTAATTTTACCTTGTTTTCTCCATGAACTTGCGTTTTAATTTTTCATTTTTATTTAACCAGTTTTGAGTGCAAAATTGTTTGTTTAATGACTTTTGACTCGTTCAGACTGGAATGTAATGTTCACGAACATTAACTGCAGGAACTTTCTGTATAAGCTGATGGTGTAAATATACCACTATTTGGGAATGTTTTGGTTAGTTTTCTGTTGTGTTTTTGAGATTCTTGCCATCCATTTTCCAATGAATTTGTACATTTGAAGACATCTTATCCTTATTTTGCACTTCCTGCATGTAACACCTGGCATTTTGGCATTTCTTATTCTCTTGTCACATTACAGTGTGTGTTCCTGACTTTGTGTGTCAACCGGAACATGAGACACAGTGCCATTTTCATGTCTTCCTTGACCCCGTTACAGTTGACACAGCAGGGACTAGTTTTTCTGCTTTGCTTTCTTTTTCATGTGATTTTGAGGTTTGTTTGAATTGCAAATGATGGTTTTAATAAAATATTCTAGTTTTTGAAACATCTTCTCTGTTTTTAATTTTTTTACAGGATTTCTTGTGACTGGAGTGTGTCAACTGTAACTCAGGACACAGTGATGGGTGTCTTATTTTTCAAAATACAAGGTCCATTTTAGAAGTTCCTCAATGAATCTCTTTTGGGATGTAAATCTTACTTGCTGAGTAAATTTGAAGCAAATCAGTTAAGAACTTATAAAGATACTTATGAAAATGCTGTGTCTCGCGTTATAGTTGACACACAGCTATGTTGATGCGTTTTTTTGTTTTTTCGCAAAAAGTAAAGCCCAAGTTATCTTTTTGGTTATGGAAATAGTTACACTATACAAAGTCAATTAGTGTATAAAGATAAGACAGTATTATTTCCAGTTTGGTTTTCAACCCCAAATGTCCCATTTTGGCAAACACGTTTTGGCACAGGCTCATATACATGTTTGCTGTCTCCAGTAACCACAGACAGGTGTAAAGCCCCTTGACATGCCAGTGTATTAATTACTAGTGGGAATTTACATCCGACAAAATCACTGAATCACTTCACAACTTAACAAGCACTGGAATGCTTTCAATGTTAACAAACATAAACAACGGATGCATAGTCAAGTATCATAATAACTATCTGTGCAAATCATATATGAAACTAGATGAATACCCGCTTCGCCGGGTATCCGGCTTCGCCGGGAAGAAGTAGACGGCCGGGTATCCGGCTTCGCCGGGTGAGTGGCGCACCGTACGCGATTGACGCCACACGAAGGAAGGGAGATAAACGCGCAAAACACTGGAGAAGATAAGGAAGGGTAATACCCGGCTTCGCCGGGATGAAAGCGTTGTGGACAGTGACCTTCTAAAAATAGTAACGGGAATATGGATTGAGCGTTGTGGACAGTGACCTTCTAAAAATAGTAACGGGAATATGGATTGACGCCACACGAAGGAAGGGATATAAATGCAAAACACTGGAGAAGATAAGGAAGAGTTACTGGGAATGGATGAACAGAAAAACCAAAATCGGTTCAGCGCTGCGCGCTGAGAGCACGTGTTGAAAATTTTCATCGACCAGATTGTGTCCGGGGTGTACCTGAATATGCCCACCAAATTTGAAGCAGATCCATCGAGAACTTTGGCCGTGCATCGCGATCACACACACACACACACACACACACACACACACACACACACACACACACACACACACACACAGACAGACACAAGTCGTCGTATATATATATATAGATAAGAAAATATTGTTCAGAGTTAAAATCAATATCACGTCATTTTAATGTTTTTGTGTAGAAATATTGCCTGTCAAAACCGTTGTATCCCTTGCACAGACTCTGCTTCGCACCGTTGTTTGGTACATGTCCGCACCGTTGTCATCGAACTGCAGTATCAGTTCCATCGAATTATTTTAAAACAACTTAGACGCAACTAAGGGTCGCAACACTTGACGACCTGTTTAAGTAGACATTAAAGTGCGATTTAAAACATACTCCTTTGTTCCACAAAGAATCAGTACGGAGAAACGAACATCAAAACGGAAAAAATCGGGACAGAAAGACAAAAAACGGCCGGTTTGACTAGTTGCATGTTAGATAATCTACATGAAACAACCTAACGGTTGGTGCAATATTCGAGCCTAATGTTTCATACACTTGCTTAAAGTAAAATCAGACTTATAAACGTCAAACTGACCTCAAACGAGAACACTTTCCAAACACACCCGATCGGAATCGCCACCGGAAGCACGCGCGAAGCGAGTACGCACCGTTGGCGTTTCCTATGACGGCTTACTAGTGCCAAAACCTCATAATTGTAATTATCAAGGGAATTTTCCCTTGATAATTACCATTTTCACGTGTTTATTACTAATTTTCCCAGGACAATTACTACTTTTCCCGGAATAATTACTAACTTTCACCTGTTAATTACTAATTTTTAGTTTTGGCTCACTTCCTGACGGATTGCTAGTGCTAAAACTAAAAATTAGTAATTTTCCCGTGAAAATGAGTAACTAACAGGTGAAAACAGTAACTGACAGCGTTAATTTGTAATTATCACGCGCGTGATAATGGGTAACCCCAGGTTTTGGCACTAGTAAGCCGTCATAGGGCTTACTAGTGCCAAAACCTCATAATTGTAATTATCCAGGGAAAATGAGTAATTTTCCCTTGATAATTACCATTTTCACGTGTTAATTACTAATTTTCCCGGGAAAATTACTAACTTTCACCTGTTGATTACTAATGTTTAGTTTTGGCTCACTTCCTGACGGATTGCTAGTGCCAAAACTAAAAATTAGTCATTTTCCCGTGAAAATTACTAATTATCCCGTGAAAATGAGTAACTAACGAGTGAAAACAGTAACTGACAGTGTTAATTAGTAATTATCACGTGATAATGGGTAACCCCAGGTTTTGGTACCAGTAAGCCGTCATAGTTTCCGGCGTGTGATTGTAAGAGGTTTTGCCATCTTGAACACACGGCCAGTATATTACTGGCCGTGTGTTCAAGATGGAAGTTTTGCAAGAAACGGTCAAGCGGCTTCCACAACCCATACACACCCGACGTAATTATTTCCGAAAACCGTCGATTAAACTTAAACAAACCATTGCGAAAGTAAACAAGGGTGAAAGCATAAAAAAGCAGGCATGCAAGCACAACACAGCTAGCATATCAAAACAACGCAAAACAAAGCATGACAAAGCAAACCAAAGCAAAGCAAGACAAAGAATAAACAAAAGCAGGCAAGCAAACAGAGCACAGCAGGCATAGCATACTCACATACATAGTAGGCACACACTGACCACACCCTCATCTCGATTCCCAGTCAATGTTAAAACATTTATTCATAACTTCAGGCCCTTCAATCAGAGGTGGGCTTATGATATGCTGGGTGATCTTAGAATAACCCTTTTTAGCGGATGAGCGTATGATACGAAAAGCGGGGCACGAGGTGAGTGTCTGCAGAAAAAATGTAATAACTCCTAAAATACTAATTATCCTGCAACCATATTACAGTTGTCAAAACCCGAAATGTAGCGCTACTTATTCACGTTGCTCTTTTTACAAAAAAATGCGTATCTATTGAATAACTATCCAAAACACAAGGCAGGTCGCTGATTTGTGGTCGGGTGCTCTTATGAAATACCCCCTGTGCGCTTATGATAGCTTGATTTTTCGGATCGGATGCGCTTATGACTGGTTTTTCGCTGCGCTGCCTAGTTTTTTGCTTGATGACCTGAATGATCTTAATTAAATGTTCTCATTTTACAGATCATGGATTATAGATGTTACCATTGTGGAGAAGGGTTCTCCATCTTCAAAGAAATCATAACCCACACAGTTGATAAACATGAAGCACATAAGCTTCGGTATTGTTTTGTTCAGCTTAACACGGAGACAGGCAAGCGGAGGCTATGCACAGAAGCATTCGATTTTTCACCAAAAGAGTGCGCTGAGAAAGGCTGCAAAATAGTTGTAACCGATCAAAACAAAATAATAGTGCATAAAATTCCAAATTCCATTGGGCTTACTCCAGCATCTCAGAATGGCAATCAAGAGGCTCAAGAGCCTACGCCAGTGTCTCAGAATGACGATAAACATCCCCAAGAGCACACTCACAGTGCGGTTAACTATTTTGTGAATAACCTTGCCGAAAAGGCTGGACAAATTCTGGCTGAAAACGGCTTGATAAGTGAATGGATTAGTTTTCATCAAATGATAATTCAAGGACATTTTCCCCTTGATAATATTGCCTTTCGGTTATTTCTTGACGTTGTGACTAACTATTACGCCACTGGAGACAAAAAAAGAATGAGATACAGTAAAGAGTCCCTTCTGTTTTGGCACACAGGCTATCGCTTATTCCATGGCAGATTCATTCGCTTCATGAATGGAAGAGAAGGTGAAGAAGATAGAAAGCTGGCACAACATGGGGATAATCTTTTGACAGGTGCTGGAGCGGATACAGATGAAACAGAAGTTCGAGTGGATATGACAGAAGCTGAGACCAAACCTGGAGTGGATACAGATGAAACAGAAGATCGAGTGGATATGACAGAAGCTGAGACCAAACCTGGAGTGGATACAGATGAAACAGAAGATCGAGTGGATATGACAGAAGCTGAGACCAAACCTGGAGTGGATACAGATGAAACAGAAGATCGAGTGGATATGACAGAAGCTGAGACCAAACCTGGAGTGGATACAGATGAAACAGAAGATCGAGTGGATATGACAGAAGCTGAGACCAAACTTGGAGTGGATACAGATGAAACAGAAGATCGAGTGGATATGACAGAAGCTGAGACCAAACCTGGAGCGGATAGAGATGAAACAGAAGATCGAGTGGATATGACAGAAGCTGAGACCAAACCTGGAGTGGATACAGATGAGATAGAACCTGGAGTGAAAAGAACCAAGACAAAAAGTGAAAAATGTGATTTTGACAGAGCATACAATATAAATTTTGCTGTACCCAGCCTTCAGAGATTATCCAAAGAATCCAGTAACAAGCCGAAAATTTCTCCCGGCATACTAAATGAATGTGTGGACCACTTTTCTCAAAATACCAAATCGAAACTGGTCAAAGTTGCCCTTGATGGAAAAAAGATTAAAAAAATTTTAACAGCCTGTCATGGTGACATAGATCTTTGGGGGTGTGAAACCCCACCGACATACAACGAAAACGTTTCAAGAAAAGAGGAGGAACTTCACATTATCAAAGAGAAAATCGCAAAGGTAAAAAACAAGGACTTGCAACCTGCTGACCTGCACTCCGTTGTAAAAATCCTCAGCTCCAGAGTACAGGACCTGCGTAAATCGCCTGTCATGAAGAAAGAAACAGTCAATCGGTTAAAATCCAAGTGTGCCCAGGATTGGAGGTCATCCAAATACGCGATGGCTATAAGCATGCTGCAAACGCAGTTGTTCCAAATGACAGAAGCCATCACAAATATGTTGAAAACCATTGATGCTCTCTTGATAGCGTGCGCTTACCTGCAGAACACAGGGCACATGTATCAAGATGCAAGCGTTGACCTTGGGCATCAAGGAAACTTCGTTTGCCTCAGGGACACAGAAGGAAGAGAACTGAAGAAAGTAGAAATTTGTACAGGGATAGAAAGAATTTTTGTAAAGCAGAGATCACAAGACTGGTTCCAGATTCGACAAACAGCGAGGGCAACTGGCAGCACCCTGCACAAAGCACTCGGTTTGGACACTATGAAGAAGCAGATTGAGCACATGAACCAGTTGGCAGGAATCCCTGTTGCGGGCAGTAATAAAGACACAACTGACACAGACTCACAGTGTTGCAAAAAAACTTTGAGCATGGGATCAAAAATGAAATAAATGCTATAGCGACACTAGTTGGGAAAGTTCTACCTGCATATTACCCTCACATCGTTTATTACGAGGAGGGTGAAAAATCGAATGCTTTTGTGCATAGCCTCCGCTTGCCTGTCTCCGTGTTAAGCTGAACAAAACAATACCGAAGCTTATGTGCTTCATGTTTATCAACTGTGTGGGTTATGATTTCTTTGAAGATGGAGAACCCTTCTCCACAATGGTAACATCTATAATCCATGATCTGTAAAATGAGAACATTTAATTAAGATCATTCAGGTCATCAAGCAAAAAACTAGGCAGCGCAGCGAAAAACCAGTCATAAGCGCATCCGATCCGAAAAATCAAGCTATCATAAGCGCACAGGGGGGTATTTCATAAGAGCACCCGACCACAAATCAGCGACCTGCCTTGTGTTTTGGATAGTTATTCAATAGATACGCATTTTTTTGTAAAAAGAGCAACGTGAATAAGTAGCGCTACATTTCGGGTTTTGACAACTGTAATATGGTTGCAGGATAATTAGTATTTTAGGAGTTATTACATTTTTTCTGCAGACACTCACCTCGTGCCCCGCTCTACGTATCATACGCTCATCCGCTAAAAAGGGTTATTCTAAGATCACCCAGCATATCATAAGCCCACCCCTGATTGAAGGGCCTGAACTTGACTAAATGTAAAAAGCAACAACCAAAAAAAATTAAAAAAAAACTTTAAGGTAGTTCACTGGACCCGTTAAATACAATTTGGTTTCTCCCAAAAGTTGGTTATTTTTTAAGTTCGATCTGTCTGCTATGCATTCAGCATAAAAAAAATATAGGGTAGTGGGTTCGTTTCGGAGCTATGAGTCTCGGAAGACAGTGCCCGTTTTGAATTTTGGACCGAAAAATCGAAACATGGGTATGTTTTGAAAACGGCCAATTACACAAACATCTGCATAGGAATAGTCATTTAAAAAATATCACCCAAAGCAGCAATGGGCAGGTAACGAAGTGCACTGGTAAACGAAAATGTTGCGCATACTCAAACTTTGTGACGTCACGTCTTTTGCCAGAGTTTATTTTAAATTTGTTCCTCATGTTGAGGTATTTTATTGCTGGTAGCCTGGAAATAAATTACGATTTGATGAGATGGGTTGTAAACGCAAGAGCGATCAAAACGGCATTAAAAAAAACGACAGGTTGGTGGTGTTTTTAGGGGGGGGTTCACTCCCTTGATTAACCCCACCCTTTGCACTATTACTGTCCAGTGTGCCTCAGAAAAATATGTGTCACGATAATGTAAAGGGCTGTTGTCCGATCATTTGTCTCAGATATATGAGCCAACTAAATTATGTTTTTAAAAACCACTGTTACATATGACCTCTGTTGAAAGTCAAAGGTCACCGCAACTTTGAAAGGCCACAAGTCCGATTCAAATGTAATAAAAACGCCAATCAAAAGGTGGAGGTCACTTGTTTGATACAAGTGTAATAATAAAAATTAATAATCAAGGCTTGGTTGATAATTTTGCTTAATAGTGCGTACTGTTATTTGTTACGGTTTGAAGGCTGGGACTTTTTGAGGGTGGAATTAAAGCAATTGTTCGCCTTATGGGCCCCTTATGCCTCGAAGGACTTCAATTATTGTATTATCTGCTGCCAGCGTACAGTAGAAAGAGGGCTGCATACACAAGACACTTGTTCTTAATACTACTGGCTGTTATTCTAGTTCAAACACCGGTTTTAACATGTGGTATTCTGATGCAATTACGCTGTGAGCATCACGGGTTGGGAGACACTCTCTTACCTGCTACCGGAGCTTCAATGTTAGCTTTGGTGATTATTACGATGTCACTGGCAAAGAGAACGGCTTTGTACCGATTTCATTAGATGCCCACGTGTTTTTGACCTCGTGGTTGGTAGGCGTGTCGCATTGTTTTTATTTCTGGCGGTGTCGTCATTTTCTGACGTCATTTGTTCTGGGCCGCGTCACCACACTTCCGCTGCCTGAAAAATGTGACGTTTGTTCTATTTACGTCATTCGAATGTTCGACGTGTTCTTCTTCTTCTTCTGCGTTCCCTGTTCGATGTGTTCGAATTCCCAGCCTGCCAGGAAAAAATGGCGACACAACTCAGTGGCTTCCCTTTGTGTATGAAGAGTAATATCCCTGTCTCCATTTGACCTACCTTAAACAAAAAAGAAATTACACGATTCTCGTAAATTTTGGTTTGTTTGTTTGCTTGACGCCCAGCCGACCACGAAGGGCCATATCAGGGCGGTGCTGCTTTGACATTTAACGTGCGCCACACACAAGACAGAAGTCGCAGCACAGGCTTCATGTCTCCCCCAGTCACATTATTCTGACACCGGACCAACCAGTCCTAGCACGTGACTAACCCCATAATGCCAGACGCCAGGCGGAGCAGCCATTAGATTGCCAATTCAGTTTAAAGTCTTAGGTATGACCCGGCCGGGGTTCGAACCCACGACCTCCCGATCACGGGGCGGACGCCTTACCACTAGGCCAACCGTGCCGGTTTCTCGGAAATAACTCTGTCGGTTGTGTATGGGTTGTGAAAGAGTTAATACCTATTGTATTTGCTTTCTTGGGGACAAATAAAATGCATACGTGCTCCTTGTCAACGTTTCCAGACACACCCCTCGCTAGTGATTGGCCCGTGCGATGTTTGTTCCTCTAAAAGCAAGGGTTTCACTCTTTCACAACCCATACAATGCCGACAGAGTTATTTTCGGAATGTACTTAAAGCGAGCAAGCTGAGCAAAGCAAAGCAAGCAAGCAAGCAAACACGCAAGCAAGCACACTGATGCGCAGACAACAATTTGAACGACAAATGAGTATCGAAATATCACATTAATGGTTCTGCTTCTTCAATATTTTATGGTGAAAATATCTTTCCTTTGCTTTGCAGATTTACAAGAAATGCTGAAAACAAAACTCGAGAAGTGTCATTGTCAGTCAGTGCATTTCTGAAATAAAAATGTGATGGAATCATCCCGAGAGTCAGTCGCGAACGTGTGTGTGTGTGTGTGTGTGTGTGTGTGACATGTGGGTGTGTGTACGTACGAGCGTTCTCACGTGCGTGTGTGTGCGTGCGTGTGTGTGTGTGTGTGTGCCGTTCGGGTATGCGCGGTTGTTCAGTTTTATTTTACTCAAGTTCATGTTACTGCGAATAATACGGTATAAGGGAAGCAACCACATATAGATGGAGGCCTGTATGAGCTGAGGGTTATGTTCCCTGGGATATTTTACAAAATGATTTTGTCTCAGTTTCCTTGTCAATTAATTTGTTAATGTTTCCCGTTGACATTGATTGAAAACGCCGCTTTAAAGACCCCCCTCCACCCTGAAAACAAACAACAACAACAAACAACTAACAACAACTTCTTCTTCTTCTGCGTTCGTGGGCTCAAACTCCCACGTACACTCGTAAACACATTGTGATGTTATTGTTTACTGTTCATGTTGTTGTATGTGTGTCATTCACTCACGCTCACTGCAGACTCGGGAGAAGTTGTTCAAGTTCAACATTGTATTGGGGTATCCATCTTGCAGGAAGTACAGGCATGAGGAAAGGGAAGATACTCTTATAACAGTATCCGCTATAACTCAGAGGTACTGTGTTCCTGGTGTTTCACAGGTACCATGGATATCATTACATCCCTCTTCTTTAGATAAATGAAATAACATAATTTTAACTTTGCTTTAACCAATAACTTGAAAACTGGTAAACCTCACTTTAACACTAAAATAAACAGTCATAATCAATTCCAAAGAATTATTTATCACTTTCTGACAATGAAATAAAACAATTATTTCTGAACGTTAATTTTAAAGAAAGATTGTATCTGAGACAGACAATTACAAAGATAACTTTAGCGATCATAACACAAACTGAAATAATACAAAAAATCCGTTGCTCTGAAATAAAGAAAACTGTTCACTGAGACTTCTGTTGTCATTGTTCATAATTTTTGTCTCTGTATTGCTTGTCTCTGCAAAACTTGTCTCTGTAGTACTGAATACACAGAACATATGAAATAAATCAAAACAATCAAAACATGTTTGTCATGTCGTCAAATGTCAAATCATCAAATGCTTTCAATGAGTCTTTCTGGCTTCTTGATGCTTCTCTGCGGCCTCTGATGTGGACTTGGTGTTGGTGCTTCAACTACTGGCTGAGTAATGTATGGAGGTTTTGCTGCTGGTTGGATGTGATCATCATTCTGCTCAGGTGTTGTGGAGATTGGAGGTGGTGTTCTGGTCTCGATGATCTCAGGTTTGTCATAAAATCTGACATGTCGTTCTGTTGGCTTCTGCAGGTTCATCAGGTGTCTTCTGTTTCTGCGATAGGTTGCTCCATTGGGTGATTGGACAACGTATGATCTTGGTTCGTTGCTGGGTTGTATGACTGTTGCTGGTGTCCATTTTCCTCCTTCTTCTTTCTGCATCATGACAGGTTGACCTTTGGACAGTGGTGGAAGACTGCATGTTGCTGTTCTGTCATGGTACATCTTCTGCTGCTGTTGCCGCTTTTCTAGCTGCTTTCTGACTTCTTTCTTCTTGGACAGGGTGTTGGGAATAACAGAGGGAAGGTTTGTTTTGAGTTTGCGGGAGTATAGGAGTTCAGCTGGGGATGGGAGTTTGTGGTCGATGGGAGAAGACCTGAAAGCGAGAAGTGCTATGTTGATGTCAGAGTGAGACTCTTTTGCTTTGGTCATAATGTTCTTGACTGTCTGCACGGTTCTCTCTGCTAGTCCGTTTGATCTTGGGTATCTTGGTGAGCTTGTAGTATGCTGGAATTCCCATTCTTTTCTGAATCTTTGAAATTCAGTGCTGGTGTATGGTTTCCCGTTGTCACTGACAAGTTTTTCTGGAACTCCCTGCTCCCCGAAGAGTTGGCTGAGGGCGGAGATGATGCCTGTGCTTGTTGTTTGGCCTGCTGTCGCTGTGCGGCGTACGAACGGCATTTTTGAATAGTAGTCGCAAACGACAATGTAGTCGCTACCATCCAACGTCATGATGTCAGTGCCGACTGTGTGCCAAGGTCGTTCTGGAATCTCATGCTGCAACAGTTCTTCATGGGGTTGACTTTTTTGATGTTTCAGGCATGTTTCGCAGGTTTTTACGAAGGTTTCAATGTCGTGACTTAGACCATGCCAGTATACGCAGGTTTTGGCTCTCATACGACATTTCTCTATTCCCTGGTGACCAGAATGAATTGTCTGTAGAATGTACTGCTTCATGGATTCTGGAATCATGACTCTGTCTCCTTTGAGAACAATATCGTCCTCAACGGTGAGTTCTTCCTTGAGCGACCAGTACTGTCTGAGGTTCTTGGGTAGGTCTTTTGGTTTCTCTGGCCATCCTTTGATGATGGTGTTTTTAAGTGCCGTCATGTGCGGATCTCTGCACGTCTCCTCTTTCAGCTGCTGTAGTCTATCTGCTGAAAACTGAACGGCGAAGACTGATTTCTCAATGTCGATCTCTGGTCCTGTGGTAGGATGGAGTCTGGATAGCATGTCTGCTAGGACCACTTCTTTGCCTGGGCGGTAGACAATGTTCATGTCGTACTTTTGCAGGCGAAGCATCATTCTTTGGAGTCTGGGAGGTGTGCTCGCTAGGCTCTTCTTCTGAATCTGCTCCAAGGGTTTGTGGTCTGATTGCACAGTGAAGTGCTTCCCGAACACGTAGGTGTTGAAACGTTCACATCCGAACACGACTGCGAGTAGCTCACGCTCGAGGTTCGCATACCGTTTCTCAGTCTCTGTGAGCGCTTTGCTGGCGAATGCAATCGGCTTGTCGTCCTGGATCAGGGTTGCTCCTAATCCTTGCTGTGATGCATCGACTTGGATGACAGCTGGTTTGGTGATGTCAAAGTACGTCAGCGCTGTGTCTTCACAGATCATGTCCTTGACCTTCTGAAAGGCTTTCTGGCGAGAGCTGTTCCAGTCCCACTGCACGTCTTTCTTGGTGAGTGCTCTCAAAGCTGCCGTGTGATCTGCCAGCCTTGGGATGAAGGAAGACATGTATTGCACCATGCCGAGGAACTGCTGTAGCTCGGTGAGGTTCTTTGGTGATGGTAGGTTCTTGATCTCTGTTGTCTTCTCAGGATCTGGGTGTACACCGTCAGCGTCGTAGATCATGCCGAAGAACTTGACCTGTTTGCGCTTGATGTAGCACTTGTCCTCGTTGAAGACTAGACCCATCTTTTTTGCCACTTCCATCAGTTGACGGAGGTTGCGATCGTGCTCGTCCTCGTCTTTGCCATAGACAACGACGTCATCTGTGATGCCAAGGGTTCCCGGACACTGGCTGAGGATCTGGTCCATGTGGTTTTGGAATATGTCCTGGCTTACGCTCAAGCCAAAAGGTAGTCGAACGAAACGAAATCTTCCGCATGGGCTGTTGAACGTAGTGAGACGACTAGATTCTTCGTCGAGCTTGACTGACCAGTAGCCATGTCGGGCATCCAACTTGCTGAAAAGTTTGGCTCCGCTGAATCGATTTGTGATCTCTTCAAGTGTTGGCGTCTTGTGATGCGTTCTTTTGATGCTTTTGTTGAGGTCCTTGGGATCGAGGCATATTCTTATACCACCACTGGACTTTCTGCTAAAGGCCAATGAGTTCACCCAGTCGGTAGGTTCCTCAACAGGTACGATCACTCCACTCTTCTGCATCTTTTCGAGCTCCGCTTTGATTTCTGGTAGTAGTTGGATGGGGTACTTGCGTGGAGGTTGAATGACTGGTTGTGCATTTTCTTTCAGCGTGATGTGAAGATCTCCGTGGAACTCTCCAATGCCTTCAAACCTGTCAGGGTAGAGACGCTTAAGTTCTTTCGCATCCTGTATTGGAGTTGGGTCAGCTTTCACTGGTGTCGTCAGAATTGGACAGTGAAGTGTGACTAGTTGAAGTCTTGTATTTCCTGGTAGGCCTAGGATGGCTGGTCCATCAGCATCTGTGATGTAGAACTCTTCAGTGTGCCACTTTGATTCTCCGTACTTGCAGGGTAGAGTAACAGATCCGAACTGATTGATGACGCTGCCGTTGTAAGCAATCAGTCTGGTTCTTCTTTGTTGTGTAGATCCTGGTTTCGGGTAACCATCTTCATCCAGCTGTTGTGGATATATGCGTCGAAATATTCTCAGTGGCATGATGTTGCCTCCTATCATGGAACATCAAAGGATATAGAGAGACCATAGATGGCTTGAGGACGAATAAATTGAGGGAACAACAAATTATAGATAAACTAGTCAAGTATGATTTTATATGTATGTGTTAGGAAACGCTACCGTTGCTGAACTTTAGTTCGGTTTTGTGTGTTGCATGTAGTTGACTTATTTGTACTTTGTGGGAAAGTACCGATATTATATTTTGTAAACACGATATTTATGCTTGGACGAGAATGCAGGTGAACTTTCTAGTTCTGTCAAAACAAGTTGTTTACCATGCTGTTTTAGTCGTGAGTTCGTGGCGTTCGTTCGGATTAAGTGTGTCGGCGCTTTTGATGTACGTCAGAGAGAATGTCGCTAGTTTAGTCCATGCACGGCTCGTATAATGTAGTTGTATCGTGTTCGGTCTGGAATATTCTCGAGATTGAGTATTTACTATATATGCCAGCGCGATTTGTATGTAATTAAGCTTCTTTTTGAATTCTGCTACGTTGTGCAGTTGTATGTATTGAATGCTGAATAAATCCTCGAACTCAATTTGACGAGTTGTTTTCTGTTGCTGCGAAGACGGGCGACGTAGAATAAAAGAACACAACTATACGACGTTTGAGAACTTGTGGCAATCTCAAGTGTCGTGTAACAATTGGGGGCCAAGCCGGGATCTACGTTTAACGCCAAGGGTTTTCCAGCAACCAGTGTCAAGACAGTCACAGGAGGTAGCCATCAATCGGGTGTATCCTGAGGGATCAGTATTGAGACTACGGAACCGTGGATTCGGTGTGACTGGTGAAGAGTTTGGTAATCGCCGCAGCTCGGTACGGTGAGCGACGCCGGAGTGTATCGGGATTACAGAGGTTAGCTGCCGTTTGGACGAGACGGACTTCGTCGCGGAGCTAGTGCATTAATACTACGAAATACGACTGAGGTACGTCGTGTACGTATTGTGAGCAGAGTGCGCCGTCACGTTAGACGAGGAGGGTGGCAGCCTGCGTCTACGAAGGTGACCAGCGACGAGAGAAGCATCGGAGGTGCAGTAGAGACTGTGTTCTTTTAGAAGACTACATTCGTCTACGTTCGGGACTGTGAAAGAATACAGACGAACGCACCGGAAAAGACCAGAATGGCTGAGTTCTGGGGAAAAGGAATTGAACTGGGACTAAAAGGCAAGCAGTTGACGGAGTTCGTCGAGTCCCAGACACGACTGCTGGCGCAGCGTGAAGAAAGACAAGCGCAGCGTGAGCGAGAAGAAAAAGAAAGACAAGCGCAGCGTGAAGAAAGACAAGCGCAGCGTGAAGATAAAGAAAGACAAGCGCAGCGTGAAGAAAAAGAAAGACAGGCGCAGCGTGAAGAAAGAGAAAGAGAAGCACAGCGTGAAGAAAGGCAAATGGAGCTGAAACGCTTAGAGCTCCAGATAGAAATGGAGACCAAGCGCTTAGAGCTTCAGACAGAAATGGTGCGTGTTCAAAATGAGCACGAGGCACCACGCCAAAGAGATAACCAGCAGCAAATGCTACACAGGGCATCGAAACTTCCAGCATTCACTGACGGGAAGGACCAGATCGATACTCCATACTTCACCGGAGAAGTTGAGGCCGTCTGCCTGAAGAAGCCCTTGTACGATCTATTAATTGGGAACATTGGGGGTGCGAGACGTCCTGATGACCCTGATGTCGAATGGAGAATGGGCGCAGCTCAGCCTGCTGTTGAGGAGGAAGACCCACTGCCATTCGCGAATGAAGATATCAGCGAACTGTTACGAGATGACAGAGCTACTGTGCATCGCCGCGACCAGCCGCAGGTTGTAAGCGCTGTGACGACCAGAGCCCAGGCGAAGAAGGACAAAACAACTACGCCACTCAGGGTCACCAACAGTTCTGCAACTGCTGTCGTGGACAGGGATCGGCTGATTCAGCTACAGGAAGCTGATTTGACCTTGACAAAGTACAGGAGTCGTCCTGTCAAGGAGATGACTAAGGGCGAAGGCACTGTGCACTTTGAAGTAAAGGCCAAGATCCTGTACCGAGTGTTCCAGCACCCGAGAGTCAACGGTGGGAAGCCATTACGTCAAGTTCTGGTGCCTCAACCACTTAGGCGCCAGGTGATGGAGGTGGCCCACGACTCTATTATGGGAGGTCACCTGGGGGTCAAGAAGACATCGGACAGAATCCAGGCTGCGTTTTACTGGCCAGGTCTGCATGCAGATGTGACTCGATTCTGCCGATCGTGCGATATTTGCCAGAAAACCATACCTCGAGGAAGGGTCCCGAAAGTGCCGTTGCAGAAGATGCCTTTGATCGACCGACCTTTCAAGAGGGTGGCCATTGACCTCATCGGCGAGATCAAACCGCGGGTCATCGTTGGGTACTGACCCTGGTAGACTATGCAACCAGGTACCCAGAAGCCGTGCCTCTGAAGAAAATTGACACCGAGACTGTTGCCGAGGCACTTGTGGACATTTTCAGCAGAATTGGGGTTCCTGAAGAGATCCTCACAGACCTGGGGACACAGTTTGTCTCTGAATGCATGGAAGAGGTCAACAGGCTGCTGAGCATTCGTCACTTGACTACGACACCCTATCACCCGATGTGCAATGGGCTGGTCGAAAAATTCAATGCGACGCTGAAGTCCACGCTGAAGAAACTATGCAGTGAGCAGCCAAGGCAGTGGCATCGCTACATCAATGCCTTGCTGTTTGCATACAGGGAGGTGCCACAAGAGTCCACTGGATTCTCCCCGTTCGAGCTGATGTACGGGCGGACCGTGAGAGGCCCGATGCAGATACTAAAGGAATTGTGGACGAAAGATGTGGATACACCTGAAGTGAAGAACAGTTACCAGTACGTGTTCGAGTTGCGAGAGAAACTGGAGGAGACTCTCGAGATTGCGAGAGAAAACTTGAGAAAGTCTCAGGATAGCGGAAAGCACTACTACGACCGCAAAGCCGTAAACAGGAAGTTTACACCAGGTAACAAAGTGCTGATACTGCTTCCCACTGATCACAACAAACTACTGATGCAGTGGAAAGGCCCATACGAGGTTGAGGCCGTGGTAGGGATCAACGACTACAAGGTGAATGTCGGCAAGAAGTCCAAGATCTACCACGCTAACCTCCTGAAACTGTATGTGGAGAGACCTCCGGAAGCAGGACAGGTCGCAGCAAGTGTGGAAGAACCAGCCGAACTAGACGAGTTCGACGGCGAGGAACTACTGGAGTTGGGAGACCTCCACAAGAAAGAGGGAGTGGATGACGTCAAGTTAGGACCTGACCTGACGGAAGACCAGCAGAAGGAGCTGCATGATTTTATGGGCGACTTCACCCATAGGTTCTCTGATGTTCCAGGCTCTACGTCCTTGGTCGAACATGAAGTCCACCTCACATCTGACGTTCCTGTTCGCTCAAAACCATACCCTATCCCGTTTCAGGCTCGGGAATCCTTGAAGAAGGACATCGACAACATGTTGAAGATGGGGGTCATCCGTGAATCATCATCCCCTTACTCATCTCCCGTTGTTGTTGTCAAGAAGAAAGACGGCACAAACAGGGTATGCATTGACTTCAGGAAAGTGAATAAGATCACCGTGTTTGACCCTGAACCAATGCCGACGGCGGCTGATCTGTTCCGACGGTTGACTGGCAGTAAGATCTTTTCAAAGATCGATCTCAGCAAGGGATATTGGCAGATTCCTGTGCGCGAAGAGGACATACCAAAGACCGCCTTTGCAACTCCAGACGGAACGTATGAGTGCCTGCGGATGCCTTTTGGCATGGTGAACAGTGGTGCTACCCTGAAGAGGGGAATGCGAAAAATGCTCAAAGGAATGAAGAATGTTGTGTACTACTGGGATGATCTGCTAGTCCACACGGAGACCTTTGCGGAGCATCTGGAGACTTTGAGGGAACTGTTTTCCCGCCTGACAAAAGCTAATCTGACCGTGAGACCCAGTAAGTGCATTTTGGGGACCGACAACGTTGACTTCATAGGTCATTCACTGAAGGAAGGTCAAAAGGGTCTTTTGTTGGAAAACGTCACCAAGATCCTCAATGCGCCACGTCCTGAAACCAAGAAGCAGGTGCGATCCTTCCTTGGATTGGCTGGGTACTACAGAGAGTTCATTCCAAACTTCGCCGCCATAACGGCGCCTTTGTCGGACATGACCCGGAAAGGATGCCCCAACCGAATACTCTGGGGACCAGCTCAGGAGAAGGCATACCAGACCGTGCGCGACCTGATGTCACGAGACCCGGTGCTACGCCTTCCTGATACTGCCAAAGAGTTCATCTTGCGTACAGACGCATCGGACGAAGGGATCGGCGCCATGCTGATGCAAGAACATGAAGGTAAACCGTTTCCGGTCAGCTATGCCAGCAAGAAGCTGTCAGGAGCCGAGAAGAACTACTCGACCATGGAGAAAGAGTGTTTAGCCATCGTGTGGGGAATCAAGAAATTTGAACTCTACCTCCAAGGGGTGAAATTCGTGCTTCAGACTGATCACAAACCCCTCACCTACCTGAACTCTGCGAAGTTTGTGAATAATCGTATCATGAGGTGGGTGATGTACTTGCAGAACTTTGATATGCGAGTGGAATCGATCAAAGGTTCAGACAATGTTGGAGCAGATTTTCTCAGCCGAGTATGTGAGTGAAACTGTGTTCATTCTCCAACAGACTGATGTACATACCTGGATTTCAATCTGTTATGTATACATAATATGTGTACAGGTAGCGTTTCAATGATTGAAAGAAATTAGGTAAATTTCTTCTGGTGTTGGGGGTAATGTTAGGAAACGCTACCGTTGCTGAACTTTAGTTCGGTTTTGTGTGTTGCATGTAGTTGACTTATTTGTACTTTGTGGGAAAGTACCGATATTATATTTTGTAAACACGATATTTATGCTTGGACGAGAATGCAGGTGAACTTTCTAGTTCTGTCAAAACAAGTTGTTTACCATGCTGTTTTAGTCGTGAGTTCGTGGCGTTCGTTCGGATTAAGTGTGTCGGCGCTTTTGATGTACGTCAGAGAGAATGTCGCTAGTTTAGTCCATGCACGGCTCGTATAATGTAGTTGTATCGTGTTCGGTCTGGAATATTCTCGAGATTGAGTATTTACTATATATGCCAGCGCGATTTGTATGTAAAAAAGCTTCTTTTTGAATTCTGCTACGTTGTGCAGTTGTATGTATTGAATGCTGAATAGATCCTCGAACTCAATTTGACGAGTTGTTTTCTGTTGCTGCGAAGACGGGCGACGTAGAATAAAAGAACACAACTATACGACGTTTGAGAACTTGTGGCAATCTCAAGTGTCGTGTAACAGTATGCAAGAAACACACCTAGATAAAGATAACTGTCGGGATGTTTCAATTCCAGGATTTGTACCTGTGCATTACTGTAGAAAGAGACGTGCTAGAGCACAAAAAGCATCTGGAGGAATATCTATATATGTGAGGGATGTTATAAAACAACATGTCAAATTTATACCCGAAAATAACAGCGATACTGCATGGTTTAAAATTAGTCACAGAACAGAAGAGACTGTATGTGGGATGCATTTACGCACCTCCAGAGTATTCCACTTTTGGACGGGACCACTGTGCCGCAATCTGGGAAATACTGGAAGCAGAACTCCAGGAGTATTCTAATAAAGGACAAGTGATTATATGTGGGGACTTCAATGCAAGAACCGGTCTACTAATGGACTATATTACTAATGACTCTGAATCTGAAAACAAATACACACTGCCAGAATGTTACACCATTGATAATGTGCATGCTCGCCGATCGATGGACGCCTAAATTAGTCCAAAAAAATGGGCGAAAACTCGTGGATGCCTGCCTGGATAACAACCTGTGTATTCTCAATGGGAGAACTATTGGCGATCTACAGGGAAATTTTACTTGTATTACACCGCTTGGAGCGAGTGTTGTCGATTATTTCATATGTTCTAACACACTTTTGAAAGATGTTCATTCCATGTCAGTGCATGTCTTATCTCAATATTCTGACCACTGTCCATTAGAATTATGTATATATCTTCCCGTCTGTACAAAAAATAAGGCTGAAGGTTCATTTTCCTTACACTCCACAGGAACAACAAACTGCATAAAAACCAAACCCCCGGTCACGGCGGCTGTCTCATATATATGGACTGAAGAATCAGCAAAACGATTTCAAGCTGCACTGAACATAGCGCCAGTTCAAACATCTATTTTTAATTTGCAGCAAAAATTAAGCAATACCACCAGCACATGCTCACAGTCGGAATACTGATGACATAAACACTCGTGTTGAGGAGCTCACAAATATTCTCCAATCGGCTGCCGATATAGCACTAACCTGCCGAACTAAAAAGGCCAACACTAAGAAACGAAGATGTAACAAAAGATGGTTTGACAACGAATGTGGCAAACAAAGAAAAGAAGTTACGTCACTCCTAAATGCCCTAAACAGAGACCCCTTCAACCGCGGTGTAAGAGAAAAATATTTTGCACAGAGAAAAAAGTACAACAGCCAACTACGAAAAAAGAAACTAGCCTACAAAACATCACTGGTCACAATGTTAAATGAAGCAATGGACAAAGACCCTTCCTCTGTATGGAAACTAATTAAGCAACTCAAGGACTCAGAGTCCGCACACAACCGGAACCAGACGCAAGTGAGTGGAGCCAAATGGATTGCCCACCTTGAGAAGCTGCTCGGTCAAAACACCGAGATAGACGGTACCCGTGATTCAATCATGAAAGAAAAGATAGCTCAACAAACACATCAAACAAATTAACCTACTAGATTTTCCAATAACAGCCACAGAGATAGAAAAGGCTGCTCGACATATAAAGCTGAAAAAATCTCCAGGAATAGACGGTATTACAAATGAAATGATCAAAACAAGTCTCCCTGTATTGAGGCCTATCATACAACAGCTCTTCAACCAGTTAATACAATATGGAACATATCCCGAACAATGGAAGAAAGGAGTGAATGTGCCCATATTCAAAAACGGAGACCCACACAACACTAGTAACTACAGAGGCGTCACTCTTAACAACACAATGGCAAACTTTTTCTGCCAGGTCATTAACAATAGAATTTAACAAACTTCCTCGAGAACAACAGCCTGCTAGCTAAAGAGCAAGCCGGCTTCAGAAAATCGTCTCGAACGCAAGACCAAGTGTTCATCCTAAAAAAGCTAGTCAATGATACCCTCAGAACTACAAATGGCAGACTGTACGGCTGTTTCATTGACTTCGCTAAGGCATTCGACAGTATCTGGCACACAGGATTACTATATAAGATGCCTGAGATAGGGATAGGAGGCAAACTACTGCAAGTTGTGCAAGAAATGTATAATAATGCAACCGTATGCTCAAAGACAGAAGTCGGCCTATCGCGGGAAATCACAGTAAGAAAAGGTGTTCTCCAAGGTAATACTCTAAGCCCAACACTGTTTAATATTTTTATTAATGACATAGTTGATAGCTTAAAAGACTGTGACTCCCCAACTGTGGATGAGGCTGGACTAATTCCGGTGCCATGCCTAATGTATGCTGACGACATTGTTATTCTCTCAACTACAAAGAAAGGATTACAGGACAAACTCAACAGCCTCCATGAATACTGCAATAAATGGGGATTACAAATTAATCGCGAAAAAACAAAGGTGAAAGTTTTCTCCAAGCACGAACCCATACTCCCCCTCTTCTTCAAAATTGGCGATGCCATAATCAATACTACAGACAACTATAAATATATCGGCATCATATTCAATAAACGCGGAGACATGAAAATGGCACAGAACCATCTCGCCCGGCAAGGGAGCAAAGCTCTGCACTCGCTCAAACGAGCAGTACGAACAAAGAACATAAGTGTCCCAGTAATGGCGAAACTCTTTGATACACTAGTTGCACCTATTCTGACCTTTGGCTCTGAAATTTGGCTCCTTTACTGCAAAGATATAAACCTAAAGGACACGCAGAACCTTGAGAATATTCTCATTGAAAAATGTATAACGACTGTCCTTCCGCATGAAAACGTACACATGAAATTCTGCAAGCAACTTTTAGGAGTACACAGAAAATCAATGAATTTCCCAGTACTGGCTGAATTGGGCAGATTTCCGATCAGCACAAAAATATTGGGACAGATCATATCATTTTGGTTACACATCATGGAATCTGACCAACATGGGCTTCTTAGGCAAACTTACTCAAGCCTTCTCTCACAAGAACATAAAGAGGAAAATAAATGGCTCTTATTTGTACGCGAGTTCCTGACTTCCTCAGGCTTCAAACACGTGTGGCAAAACCAAAGCACAATACACCCGGCAAGACTGAAACACGCGCTAACAAAACATGTAGAAACTCAATTTGTCAGGCTCTGGAGGACAAAAAAAGAAGGAAACTCATCCAAACTACAGTTTTACAAGGGAGTGTCACACGACTACTCTCTACAACCCTATCTTTTGCTAACACAAGAACACAGACAGGCTATGAGCAAACTACGTATAAGTGCCCATGACTTAGAAATCGAAAAGGGCAGATGCACTGGAACACCAAGGGAGGAAAGACTATGCAGAAACTGTGGAGTGGTGGAGGATGAACTTCACTTCCTTGATTCGTGTACAATGTATGCTCATCTCAGGCAACAGTTATTACCGAATACTTCCACCGGCAGTGATGAAATAAGAGTCAGTTCTTTGTTTACTGACAGCGACATCCAAAGGCAATTGGCAAAATATGTGTACGATTGTTTTCAACTACGCAGATGCAATGCGTCTTCCGACTGTCCTCAATAACTTATGCTCATCTTCAGGTCCTCTTTGTTCACCCTGTTCCACTTGGTTTTGTATTACATGTATGTTATGTTATATTGCTTTTTTTCCTGTAGGCCTACTTATGTATCTTGTATGTGTCAATAGGCTCTGTGCTTTAATGACAATAAATTCTGATTCTGATTCTGATTCTGATTCTGATTCTCGTGTTTTTTGCACGAGTGGAATTTTACGTGTGTGACCGTTTTTTTACCCCGCCATTTAGGCAGCCATACGCCGTTTTCGGAGGAAGCATGCTGGGTATTTTCGTGTTTCTATAACCCACCGAACTCTGACATGGATTACAGGATCTTTTTCAGTCGTGCGCACTTGGTCTTGTGCTTGCGTATACACACGGTGTTCGGACACCAATTGAAGGAGAGTCTGCACACAAAGTTGACTCTGAGAAATAAATCTCTCGCCGAACGTGGGGACGAACTCACGCTGACAGCGGCCAACTGTATACAAATCCAGCGCGCTACCGACTGAGCTACATCCCCGCCCCACAACAACAATGTGCCGGTGTCACGATTTCATCTTTCGCCTGTGTACATATTTCCCCCTCGACATATACTCAAGACTGAAATGTTGTTTCCTGGTAAAATTAAGAAGTGAAATTATTTATGGACGAAAAGCATGTCAGTTTCTTGCATGTGAAGAAAATTGGTGCTAAAATGTAATAGATTTCACCCCCAAAATCGAATTTTTCTAAAACGTGTACTGAGTGGTTACGTCCCTTGAGTAAGAAGGAAAACATTTTAGGATGAATCAAATTTCTAAGTTAAATAAAACAAATTGGTTGGACAAATTTGGCCCCATGAATGTAAGGTACACAAGGTCGCTCATCAGTACTATCGAAGGGTGTTTTTTTGTTCAGTGTAGAGTTCATACTAGATCAACGAGGCCGAGAAGCGAAATATCAACACGGCGAAAGATGAAAACGTCACACAGGCCGGGAGGTTCACGCTCTCACTGACTCTCAAACTCGAACAGACTGGATGGCGGGGTTCATTGTTTTATTGCAAACCCCACGTAGAACTAGCACGCAATGGCCTGAAAACATAATACAAAAATTGTATAAAGTTTCAGGAAACAACACGTCATGAAAGAGGCAATAAAATCAAAGTAACATTATAAACAACAATTAAGAGCAGAAATATTTACATCATTATTCACAACACCATAAGTACTAGGTCAAAGAGTGCCACAACAAAACATAATGCAGTCCCAAAAACAACATGAACAAACTATGACTAGAAAATCAAATGCAAATAACACAAGTAAGTTCAAGTCGCCATCAGAGTTTCTAGCACAACAGACACATGCTTATAGAAAGGCAATGTGTAAAGCGCAAACTCTCAATCTCATTCCTCATAACATCACCGACAAGTTACTTTATGCTAGGATCACCAAGGTATGGGTTGTACATCATTTACTCTCGCGACCAACCGGTGAACAAACAAACAAAACAACAAATAAACAATGCAACAACTACACGTACAAATAACGACAAAACAAACAACTAAACAAACAAACTGACAAGTAAACAAACAAACAACTAAACAACAAAGCGCAAATGACACAAAAGAATTCTAGTAAATGTGGTGGAGCGCATGCGGGTGTTGCAATATTTTACAAGAAGCAGAGAGGGAGACAGTACACAAACAATAAAAAGTTTGAATACATTGAATGATGTTCTCTGTCCTCTTTATTGCATCACACTCACGCACGCAATCACCAAGCATTTAAAATAAAAGTTAAAAATAGGTTCGTCAGACTAATGCTACTTTTCAATAAACATTTTCAACACTTAGTCTGAAAAAGGTGGAAACACATACTCCAAAATGTGGTGTCAGAAGTGGGGTGAGGCAAATCTCTACTTCGAAAAAGTTCTGTTGCCACAACACTATAAAGTCACTGGTGTAACGTGTGCTCTAAAACACGCTATTAAACACGGTAGTAAAACACTACCTAGAACTAACACGCTATGCTAAACATACACGGTAGTAAAACACGCTATGCTATACATACACGGTGGTAAAACACGCTATGGTATACATGCACGGTAGTAAAACACGCTATGCTATACCTACACGGTAGTAAAACACGCTATGCTATACATACACGGTAGTAAAACACGCTATGCTATACACAGTAGCAAAACATACACGCTATCCTAAACATACACTGTGCTAAAACATACACGGTAGTAAAACATACACTTTGCTAAAACATACACGCTATGCTAAACATACACGCTATCAGAAACGCTGTAGTAAAACATACACGCTATCAGAAACGCTGTAGTAAAACATACACGCTATCAGAAACGCTGTAGTAAAACATACACGCTATCATAAACACGCTATGCTAAACATACACGCTAAGCTAAACATACACGGTAGTAAAACACGCTATGCTATACATACACGGTGGTAAAACACGCTATGGTATACATGCACGGTAGTAAAACACGCTATGCTATACCTACACGGTAGTAAAACACGCTATGCTATACATACACGGTAGTAAAACACGCTATGCTATACACCGTAGTAAAACATACACGCTATCAGAAACGCTGTAGTAAAACATACACTACGCTAAAACATACACGCTATGCTAAACATACACGCTATCAGAAACGCTGTAGTAAAACATACACTACGCTAAAACATACACGCTATGCTAAACATACACGCTATCAGAAACGCTGTAGTAAAACATACACTTTGCTAAACATACACGGTAGTAAAACATACACGGAACTAACACGCTATCCCACCAAGAGTCCGCTCGGCTGGGAAAACAAAAAGTAAAAGCAAAGTCAGTAATTACCGAAGCGACAATTCATATCAAAGTATCATCTCACACAGTCATCAACACCACAATTACAATCATTCAAGTTCCAGTATTACATCATGCATGTTTGGTTTTCTCAATCTTATCGTTGGCCTTCTCTTCTGTTGTTAATTACACATCATTTTATTACAGCTGTCAATTTCCAGACAAAACAACAGACCATTTAGCCAAATCCAATATTGGTCCGAGAGGGGACCAACTTTCTGTGCTTGCTGAGATCTAATTCCACACATTCACATGACTAAAGAACAATCAAATTATTGTGCCAATTCCAAAGAAGATGTACCGATAACAAAAGGTCTATTCTCACCTGGTCTACATCATCTCTGGACACGAAACACTCCCTGGTTCACAACAGCATTCGGTTCCAGGACATACAGCCAACACAGAGGGCCCCAAAGGGGGGGTATCATCACGATCACGGGAAGGGACATTTTAGCTTTCACGATCACAGTTACCTTGATTTTTGTTTTCACGATCACGAACACCAGTGGCAAATCACGGTCACGGTAAAAGTTGCATGTACAGAAAGTAAACACAACCACACAGTAATTCGCTCCTCTGGATCTATTGTTTATTCAACACAAAGTGAGAACTGTTGCACTTTTTTTATTATTATTTTTTGAATTTTCTTTCATACACACATAGAAATACATATCATGATTTGTAATCTGTAACAAGAATGTTGTTTTCATTGGGTTTTTTTCTCTCTCTCTCCCTCTTTCTCTCTCTCTTTCTCTCTCTCTCTCTCTCTCTCTCTCTCTCTCTCGAAGACACAAGCCTGAGCCTGCGAAGCAGGCGAGCCAACTAGGGGGGTCCGGGGGCATGCCCCCCCGGATTTTTTTTCAAAACAAGAAGAGCAAACGCTCGATCGAGTCACTTTCGCAGTTCTGAATATTATGACCTTGAAAAAGGTCAAAGGTCACCAAAGCAGACGTCAAAGTGTAGAGGTCACTGGGAGTCACGTTCACATAAAATTTGAGCCCGGTCACTTTTATAGTTTCCGAGAAAAGCCCAACGTTAAGTTGTGTGTTGCCGAACAGAAAAGGATAGTTATCTCCCTTGTTTTTCTGATAACGTTCGTAAAAGGCTACAGATGTAAATACTTTGATGTAAAGAATAATCCTACAAAGTTTCAATCACATCCGATGAACTTTGTCAAAGATATAGAATGTCTAATTTTTCCTTTGACGCTGACCTGTGACCTTGAAAAAGGTCAAAGGTCAACGAAACCATCGTTAAAGTGTAGAGGTCATTGGAGGTCACGACTAAACAAAATATGAGCCCGATCGCTTTGATAGTTTCCGAGAAAAGTCCAACGTTAAGGTGGTGTCTACGGACGGCCGGACGGCCGGCCGGCCGGCCGGACGGCCGGACAGACTAACACTGACCGATTACATAGAGTCACTTTTTCTCAAGTGACTCAAAAACGGTTAAAATCTGTGCAATCTGGTGCATTCTGGGCATCATTTTCAGGGCTGTAATAGTGTTGTGATCTTGTTAAAAATCCCATTTTAGCCTCCCCCACCACCATTCAACACACCTCCAAACTGGTGAAAACAACACTACTGACTGCTGGCTTCATTGAGACCGGCGCCCGGTCGCGTTGCGCGATATTCACACGGATCGTTTTTGCGGAAATGTTTCAACTTCACCGGAATAAATTTGACGTTACCGGATTTTGAAAACGGCTTTATCGGATTTCCGGCACTTACCGGAAAAGTAGCATGCCTGACAAAATCCCCAACGAACATGACTTTGATCGTCTTTGACATGAGGATCAAGTGACCCAAACTGGCACGTCTCCCCGCCATTGTTTCTGAATTTAACCCATTGTTGATATTAAAGTTTACAGGCGCTAAAATAAATCCAAGCTTAATGCAAAGAAGCGACAATTAGAATCTATGCCAAGCGTGTCCACGTTGCTGGGATGAAAAACACATTTATAGTTTCGGTTTTGGCTACACGCAGACTCGATCTCGAGCCAGTCGAGGTCACACTGAGCGAGTGACAGCTGGACGTGGCAATGTCGACAATGTCAATGATCTCACTCAAACTCAAAGATCTTGAACAAATTTCAAGATCTTTGCCTACATTCAGAACAGTCATAGAGCAACATAGATCAACATACCTTGATATTTCGTCTTCGGAAAGACCGACCCATAGCCTGACCTTTCCACCAAGGAAGGCATTCTCGCCGCCTGCTTTGGTCTGGCTTGAATCCACAAAATATAACAGAAGTTCGATGACAGTACCGCTGCACGCCATTTTTGATCTTCGAATTCGAATTTGACTGAATGCACTCAAAACTTTAGCACGAAGCCCCTCCATTGGATGAAGTTTGGCAGACTTTTGCAATTTGCCTTCTGATTGGATCTCTTTTTGTGTGTGATTGGTTCTTTTAAAGGGAAGCAATCGCTGTCAAAATCATATTTCTGAATGTGTTGTTGCTTCCCTTCAATCGGGATTGGCTCCGTGACGTATAGAGGATCATAGATTGATACAGCTGTGAAAAATGTACGTTGAAAATAAAATGCTTTGCAATAATGCCCATCACGATCACGAAAACAAATGACGATCACGATCACGAGACTTGATTTTTTTGTCATCACGGATCACGGGCAAAGTCCCATCACGATCACAGAAATGGAAATTTCGGCAATCACGGTCACAGAAAGGTCAAAAAACGCCAATCACGATCACGATTTTAAACCCTTTGGGGCCCTCAACACACACTCCATCACTCCAATTGGTACACACCAACACACACTTTTCCACTTCACAAATGCATCACAAATGCATAATTCATCCAAAGGCCGGCAAGGCTTGACATGTTCTTTCTCTGCCAGTCCAGGCCACAAGTGCGCGTTTGTTTCAACTTTGGCCGAGTTCATTACAACTTTTACTCATTTTAGTCGGGAAAAGGGGAAGGGGGAAGAGGGTCCTATATGACGCTGCTTGATTATGCGTCGCCACCCCAAACATTCTTTTATCAATACGATCTAAACTAATTTAACTTATTAAGAACAAAACTAAGCATTCCCCATTCAGGAATATTCAAACAAATGCATAGTCTGTGTGTTTTCATTCAAACCGAACACGCAGACGTAACCGATAGACACAAGCTGACACCCCTGTCTGTGAAATGACGAAACCCTAAAACCTACGTCATACCTACGTCATACCTACGATAACAGCCTACGACGAAATACAGGCGCTAGAAATTATAATTCTATTGACACAGTCACACAATGTCAATACAGATTTCTCTCACTCACCACATTCTCCCCAACTTAGCATGACTTCTCCTGAAGGCATGTCTTGGAAACAAAAACATGATGTTAAACCCTAACCACCAAAGAAGTTTCAACAACCAATCAAAACTCAAATTGGGCTAACCTATATCTTCAGCCGTCGCAAGTCTCAGTCACAAAAGCTAATCCTGAGTAACACATTTCGAACCTACACGTCAACCACTATTTAAAGATGCATTGACTGTACCGAAACTATCAACACATTTCGAACCTACATGTCAACCACTATTTAAAGATGCATTGACTGTACCGAAACTGTTAACACATTTCGAACCTACATGTCAACCACTATTTAAAGATGCATTGACTGTACCGAAACTATCAACACATTTCGAACCTACATGTCAACCACTATTTAAAGATGCATTGACTGTACCGAAACGATTACCTTAACAATGCCAACAAAGACTTCGACATGTTGATGATACAGATCAGGAGGTGGGGGGGGGGGATTCTCATTGAATAATAAAAGAAAATGATCTCGAGGACAGAGAACAACGTACTGTCAAGGACGCCACATTTTTTTCCCACAACAAAGTAACCTTAGAACATATTTACATGCCTAACCTGCACTAAACAATAGGCAACACAGAACAGCTGCTCCCCAACTTTACTTGAACCCACTCCCTAAGAATCCAATAATGTTTCCATGATCCGAAGGAACCGAGGGAGTACGTCAACTGCACGCGAATGCTCTGTGCGGGGTTCCTTGTACAAGTTAGTATATAAAATTTAATAATATGTAGATATATCCTTCCCTCCCAATATGTTTTATATTTTTGATATTTGGTATTTCAACAATTAAATGTTGCTCACCGTGTTTGCTTAAAACAAATTAACTAGCAACGCATAACCCAAGCCCCAGACTTCGCATGGTTAACGTTTCAGGGCGATCCCGGTGAGAAGACACTGTGGGGTTGCTCATGGGACTACCCCCCACTGCATCTTCCATCTCACCGTCGCTCAGGGCGATCTCGGTGAGAAGACACTGTGGGGTGCTCATGGGACTACCCCCCACTGCATCTTCCATCTCACCGTCGCTCATGGTGAACAATAAAACAACATTATCACACAAGTGACACTATTCTGCTCAAATGTATACAAAATGCTTGAACATAAACACAGCACACAAATGAGGCAAATATGCAGTAATGCTCACTAGACCCACAAGTCCACGAATTCATCAAAATGTCACTACCGGGTCAGTAGCAAGACATGATAAAGCACAAGATATACAGAACGCACACGGTATCAGGACGCCTGTTCCGCATCAGCCACTGTTCCTCTGTGGAAGATATTTAAAAATTCCACTCACCGTTGGCCGTCGATACGTTCCACTAAATGTCCTTTCACATTACTGGCACGTGCAGAAACAAACACAGTCACCACAGATCCTCGGAAATTGACGGTGTTAAAGTCGTCCACTCCCTGGGGTTGGTCGATAGTCGAGCTTGAGTCTCTCCTCCAAAGTCCGTCCATCACCGGGTCGTTCCAGGTTGGTGACGGTGGTTCCAGGTTGGTGACGGGTGGTTCCAGGTTGGTGACGGGTGGTTCCAGGTTGGTGACGGGTGGTTCCAGGTTGATGACGGGTGGGATAGCGTGTATACCTAAACTACTACTACTGTACTACTTTCTATTCTCAAAATATGTGTCCACTTATCTATCCTGTCGGCGACGCCAAAATGTGGTGGAGCGCATGCGGGTGTTGCAATATTTTACAAGAAGCAGAGAGGGAGACAGTACACAAACAATAAAAAGTTTGAATACATTGAATGATGTTCTCTGTCCTCTTTATTGCATCACACTCACGCACGCAATCACCAAGCATTTAAAATAAAAGTTAAAAATAGGTTCGTCAGACTAATGCTACTTTTCAATAAACATTTTCAACACTTAGTCTGAAAAAGGTGGAAACACATACTCCAAAATGTGGTGTCAGAAGTGGGGTGAGGCAAATCTCTACTTCGAAAAAGTTCTGTTGCCACAACACTATAAAGTCACTGGTGTAACGTGTGCTCTAAAACACGCTATTAAACACGGTAGTAAAACACTACCTAGAACTAACACGCTATGCTAAACATACACGGTAGTAAAACACGCTATGCTATACATACACGGTGGTAAAACACGCTATGGTATACATGCACGGTAGTAAAACACGCTATGCTATACCTACACGGTAGTAAAACACGCTATGCTATACATACACGGTAGTAAAACACGCTATGCTATACACAGTAGCAAAACATACACGCTATCCTAAACATACACTGTGCTAAAACATACACGGTAGTAAAACATACACTTTGCTAAAACATACACGCTATGCTAAACATACACGCTATCAGAAACGCTGTAGTAAAACATACACGCTATCATAAACACGGTAGTAAAACATACACGCTATCATAAACGCTGTAGTAAAACATACACGCTATCATAAACACGCTATGCTAAACATACACGCTATCCTAAACATACACGGTAGTAAAACACGCTATGCTAAACATACACGGTAGTAAAACACGCTATGGTATACATGCACGGTAGTAAAACACGCTATGCTATACCTACACGGTAGTAAAACACGCTATGCTATACATACACGGTAGTAAAACACGCTATGCTATACACCGTAGTAAAACATACACGCTATCAGAAACGCTGTAGTAAAACATACACTACGCTAAAACATACACGCTATGCTAAACATACACGCTATCAGAAACGCTGTAGTAAAACATACACTACGCTAAAACATACACGCTATGCTAAACATACACGCTATCAGAAACGCTGTAGTAAAACATACACTTTGCTAAACATACACGGTAGTAAAACATACACGGAACTAACACGCTATCCCACCAAGAGTCCGCTCGGCTGGGAAAACAAAAAGTAAAAGCAAAGTCAGTAATTACCGAAGCGACAATTCATATCAAAGTATCATCTCACACAGTCATCAACACCACAATTACAATCATTCAAGTTCCAGTATTACATCATGCATGTTTGGTTTTCTCAATCTTATCGTTGGCCTTCTCTTCTGTTGTTAATTACACATCATTTTATTACAGCTGTCAATTTCCAGACAAAACAACAGACCATTTAGCCAAATCCAATATTGGTCCGAGAGGGGACCAACTTTCTGTGCTTGCTGAGATCTAATTCCACACATTCACATGACTAAAGAACAATCAAATTATTGTGCCAATTCCAAAGAAGATGTACCGATAACAAAAGGTCTATTCTCACCTGGTCTACATCATCTCTGGACACGAAACACTCCCTGGTTCACAACAGCATTCGGTTCCAGGACATACAGCCAACACACACTCCATCACTCCAATTGGTACACACCAACACACACTTTTCCACTTCACAAATGCATCACAAATGCATAATTCATCCAAAGGCCGGCAAGGCTTGACATGTTCTTTCTCTGCCAGTCCAGGCCACAAGTGCGCGTTTGTTTCAACTTTGGCCGAGTTCATTACAACTTTTACTCATTTTAGTCGGGAAAAGGGGAAGGGGGAAGAGGGTCCTATATGACGCTGCTTGATTATGCGTCGCCACCCCAAACATTCTTTTATCAATACGATCTAAACTAATTTAACTTATTAAGAACAAAACTAAGCATTCCCCATTCAGGAATATTCAAACAAATGCATAGTCTGTGTGTTTTCATTCAAACCGAACACGCAGACGTAACCGATAGACACAAGCTGACACCCCTGTCTGTGAAATGACGAAACCCTAAAACCTACGTCATACCTACGTCATACCTACGATAACAGCCTACGACGAAATACAGGCGCTAGAAATTATAATTCTATTGACACAGTCACACAATGTCAATACAGATTTCTCTCACTCACCACATATAAAGAATACCTAAGACCTAAAACATAATTATATACACAATAACAAAAGAGTCATGGACCAGGGCTCCCCATAGACGCCCCTCCTAGACGGGATCCCGGGACCCCCACTTTCAGTTTCTAGAGGGTCAATGGACCCCCACTGCAGAATTTTAGAGGGTCCCAAGGGTCCAAAAGCCGAAAAGTCCCGTTGTACTCATAAAACATTGTGGTCACGCATAGTTTACTGTGGCATGTCTTTATCATTGACATATTCTAGGAGGACATGACACACACACACACAGACACATATACTTTTGCATCGGTTTCACCTCCTTTCCGATTTCCTTCGCGTGAAATTGACATCCGTGCTTGCAAAATCTGAAAGCTGTACCTCAAGTACGTAATAGCTCACGATTGCAGTCTGAAAATAGTATCTACGGTACGCACGATAAAGGGAATTTAGTGCGTCCCAGGACCCCCTCTTTGAAATTTTAGTGCGTGCCGGGACCCCCTCCACACATTTCTAGTACGTGTTTTCTGCTTCTAGTGCGACTGAAAAGGATGCCAGGGACGCGCTCTATGGGGAGCCCTGGAATGGACTAAGTGGCACTAAATATGTACTGACCAAACTGTACATCAGTTGCCTACCACAACAAGGGAGGTAACAAATGAGGGGCGTAACATTCTTCAAAGCACAAGGCTGGTGGGAGATGGGAACACAGCTAGGCACACAACAAACAACAGAGCACAAAGGAACACAGACACACAGTCACACACAACCAGGACACACAGACAACCACATAAACAACCAAACACACTAACAAACACACAGCGGACAACCAACCACACAAACAAACACATAAACGACCAAACACACAAACAAACAAACAAACAAACACACACATACATACAGGGGGCATAGTTATGTTTCAAAAAGCATTAGCATTGCAACTAGATCAGTAGTGCCACATCAAATACATAGTTCTAGCAACTAGGCTATGTATATAACCTACATTTAATATGTATCCAAAGTTTGCAAGGACTGAATTATCAACCTGAACTGAGAACAACTCAAATCCTAGCCTGAGACAAGAAAATCAAACTGGAGAACAGAAGAGCAACATAGACAGTGGAAAGAGAGAGAGAGAGAGAGAGAGAGAGAGAGAGAGAGAGAGAGAGAGAGAGAGAGAGAGAGAGAGAGAGAGAGAGAGAGAGAGAGAGAGAAAGAATCAGTAGATTAAAGGGTGAACATACAACTAAACAGCATATACAGCAATGACAAGAATGCAACAGAACAATAATAAGAAATCATACAAAAGTTCAATCACTGTACTAATTAGATGGAACGAGAGTCTTAAAACTGATAACCATAACCTTCAGATTCCACATTAATTCATCTCCTTATCCGTTCCTGGGGGTTAAACAACTCTGTAGTGAGGTTCATGTCGTCTGATATGGGGCAGAAATAGTCTGTGCACTAAAAATGCACATTGTCACACCAAAAAAGAACCCCCAAAAATCAAACAAACAAATTACAAGCCATAACTAAAGGCAAGCGATTCACAGAGCGCGGCGCGCTGTGCAGCGCGGCGATTAACAGAGCGCGGCGCGTTGTGCAGCGCAGCGATTCCCAGAGCGCGGCTATTGCTTGACCAAAATCTTTACAAACATTGACTATATTCTATACAAGAAACACCTAACAAGGGTAAAAGGAGAAACAGAATCCGTTAGTCGCCTCCTACGACATGCTGGGGAGCATCGGGTAAATCAAGTTCTTCCCCCTAACCCGCGGGGGGAATATAGTAGAAGCCATTGCAATGACATGTAGTGATATGACTGCCAAGTATTCAAGGCCGGTGTCACGAACTCGGAAAACTCTGCCTGAACAATCCTTCTCATTGCGGTCAATGCGCATGCGCTAACATGGGGAGATTAATCAGGTCGTGAACAACCTAACCCTAACCCTAATCCTAACCCTAATCCTAACCCTAACCCGAACCCTAACCCATGGTTCGATCGGTCAAAGGGTCGCATTTTGTAAGTCCAAGATTGGCGCAGGCGCATTGACCGCAATGAGGATTGTTCAGCAGAGGTAGGCACGTTTTTACATCGGCGCAGCGATATATGGTGAAGTTCAGTTGAAAGAGTGAGAGAGAGAGAATGGAGCTCTGGTTTTCGTTTTATTGACAGTTTTATTTCTCAAATAGATCAGATAGATGTAGCTGTTGTAAACTTTGCGATTGTGAAGGAAATGTATTGGCAGAATACATCGCGCGTCGTGAATCGCAGCGCTCCTCGTAGCGCCGCGCGTTGTAAATCGCAACGCTGCACAACGCGCCGCGCGCTGTGAATCCACTTCGATAACTATAAAACCCAATGAGCTATAGAGGACTCACGGGGGTTTTGCAGGATGAATAACTATCCGAACAGATTGATGCGCATGTGTTGCCTGTCTTCTCCTTGTTTCACGTGTGTTTTCCTGTTTATCTGTCGACGTCTGCAGTCTTCTTTCGGTTGCTGAAGACTAAAAACGAAAATTGAAAGAGCAGGTAACTCTAAAAGTCAAGTACACCTCTTCCGGTAGGAAGAATAACTCTGACTCATTGCTTGGGAGACGACAACAGCGACTGCTGCGAAGGCGACGAAATCAGATCTGTCTGCCCTGTCAACACTTTGTCCCCGCCATGAGTTGAGACAAATTTTAAACGAAAATATTTTCTGGAGCGTTGCATCTACCTGCAAACATGTCTGGTAGAGTTGGTGATCTCAGTGCCAAGCAGGAAGCTGCTTTGAAGCAGGTAAGATTCGCATTGATGTTCCACTCATGTGTCGGTACAGAAACAGAATAACAGATCTAATACTTTCTTTCCATCTCGCACACAACATTGAAAGGGAAACGGTTACTTCGTCTGGATATTTTGAACTTATTAGCCTTGTAATTTCAGGGATGTTTTTCTACTGCTATCTAACTTCTAAGCCTCTGAATTTGCAGGACAATTGCTCGAGATTGCAGTTGCAAATTTATACATGAAAAGACATTTGACCAGAGATACTGCTACAGATCTCTGATTTGACTCATTTTGAGTTGACATTCATTTCAAGTAATGGAATGAATTGTACAGATGCCTTTATTTACATGGGTTTTAGAAGGAGGGGGGTCTTAAATTGTGGGTAAATTTACAGAGGTTATAATTATGAACAGAACATTTGAGAAAACACGGGTCTTATTAAAAGCAAGGGTATCTTAAATAGATTTTTTAAAATAATTAACTCCCCTCAGGTGTGTATGGGTTGTGGAAGATATACCCTTGCGTTTTCTCTAACAAAAATTGGAGGGAGCAATCGCTAGCAATTTAAGGGGGTGCACCCGAAACAATTAATACTCCTGTCCACTTGTTTCCGACACACCCCTTGCTAGTGATTGGCCCCTCCAATGTTTGCCAGAGGAAAAGCAAGGGTAGGCCCTATAGGTCTAAATGCCCTGCATGGCTTCAAAAAATCACAGTGCCAGAAGACCTATATATATATGTCAAAACTATTGGACAGTCAACAAGCAAAGGGTCAAAACCATGCATGCATCAGATCAAAAAGGTAAGCCTCATGCAGTGACTGAAGACTTAGAGAACAACAAAATTTCCTCTGTTCCTAGTGCTACTAATCCTGGTGTCCCGGCCCATAACAGTTTTAAAACGGTGGCTGAGGCTGAAACTGGTAGTGCTAGACATAGACATAAGTAATCTGAATGTGTCTCAGTATATATTATGATAGTTTTATTGATACTCCTGAATTTTTTTTATGAACATTGTAACCCCCATTCAGGGGTGTACCTTAACTTTTGTTGCTACCACAAACACACACAAGACTTGATGACTAAAATGCTATATTTTGATATAATGATAATTAACCAGTGTTTTAATAAAGAATTCAAAATAAAATCCGCCACAAAGAAACAAGAAATCAAAACAACATTCACACCCTGTCACACAATCACACACTAAACCTCACTGAAAGTTACCTCCTTTATTTTCCCCCCTACCACACAATTTACAAAATAATTTACTGTGGAACTTTACTTACCACATAAACACACACGCTTTTAAAAAAAGTAAATCAGCAAAATGTTGGTTTTTTAATTATGTTTTTTGTTGTGTGAAAAAAAAGTATAAAAAGCTGACGACAAAAGTTTTTTGAAGTTGCTTTCTTGTTTTTTTTTACATTAGTCAAGTTTTGACTAAATGTTTTTAACATAAAAGGGGAATTGAGACGAGGGTCGTGGTGTGTGTGTCTGTCTCTGTGTGTGTGTGTGTGTGTGTGTGTGTGTGTATAGCGATTCAGAGTAAAGTACTGGACCGATCTTTATAAAATTTTACATGAGAGCTGTTCCTGGGTATGATATCCCCAGACGTTTTTTTCATTTTTTGGATAAATGTCTTTGATGACGTCATATCCGGCTTTTTGTAAAAGTTGAGGCAGCACTGTCACACCCTCATTTTTTAATAAAATGTATTAAAATTTTGGCCAAGCAATCTTTGACGAAAGCCGGACTTTGGTATTGCAATATTTCAGCTTGGAATTAAAAACAATTTCATCTTATTCCTTGTCGGTTCCTGATTCAAAAAACATATAGATATGATATGTTTGGATTAAAAACACATTCAGAAAGTTATAACAAAAAGAGGTACAGAAAAGCGTGCTATGCAGCACAGCGCAACCACTTCTGCGCTAAACAGGCTCGTTAATTTCACTGCCTTTTGCACGAGCGGCGGACTACGGTCATTGTGAAAAAATGCAGTGCGTTCAGTTTCATTCTGTGAGTTCCACAGCTTGACTAAATCATAAATGTAGTAATTTCGCCTGACACGATTTGTTTCTTTTTCTTTATGTGTGTGTTGTTAAATGTTACTGTTAGATTAAGCAGAAGTATGAATGTTGCATACCAGCCAAATTTACCACAGCTTTAGTCATAAATAAACAAAAGCATTATATATTTCATTTCTATTTCCTAATGAAAACAAACAGATTTTCAGATTTTCAGATTTCCTGATTCTAGAATTTTTTACAGGTATAATCTTTATGCTTTTGATTCAGCAGAGTTGCATCCCTGCAAAGCTGGTGTTAACATATTTTAGAAAACCGTCTCAGTGAGTATCCCTGCGGTCAATGACCTATACATTTCACAGAAACTGGATCAGTGGTACATAGATCGCAGATCAAAGGAAAAATACAGAGGGGAAATATGTTTGTTCTGGATGGTCAGATCAAAGGCAGATGCATTTTAATAGCTGGTTGGCCTTGAGACCTGGGTCAATGACCGGTACTTGCAATCTGAACACAACTGCCTGTCCCAGTTTAGAGACACTCAGACCTTCTTACCCGGGGTCAATGATCTTTGACAACATGTGAAAGTCTCTCAAACTGGCCAGCGAAGAATAAGATAAGAGAGGGGGTGAAGTGAAATGAATAGCGCAGAGAGGGTGGGTGGGGTAGCTATTTTGACTGCTTGATGCAATCGCCAGTCTAGTCAATATTTTGACTGCTGATGCAATCACGGTCAAGTGAGGCGGTCAGGGCTTGATTGGTGGTAATCCTGAGTCCTTCTCAAAGTAGGGAGAGAGGGAATAAATTGATTCTGTTTGCACTGAAAGAAAAATCGCATTCTTCAAGGTTTAGAATTTTTCAAATCCAAAAACAAAGAGACTGCCAACGTTCCAAAATTCAGAATAAAAAAACAAGAAAGGTAGGTTGTTGGAACGTTTGTTATTGACATAACAATACATTCACAGATATTTCGACCCAACGGTCCTTTAAGTGAACAAACAAATATTCACACAAAACTTATCTTGATAGAATCAGTTTTCGCCCACTCGTCAGGAAGTCGACCGAATGAATCATTGCGTACCGGGGGAAAAAATAGAAAAAATGTAAGCGTTGGGTCGAAATATCTGTGAATGTATTGTTTTGTCAATAACAAATGTTCGAACAACCTGTAACCTTTCTTGTTTTTTTATTCAGAATTTTTCACTTAGAGACCAGGAAGTTTTTGCTGGTCCATTTAGACACTGGGGAGATTTTATTCTAGTTATGGTATTCTGACCGTCCCAATTTTATTCTCCCAACTCCATAACTTTTTTCCAACTGAAAACAAATCTCAAAGAAATCACAGACATGAACGTACAACAGAAGATAAACTTAATACTTGGCGTACACCTGAGCGTACTGGAAACCATTAACAAGAGACATTCCTTGTCCGATCTGCAGTAGTACTTCCATTCTGTTTCTAATTGTTCCCAGTTGTAAATTAAATAAGTGTACTGTTGATAGACAAGAAAAGAAAATGGAAGAGTTCGACTGCGCTTGACTTTGTATTAAGCACTGATAGTAATTATGTCAGACAGGTGTAATGGACCCATTAGTCGTATTAGTGCATGAACTTTTGTTTTTTACTACTTCTACTATAGTATATGTACAGTACAACAAGAATGTCTTTTTATTAGTCCCTAGTGTTCAGATTTTAGGGTTCGAACATCCGTAAATTGACGTCCATTCTGTTCTTCTTCTTTAGCGTTCCAGAAATTCTGGTGACGTGTTAGCTCGTTTGCCCATTTGGGTTTCCCACACTATACTCTAAGAGCATATAAATACTATCGTGCCCTACAGGATATGTGTGAACCTTCAAATCATGAACAAGTATTCCTGTCGCAGCGGTGAGGGCTGTGTACAGGAACATCATAGATGCTGGCTATTGATCACACGCTGTCATCAATAAAATAGTTTTCGAATAAAATGGCTTACCGTTGCACGCCGGAGAATCGCCGGAAACGCCAACGGTGCGTACTCGCTTCGCGCTTGCATTCAGTGGCGTTTTCGATCGGGTGTGTTTGGAAAGTGTTCTCGTTTGAGGTCATGCAGTTTGACGTTTATAAGTCTGATTTTACTTTAAGCAAGCGTATGAAACATTACTCATTAGGCTCGTATATTACACCAACCGTTAGGTTGTTTCATGCAGATTATCTAACATACAGCTAGTCAAACGCCGTTTTTTTGTCTTTCTGTCCCGATTGTTTCCGTTTTGATGTTCGTTTCTCCGTACTGATTCTTTGTGGAACAAAAGAGTATGTTTTAAATCGCACTTTAATGTCTACTTATACAGGTCGTCAAGTGTTGTGGCCCTAAGTTGCGTCTAAGTTGTTTTAAAATAATTTGAAAGAACTGATACTGCAGTTCGATGACAACGGTGCGGACATTGTACCAAACAACGGTGCAAAGCAGAGCTCTGTGCAAGGGATACAACGGTGTTGACAAGCAATATTTCTACACAAAAACATTAAAATGACGTGATATTGATTTTAACTCTGAACAATATTTTCTTATTTCATATATTTGCACAGATAGTTATTATGATACTTGACTATGCATCCGTTGTTTATGTTTGTTAACATTGAAAGCATTCCAGTGCTTGTTAAGTTGTGAAGTGATTCAGTGATTTTGTCGGATGTAAATTCCCACTAGTAATTAATACACATGCAGTGGCATGTCAAGGGGCTTTACACCTGTCTGTGGTTACTGCTAGGAGACAGAGCAAACATGTATATATATGCAAACAAAACGTACATATATACGCATTCACATACCTTTCATTTCATTTTGGTCGCATTACAGACAAGAGGCGAAGCCTTCAAGGCTCACGTAAGAAATCGACAAACAGTAACACAAACTCAATCACTCCGTCACACATACACACACACACACACACACACACACACACACACACACACACACACACACACACACACACACACACACACACACGTACACACACACACACACACACACACACACACACACACAGTAAGCATCTATAGGTGAAACTGTGCAAGAAAGCGAGACCCTGGATCTGCCAAGTAGTCTCGGCCCGCTCACAATAACAATGACCGAGACGTTCAGTAATTCCTTTGCGTGACGTCTAACCCTCTTACGTCATAATGTGACGTCTTCAAATGGTTTCTATCACACACGTCAAACACTTTTGACCGAGACTGACGTAATCCATAGACTCGGAAATGTTAAAGTTTCTATCACACACACACACACACACACACACACACACACGCACGCACGCACGCACGCACAGACAGACAAAGTTTATCATCGCATAGGCTACACTTACGTGAGCCAAAAATGGGAATGGAAATATGCGTATTTTCCCATCAGAACTGTAAACAATGCAATATTGTGACATTTCTCTGTTTGTAAAAAGAAAAGCTGTTTGCAATGATCACTTTTAATCATTTTTGAGTCACTTGAGAAAAAGTGACTCTATGTAATCGGTCAGTGTTAGTCTGTCCGGCCGGCCGTCCGGCCGGCCGTCCGTAGACACCACCTTAACGTTGGACTTTTCTCGGAAACTATCAAAGCGATCGGGCTCATATTTTGTTTAGTCGTGACCTCCAATGACCTCTACACTTTAACGATGGTTTCGTTGACCTTTGACCTTTTTCAAGGTCACAGGTCAGCGTCAAAGGAAAAATTAGACATTTTATATCTTTGACAAAGTTCATCGGATGTGATTGAAACTTTGTAGGATTATTCTTTACATCAAAGTATTTACATCTGTAGCCTTTTACGAACGTTATCAGAAAAACAAGGGAGATAACTACCCTTTTCTGTTCGGCAACACACAACTTAACGTTGGGCTTTTCTCGGAAACTATAAAAGTGACCGGGCTCAAATTTTATGTGAACGTGACTCCCAGTGACCTCTACACTTTGACGTCTGCTTTGGTGACCTTTGACCTTTTTCAAGGTCACAGGTATGTCTTGAAGGAAAAAAATTGAAATATCATATCTCTGAAACTATTCATCGGATTTGATTCAAACTTTATAGGATTATTCTTTACATCAAATTATTTACATCTGTATTGTGTTGTGAATAGCAATTTCTTCCTGTCCATCTGATGCCTCATATAATATTCAGAACTGCGAAAGTGACTCGATCGAGCGTTTGCTCTTCTTGTTGTTGTTGTTTTGATTCCAGTGAAATATCATGGACTGATAATGGATTCGAATGAATTTAAGTGCTGGTACTGTGACTACACTTTTGAGACCTTCACATTGATAGTCAATCATATTCAAAATGAACACTTCGAGGAGAAACTGCAGTACTGAGTGCTCCAAATACACCCAGCATCGGGCAAAAAGGGTTACCTTACAAGGAAATTTAACCATGTACCCGTAAAATCCCGAGCAAACGCCCAGTATCTTTTTTTTATTTTTTATTTTTTATTTATTTTTTTTATTTTTTTTCACATAGGATAACGACAATAGCAAATGTCCAATTGAAACCGTCTCAACCATATCATTTACACACGCGCATATAAACAGACAATACAAAAAAGATAAAGAGAAAAGAGAGAGAAAGAAATTAAGAGGAGTGACAGAAGAGAATAGGGATCAGGGAAAGAAGAGAAAGAGGATAGCGAGCGGTGACCAGGCTTTGCAGTTTACCTACACAAATAATTTTAAAAAAATAAAAATAAAAATATCATTCAAACGCATGCCTGCATGTACAGACTCCAGTTTCTGTTGAAAGAAGTTAACTTATTGTTAACCAATGCATTGTGCTTCTCTGCCAAAAATCTTTGTTTTAGAGTTAAAACAAGAACCTGAAAATGGGGGCAGGTCGCACGTATTTTAGATGTATAAATGTGGTATTTTGCGATTAGAAGGAACAAATCAAAGGTTTTGTCCGTCACACAGTTTGTTTGGTAGCCACAGATAATAAGTTGCTTATACAGTCTAACATTAGTACAATGTACAAAATTGTCTCGCATCCACTGAAGGAAATCATTCCAAAAAGCCTGTGTTTTTGTACAGTCCCAAAAAAGATGTTCTAGCGTTTCCTCCTGCTGTCCGCAGAAAGTACAAATAGGAGATTCAACAATATTTCTCAGATGCAAAAAACGCTGGGTGGGTATACTTCTATATATCAGTCTATGTATATTGAAACCATCTGAGACGTACGTCCTCAGTTGTTCTTTTAATTTTTAGAAAAACCTTATTGACATCTACATTACAGTTCAGTGCAGCTGACCACTTTTCAATACATTTCAGAGGATCAGTACTCTTAATCAAATATCCATAGACATGTTTAGAAACGCCCAGTATCTAGCAAACGCCCACCCCCCCACTTTTGACCAAAAGTTGTGCAGAGGGGTCACTTATATTACCTAGCAAACATCCACCCCGGTTGTTTGTTTTTGTTAATAGAAAAAGGTACCTGCATGATTCTATTGTTATAGTGGGTTTTTTTTATTTACAAAATATATACAGTCCCAAAAGAAACCAACATTGATTTGAAATGTGTCTATTTCACAAACCAAAAATCATCACCATCGCTGGGAAGATCATTTACGAAAATAATTGATATCTGTAGGGAAGAAACATTTAGGTTTTGTTTTTATTATTGTGACAATGGATTTTTTGTCTTCAGTGAAAATAAAGTGACCCCAGCCTCAACATATGTTAAAGTATGTGTGTGTGTGTGTGTTTATTCTTCCGAATCAGTTTCACTTTGCGGCGGAAACATCTGCTGCCTCAAAGATATCAACGTTGAAACTGCCTGGCAGTCAGACATATGATTTGGAGGCTTTTTGTGTGTTTTAATTGTTTTATTTTGTGTGTGTGTTGAAAGAATGACCCATATTTGTGCTTTTGAAGTTGCAGGCTACAATGTCAGGACATAAAGTTTGCAAATGAGCAGAGTTGTTTGTAGAATATATTACTTTAGCAATCAAAAGGTTTTCCTAATGGATGCTAAATACTGCTTTATATGTCAGACGGCTGTCGCCAGAAAAGCTCACGATCCATTAAATCTTGCCTGTACTTCTCTGTGATATCCATAGATCAAAAAGCACATCTTTAGTGTGTGTGCGTGTGCGCGTGTGTGTAAAATGAACACGGGCGTAGTTTAGCGTGCAATCGCTTGACTGAATGGTTAACCACGCCTCACTCAGCGTTCTTTTTTCTTCATCATTTATTGTTGTGTGTGAGTCACTGTGTTTTGTTCCACTGTATTTCTCTGGCATTGTTGTATCAATTATTTTCTTGTGAAAATGTGATGACACTTTATCTTGCAAGGGGCTGTATACCTAGCAAACGCCCACCCCCTACTTTTAGCCGAACTGGGGGGGGGGGGGGGGGGGGGGGGGCGTTTGCTAGGGGTTTTACGGTACCAAAAGACATCCATGACAAGGAATTGAAAATCACAGTTAGTGATGACAAGCTTAAAAAAAAATAAACTAGAAGTTGTCCAAACACCATGTTCATTTGAAAATCAGCTCAAAATCACGGAACAGTCTTCAGGATCATTTCATCTTGAGGAGTGGCGACAACACTTTAAGCAGCTTGCTGAGCAACCAGTACCCAGCACAAGTTAAGAAATGGAAGACATAGCTTTGCTGAGGTCACTTAATATTGCCCCATATGTTGCTGAATGCATGAAATCCTTTGGGTGCTTGAAACAATGGATACAGTTTCACCAAATGGTCTCAGAAGGAACGTTTCTAATGAACAATATTTGCTTTCAGTTATTTCTCGATGTGGTCAGATTTTTTGGAACACAAAGTACAATCGAAATGAGATACAGCAATGAAGTCAAGCGATTTTGGATGACTGCAGGTTTTCGTCTGTTTCATGGACGTTTTGTGAGGTTCATGGGAGGACCAAAAAATGCAGGACAGCTTATTTAAGGGTGTGCAGAAAGTGGTCGGTAGGAATCCGCTTGAAGAAAACATCAACTTTGCTGTTCCATCAGCAAAATGCCTTCAAAAGTTCTTCCCTCACACAACAGAAACAAGTGCGCCAGGTGGTGTTCGTGAAGATACACTGAAAGCTATTGCACAGAACAAAATTTACCCAGATTAAGATCTGCTTTGATGTTGTTTCAACCTCTACAAAACTGTCCACCCACTCTCCGGAAATCTCAACATCCATCTGAAATCAAACTCAATCCACATTTCAGTCTTTGCCATTTCTGTATACTATTGAACAATGAAATACCATAGTTACTCAATACAACGCTGTTTTTATGACTAAATCAACTACAGAGTCTTCCTCAGCAGGTAAGCGACTCGATCAGCACTGTTGTCCATACCAAGTCAGCACCGTTGTCATGCTTTCGTCTCCATGTGGCGGCACCGTTGTTTGAAAAAGTGAACATATGATCTTCTAAATCGATTCTACTAAACATTTCCTCCATTCTCAACAACAGAAATTAGTAGCTTCAGAGAGAACATATTCAAGTTTGTTATGGCAGTTACATTTTTCACTCAAAAGGATTCAGTGTGAAGAAGCAAGCATTTCAAGTCAAAAGTTTACCGCAGGAAGACAAAATTCAGCGTTTAATTAACCATACAAAAGAAATTCTGCATTAATCAACTCATTGGTACCTTTGTTGTACAAGTCTAACGTCTTATGCACTCGTATAAACAAGCACCAGATAAGCGTTCGATTTACCTCAAATGAAGGCTCAACCTTGAGACGCCAACTGTCCGCTGCAAGATCTGTCGCTGCGCGAAGCGAGTACGCGCCGTTGTTTGTTTCCGGCAATTCTCCGGCGTGCGTTGGATCCTTGCTCAAACTGCGGCTATCTTGTCGACATTCCTGGCGCACAGATCTGCAATGTGCAACGGGACGTTACTGTTGAATACACACAATTTATGTTGAAGTCACAGGGCACAGGCAGACCCCACTCACGCGAGCGCGCGTTTGCGTGAAGATGCACGTCACCTAATCATTCAATCACACAATGTAAAAACGTGGTGGTTAAAACTGGATATTCAAAGTATCATGAATCTCTGAAGAGAATCTTCTTTTTTTCAATCAGTTGTTCGTGTAAGGCACGCGCAGACGGAATGTAGCTCTAAGTCTAACTTAAAACAGATCTAACAGATTCTAAAAAAAGAATGTGACAGTTTAGTTCTATTCATCTGGATGAGCTCAATCTATGCTGTCCGAAGTAGAAACAGCTACTTGATACGTAACTCCCCTCCCACGACACACACTAGATGAGAAAAGGAAAACGTGCGGAGAAAATAATAATGTGAAAACTAGATCTAAAAGTAAGCCCGGTTTACGATTTCCGGATGCCCTTTTAGCCAACAGCTACAAGCTTTGTTTCAAAACTAAGAAATGTAATTACTAGGTTTGAAATCAATTATACAACTAAAGTTAATGGGAGATCAAAGGAAAGGTTGGGTATAATGTCAAAAATTATACTTACATTCCCGTTTCAGCATGCTCTTCCGTAGAAAGACTCCCTGGGCTTTGTCACGCTTACGATTTCGCCAAAAGTACTTTGAACACACCCCCGATGTAAAATTCAATGAGCATTTTTGTCACTTGCCGGTCGGATTTGGTGCCCAATTCCAACTTTGCAGTATCCCAGGGTTGTTTCTGGTCCACCGAATTTACACATTCAGGCCTATGCCGCCTTGATCGATCGCAATTTCGATTTTTACGCACTGCGTCTGTCAAGCGCAAGATAGCAGACATCTTTGGACCGTCGACTCTTTGCGCATGCGCCGCTGATAATTTGATTGGTCGATATTTTTAGCACATGGTCTCAGAAAACAGAAAACAAAACATTGGGAGTGTCTGAGACACTTATATACCCCAAAATAAAAACTTTTTTTACATATTTTTTTTTCTGCAACTTTTTTCCCCATGGTTCATTCATCATCTGACATAACATTTTAGCGAAATCTAACCATAAGATTATTGAAAAAAAGCAAAAATGTAGACGACCACCTTGGTGGTTAAATTACAAGAATGAAAAATCTGAAAATGTAACAGATTTTTTTTAGGGGGGGGGGGGGGGGGGGGGGGGGGGGCTAGTATAGACTATTGTGGATTCACTTAGGATTCGGCAATGTCCAGATCAATATTGAATTATATGCTAGTTTCTCCATTACATCATGTTATTTTTTTTCTCAAACAGATAAAGGAGACAATGCATGATTTACTGACACCAGAACACGATGACCATTTTCTCCTGCGCTTTTTGAGAGGTACTGTTAAATGTAGATCTCAGCTGTCTCTTTCAGTCTGTCTTACATCTCTGGGTTGTTTCACCCTGTCTTTCTCTCCCTTTAATTATTCACAGAAAAAATTCCGGCACGGTTGGCCTAGTGGTAAGGCGTCTGCCCTGTGCTCGGGAGGTCGTGGGTTCGAACCCCGGCCGGGTCATACCTAAGACTTTAAAATTGGCAATCTAGTGGCTGCTCCGCCTGGCGTCTGGCATTATGGGGTTATAGTGCTAGGACTGGTTGGTCCGGTGTCAGAATAATGTGACTGGGTGAGACATGAAGCCTGTGCTGCGACTTCTGTCTTGTGTGTGGCGCACATTATATGTCAAAGCAGCACCGCCCTGATGCCCTTCGTGGTCGGCTGGGCGTAAAGCAAACAAACAAACAGAAAAAATTGTCACAATTGCTGTTTTAAATTGCTAATACATGTTCCCATAGTGTGTGTGTGCTTGTATGCACTTTGTGTGTGAGAAAGAGAGAGAGATAGATTTTGTGCTTTGTTTAAAAAATTGTGATTATAGAGTGTGCATGCATGCTATTTTTGTGTTTGATATTCATCCACATGCTGTTACAGCATCTGACATTTTCTGTGTGGATTAGGCTCAGTATTACTACACATGCTTAAATGCACTACCACACAGCTGTTACTTTAGCTACAACAGCCATCATGTCATGCTTCATTTAAATGACTTTTTTTCATCGTTTTTTGTCTTACACAGCAAGGAGCTTCGACTTAAAGAAGACGGAACAGATGTTACGGAACGACTTTGTGTGGCGGAAACAGATCGGCGCTGACAGCATTTTGGATGACTTTATTGTGCCGGAGGTGATGCAAAAATATTACCCAGGCGGCATCTGTGGCCAGGATAAAGATGGATCTTTGATCTGGATCGATCCCTGCGGCACAATTGACATGAAGGGTGGGTATAGCACAGTCTTGCCATGTAACGATGATTATATATATTTTTTCAATCTTATTTTCTTTTCGTTACAGTACTAATTATCGTCCCATTGTTGGGAAATTCAGGTTGCTTCCTCCCAGTGGAAAGCTAGCACTACAGCATTTAACAGAGTCCTGCTATCCAGCCCGTGTGTGTGCGTGTTTATAGGTGTTACTAAATCAGCCACCTGAACTCATGACACAATGACCAAGGTCTTTTACCTGCCACTGGGATGGGACATGGATTACTGTCTCTGAGTGCACATTAGTATGACCAACGTACGTGGTCCGGATTTGAACTCATGAACACGTGTCCCTGACTCCCCCTTCCCCCAGTTATATCAATAACAGATCTGAAATAATGTTGATGTCTTATGGGGCATATGTAGTTGTTATGTGCACAAAAAATAAAACGTTATTTGTTTGTTTCATTTGTGTTTTTGTTGTTGGTTGGTTCGTTTGTTAAATATGTCATTTGTGTTAGCTCAAGAGGTTAATTGACCCGAGTGCAACTGCAAGAGACTGATTTTCAAGAGCACTGTATGTGAGACAGGTACAAATCACAAAGAATGCCTGAAAGAGTTTTTATAAAGGGTCTAGTATTTGTCTTTTTGGATCTTGTTTCCAAAGGAGTCCTATGTAACTATTATGTGTGTGCACGAGGGAGAGTATTGGAAGTGAAATATGGATCGACACTTTTAACAATGAATTTTTGAAACTTGTGAGTTTAGGTGTCATAATCACATTTATGAATTTAAGTAGTCCGAGGCAATGGCCTTGCACTAAAATGTGTGTTAGAAAGTACAGTGCCATTTTCTGTTACTGAATGAGTGAAATTGGGTTTTAATTTGTTTGATTTTAGGCATTTTACAGTCGATGCGCAAGCAGGACATTCTGAAGTCCAAGGTCCATCTGCTGGAGTCCATGTACAGACGTTTCTGTCTGCTGACCAGAGAGGTGAGTCATGACTGGTCAGTTATACAGTGGTGTAACCCCCCACCCCTGAATTTAAGACTAATAGAATCCCTCAATTTAAACTACAGGGATGTCGTTAGGCGTCGGACATCGGACATAGACCGATTAAAAGGCTCAAATGTCCGATTCACATAGCCGCATGGCAGTCAGATGTCCTATCGTTTTGAACTGAGCGCGGTCATTGTCCGATAAGGACTCCATTCCTTCGGACAGCGCGTTATTTGATAATTTTCCTTTCAGTTTCATGATAGAAATCTTCAAAAAGCGACCGATCGCTTTCGCGTACAGGTGCACTGAAGTTGTGCAGGGACGATCTTGCGTTTTCCGAACCGTGTGCGTACACCACAGAGATATAGAATATTCTATATTTCTGTGGCGTACACCCGTCTACAGCACACTTAAGTTAAGAGTACGGGAGACAACTCCAACTGACCAAGGCTCGCGTCTGCTTTAATTTGCTTTTGGTTGTAGATGAAGCACACGGCACTGAATTAATCAAAAAAAACCTAAAGCCTGCTAAAGAACAGCAAAAGCTGAACACGTTTGGCGTTTCAACGGCATCGTGTGCTAAATTAGGGCCACGAACAGGGGAAAACACGGCTAGCATCATTCTGGAAAGTTACAGTGCCAATAACAGTGTCGCCGCTGAAACCTTTACAATTTCGGAAAGTAAAGTTTCGTCACTTGTAGATGGTGTCGGTACAGCAGGAAATTCACACAAACGCTGTTTAGTACTAGTTGGTTAGAAGTTGACAGCAAAGAGACCATCTATATAGGCAAACTTGTTTTGTCGAACCTGTCAAGAAAAAGCCCCGTCAGGAAATCATGCAGATTGTGTGCAAATCAAAGTAAGAGTGCTGAAGTTTTGGGTTGCTTTTTAGTTTGTTTGTTCCTTTTTTGGGTATGTCCTGTTTGAAACAAGAGTAATAAAACACACAATGTTGGTGCATATACTGATATGTGTGTGTGTGCACATGATTTTGTGTTTTGGACAACTTTATAATGTCCCATTAATATTTCTGAAAGCAGTCAAATGTCCTATTGATGCCGAAGAGCTCAGGACATTTGTCCTGTAGGTATGAATTTGTGGCAACATCCCTGAAACTATAGGTCTTTCTTTCGCAGATTTCTGTTTTTTTTTAAGAATCAAAAGACAAGAAAGGTTAGTTTATGAAACGTTTAATTTTAAGTTTATAAATCGTTTAATATTTCTTAGACAAAGCAAGACATTGGCTAGGGGTTTGATCTAAAGTGGACGAACAAGATACACAACAGACAAATAGTAATGAAAAGGATGAACATTTAACTAAAATTGCGATGGTTAATTTCCTGGTCTTTGGATTTTTGTTTCCAAGCGCTGTGAACCTCTGCCCTTTTCAAGACTCACTGATCCCTGCCTTTTGAGAGCTGATGTTCTCCAAGGGAGGATACCACCTGTATCTATATTCATCAATTAAGGGATTGAATTCAACGCCAAAAAGCACACTTTTATCCCACCAAAACATTAGTTACTGATTTATGCAAATTGCAGTATTTTTGAAGTAACCATTAACCCATATGATCAATTCTGACATAATTCTGAGATGATAAATTCATATGTGGCAGGGGGTTTACATGTTAGTTGGTATTAATTATACATTTACAACGTTCCTGTTGTCTTTCTGCTTGAATGAACTCGAGGTCGAAATTACAAAATGTTGAAGTAAAAATGCAGTTAAAAATTGCTTATTCTGACGCTTCCTCTTTGTGCAGTGAGTTTTGCATAAGTATATAATATTACTAAGAGAGTTATGAGAGATTGATGCATTATGATTTATTGATTACTCTGTTTTTTGTTTTGCAGCAAAATCGCTTGGTTGACCAGATTACAATTGTGTTTGATATGGATCATTTTGGGATGAAGCATCTGTGGAAGCCAGGTAATCTTGACAAGATATTGTAATTGAAAGTAAGCGATTTTATGGCAAATAACCATGGACAGGGGGGGGGTCGGTCGGTGGTTAAGGTGAGAGTTTTGTAGAGTAGTAGCAGAATTGTTCCTCGTGTGTGTGTCTGTGTAGATTATTATGGCCATCAGTCTTTAGGCCTTAATGTGAGGGATATTATGCCTGTTTGTGTGTGTGTGTGTGTGTGTGTGTGTTTGTTTGATTGTGTGTGAGTGAGGGTACATACAGAGAGAGTGTTAGTGTGCATGCCTGTGTGTGCTCACACATGTAAGTGTGCATGTGTGTGCATTCAATGTCATGTATGCTAGAGTGTATAGGTCCTTTGGCTAAATTTTAATTTGGGAAAAGATAAATTAGAAGAGAAAGCTCATGGTTAGCATCAATTTTAAATAACTTGTTTGCCACTTTTGTTGCAGGTGTGGATGTTTACATTGAACTGATCTCCATGTTTGAGGACCATTACCCTGAAACACTGAAAAGTTGCTTTGTCATAAACGGTAACTTACATGTTAATTATTCTATTTTGTGTGTGACAGTGTGTGTGTGAGTGTCAGGATTTTTATTACCCCCCGCGGGTTAGGGGGAAGAATTTACCCGATGCTCCCCAGCATGTCGTAAGAGGCGACTAACGGATTCTGTTTCTCTTTTTACCCTTGTTAAAGTGTTTCTTGTATAGAATATAGTCAATTTTTGTGAAGATTTTAGTCAAGCAGTATGTAAGAAATGTTAAGTCCTTTGTACTGAAAACTTGCATTCTCCCAGTAAGGTAATACATTGTACTACGTTGCAAGCCCCTGGAGCAAATTTTTGATTAGTGCTTTTGTGAACAAGAAACAATTGACAGGTGGCTCTATCCCATCTCCCCCCATTCCCGGCCGTCGCGATATAACCTTCGTGGTTGAAAACGACGTTAAACACCAAATAAAGAAAGAAAGGATTTTTATTGACTTTTTACTTTGCGTTTGATTATTTTGGTGTATAGTCTGTGTATGGGTGTGTCTGTATCTGTATACCTTCATGCTCAGGTGTGTGTGTGTGTGCATATTTGGTGTGTGTGTTCCTGTTTGTGTGAGTGTGTGCGGATGAGAGAAAAGTTTTCTACATATATAAATGTGTGTGCCTTTTTGGTTGAGTGGTATTTGTGTGTTATTCAGCTTCTTAGACTGATCAAGATATCAGCCAGCACACTCTGCAGAAAGTGTTACCTGTCAGCTGTTCGCTGATTGATTTATTGATTGAGAAAGTGATTATCAGGTATATCTTTTTTATAATTTCAGCTCCCAAGATCTTTCCTATCGCCTACAATCTTATCAAGCCAATCCTCAGCGAAGACACGCAGAAAAAAGTGCATATACTGGGCTGTAAGTAAAATTTTTAACTCACCTGAGCAATCAGCAAGTCTCAGTAATGAGCAATGTCTGAGGGGGGGAGGAGCGTTTTCTCAGGTGTTTTTGAAGGTAAAGCTTTGAAACTTTGCGCACTTCTAGGGTTTGATGAAAGTATAAAAATAGCACACACCCTGAACACCTAACGTCAAAGCGCAAGAGCAGCGCCTGCGTATTGTATTTTCTGTTTTCTCCTTGTTCTTGTCATTCTGAACCATATGGTACTTGTGGTAACTTCAACATTCTGGAACAATAGAATCTAAACTTGAGTGATGTCCAGAGAATGATAGTGATACCAAGTAGAGATTTATTTTTTATTAATTTTGTTTTTATCAACAGCAAACTACAAGCAGACGCTGTTGAAGTATATAGATACGGACCAGTTACCAGTGAACTGGGGAGGCACACAGATTGATCCAGATGGAAATACTTACTGTGCATCCAGGGTATGTCTGCGTGCGTGATATATTGATTGTTACATACCTTAATGATTTAAGCTTGATAAAATTTGATATTTTTATCTGGTGCCTGCTTACTGAAAGTAAATTTATACGTGAGATATGTTCTAATGAGCCTCACTGACAGTTTTCAATCATTTGAAGAAGCCTACCCCCCCCCCCTCCCTCCCACACACTCACACACACACACATTTATATGATAGGCTGCTCTTTTGGCTTGACTTGACTACACCTTTTATTTGTATTTGGAGTAGATCTGTTTCAAAATTTTGAGCAAGCATTAAAGCCAATACATGTACTTGTGTTTAATTTCACTATAATGCACTGATTTAACAATTGTCTTAGCAGAGCTGTCAACCATAACTACAACTTTGTAATTTTAAGAAACATTCACAGGAAAAAACAAAACAACAGTTTTTTGTGCAATCCCTTTATTAGGTATTATATTCAGTACATCGTTTGCAGTATTAGTGTACATGTATTGTATTGTTCTTCTTCTTCAGCGTTCCAGAAATTCTGGTGACGTGTGAGCTTGTTTGCCCATTTGGGTTCCTCACACTATACTCTGAGAGCATAGTCAGCTTCACTCCGCTTTCGTTGGGTATAGGCATGCTGGGTATTTTCGTGTTTCCATAACCCACCGAACTCTGACATGGATTACAGGATCTTTTCCGTGCGCACTTGGTCTTGTGCTTGCGTGTACACACGAAGGGGGTTAAGTCACTAGCAGGTCTGCACATAAGTTGACCTGGGAGATTGGAAAAATCTCCACTCTTAACCCACCAGGCGGCAGCGACCGGGATTAAATTACATATCTTAACCCGACTCACATATAGCATTAACTTCAGTTTAAGTGCTAAGACGCTGAACTACGCTTCATCCCAAAGGGGAAGTAACCCCCTAAAAAAGAACGGCCTTGACCTATAACCCATGTTAGTCAAGAGTCAAGGTCATACCGTCATGTGACTGATCACGCGTGACTCCACCGCCGCCATGTTGTGAAAGCTCACTCCCACTTCAGCCTCCGAGACACTCGGACGCATTTTAGACTACGCTACACGCTTTCAGCCTAGACTGTCTTCTAGACAGTGTTTCACCCCGTTTACAGGTCCCTGCTTCTCATGCACCAGTTTGGGTGAGCTCATTCTATTTTGTTTGCTTTTGCTTGCGTTTGTTTCTTTCTCCGTGTTTCGGTCTGATTGTTGTTTACCATAACTCAGACTGTTTTCTCAGCAATGGCTGACAAGGAGAAAAAAGAAACCACAGACTAGACAGGTAGCTGCTGACGTTTCACCCTTTAAGGTTTCGCATAAAGAAAAAGGCAAAGGCTCAACTCAACTCAACTCAACTCAACTCAACTCAACTCAACTCAACTCAACTCAACTCAAATTTTATTGGCTTCAATTTTCATAGAAGAATTTGTCTTGCGCTTGGGAGAAAGTAAGAGTATAACATATAAAAACAGCATTCATATCACATTTCATGTATCACACACAGTAATCACTAGTATAAGCCTACAATTATCACATTTGTACCTGTATCATACATGCAAATAAATAGTATCACATTTCCACGTATCACACACAATATATACATTACATAACATACAGCAAGCTTCCATCTCCCGCGCCCCCCCCCCCCCCTCCCACACATACATATCCTCGCACGTGCGTCGACTCCATACAAATGACATCAGTCCATCACTATCGTTTCTGTTCTTGACCCATGTTCCCAAACAACAATGTCCGTCGCGATATAACCTTCGTGGTTGAAAACGACATTAAACACCAAATAAAGAAAGAAAGAACAACAATGTCTGTTAAGATTTTGGACCCTTTGCTGAAGGAGGTTAAAAGTAAGGCTACTTCAGCCACGGTCATGGTTAGCCTCCCAAGGCAGGTCCCCATCATCGCTTAAAGGTCAGGAGATCGGCGATTTCTTCCACTCTAAAACAATTGGGTCACCCAATTTCTCTTGGTGGAGTTATTGCAAGCGTGTTAAGGGGCGCTGCAATGGATTTTGTCAGGGCAAAGACACCAGTCCCAGCCTGGGATTTGTTTTTAGTTCTAGAGTTTTTGAGATCTTCTGATTTCGAACCCTTACACTTGGCAAGTCTTCATAATCTGACACGTAAGGCTCTGCTGCTTACTTTACTTGCCACAGCTAGAAGGAGCAGTGAGGTACACGCTCTCTCGGGCCTTCCCAAGGATACCTTGATCGAAAGTGACGGTTCTATCACACTTCGTTTTAGGCCTCATTTCTTGGCAAAAAATCAAAAGCCTCACCATCCTTCTCCCTTAATCAGGATTCCGCCTTTATCTACCATCCTAGCATCAGGAGACCCTGACATGGCAAATTGTCCAGTTAGAACACTCAGCAGCTATTTGTCTGGGACTGCTCCGTTAAGAGCTAAAGAGCAAAAACTCCTTTTCATCTCACTCAATACAGCCCGGAGCAGAGACAGGTGTCACGGGTTACCTTAGCTAGCTGGATGTCTACACTCATTAGACAAGCATATGACTGGTGGCATAAAGAAAAAAAGGGGGGGCAGTCTGTTCTCCCTCTGTTGTCTGCACGAACTCATGAGACGAGAGAGAGCCTGGGTCTCATCTTTGGCCGTACTCAAGTCAGGGAGACTGTCTGAAGTACTTGATTCAGCTTATTGGACGTCTGAAGACGTTTTTATGAACTTTTATTTGCGCGACATTGCAAGTACGCGACAAGATGGGACCAGCTCCTTACCGGCTGTGGTGGCCGCAGGGCAGGTTCTTCCCAGATTATAGAGCAAGTTACCCGCCACCTACATTATCAATCTGCCATATGTGAGTCGGGTTAAGATATGTAATTTAATCCAAAATTTTATTAGTAAATTTTGATTTGATTAATATACTTACCCGACTCACATCGTTAATACCCTCCCGCCTACCCCGCTTAGGGTTTCCCTAAAAATGAACATGCAGATCACTTCAGTGGGAGTGAGCTTTCACAACATGGCGGCGGTAGAGTCACGCGTGATCAGTCACGTGACGGTATGACCTTGACTCTTGTCTAACATGGGTTATAGGTCAAGGCCGTTCTTTTTTAGAGGGTTACTTCCCCTTTGGGGTGAAGCGTAGTTCAGCGTCTTAGCACTTAAACTGAAGTTAATGCTATATGTGAGTCGGGTAAGTATATTAATCAAATCAAAATTTACCAATAAAATTTTGGATTCGAACTCACGACCTCCCGATTAGGAGGCCGACGTCTTACTACTGCGCCGCTGCGCCCGTCGTATTGTATTGTGATTCTTAGATGTTATTGGAAATAATGTTGTGGTTCACGCTATACAAGCTATCATTATTGTATTCTGTAAGGACAGTGAAACCTTACTTTTAAGACCTCCACAAATCTAAGAAAATCAGGTCTTAAAAAGGAGGGCGTCTTAAAATGGGGGTAAATTTACAGAGGTTATGAACAGAAAATCTGAGAAAACAAGGTCTTAAAAAGGAGGGAGTCTTAAAATGGGGGTAAATTTACAGAGGTTATGAACAGAAAGTCTGAGAAAACAAGGTCTTAAAAAGGAGGGTTAAAGTGGGATTAGATTATGAACAGAAAGTCTGAGAAAAGTATAGGTCTTAAAAGGGAGACATTCTAAAGTTGGGGGGGGGGGGGGGTCGTAAAAGGGGGGTTCTGATATGTCACTCACCGTGCTAAATACAACATGCATGTGAATCATTGGACTGTCTTTCAGATATGCATGGGAGGGGTGGTTCCGGAAACGTTGTACTGTCAGGACCTGTCCGACCTCACAGGGTTCACTGAGGCCTCCATTGGCAGAGGTTCAACGCTCCAGCTTGACGTGGATGTTCCTAAACCCAACTGCTACATCAGGTACTGCACGGAAACTCATTCAACAGGAATGTGAATTTTCTGTCATTTTGTGGATTTCCAGCATTTTTTAAAATGCAAGATATTAAAACTTCTAGAGATTCCAAGATTGCACTAGATGGCAGAGTGATAACAATAACAATTCAACACTGTATAATTGTTCTTCTTCTTCTTTTTCTGCGTTTGTGGGCTGAAACTCCTACGTACACTCATGTTTTTTGCACCAGTGGATTTTTACGTGTATGACACTTTCTACCCCATATGTTGACCAATTTTTTGTTGCCGAGACCAGCTGTGCTGCAGCAGGTCACTCAGAATTGTAGTAGCTGTGTAGAACTGTGTATCAACACGCTGGAATGCAGGCGTTAGATGGACGTTACAGGAAGCGACTGAAGCTAACAGTCTGAGCGAATATATCCGTACCTGGTCAGATAGAGCCAAATGAGTGGGTACGGATATATCCGTACCTGGGAGACAATGAGTTAAGTAACTTTCAAACCAGTGAGTATTCCTTTCTCTCTTTCTTTTCAGTGATCCCTGTATGGATTATAGCACACATTTATTTTACGTGTAGATGGCAGTTCAAGACGGACGGCTTTGACATCGGCTTTGGTGTGTTCCGCAAGACGGGGGAGGGCCGTCAAAAGGCCGGAGAGATGGACGTCGTACTGCCGTCAGATAGAGTCAACAGCCATCTTATCCCTGAGGATGGTTCTGTTACCTGCAAGGAGACTGGAACTTGTGAGTGTGTGTGCAAATGTGTATGCATGCAAAGAGTGTGTGTGTGTGTTTGTGTGTGTGTGTGTTTGGGCAAAAGACCCATGTTTGTGTGTGTGTGTGTGTGTGTGTTTGTGTGTGTGTGTGTGTTAGGGCAAAAGACCTAGTGTTTGTGTGTGTGTGTGTGTGTGTGTGTGTGTGTGTTTGGGCAAAAGACCCATGTGTGTGTGTGTGTGTGTGTGTGTGTGTGTGTGTGTGTTTGTGTGTGAGTGTGTGTATGTGATAATGTGTGTTTGGGCGAAAGATTCAGTGTGTGTGTGTGTGTGTTTGGACAAAAGACTCGGTGTTTGTGTGTGTGTTTAGACAAAAGACTCGGTGTTTGTGCATTTGTGTGTGTTTGGACAAAAGACTCGGTGTTTGTGTGTGTGTGTGTTTGGGCGAAAGATTCAGTGTTTGTGTATGTGTGTCTGTGTGTTTGGGCAAAACACTCAGTGTTTGTGTGTGTGTGTGTGTGTGTGTGTGTGTGTGTGTGTGTGTGTGTGTGTGTGTGTGTATGTGTTTGGGCGAAACATTCAGTGTTTGTGGAAGTTTCGTCCAATTTTGCGTTGGTGTTTTTGGCGTGCCGGAGAGGGGAGACGACAAAGAGGTTGTCTAGTAAGAGAGTGATCGAGTCAACAATTAAGCCTTCAATTTGAATTACTGCTCTGTTACCTAGAAAGTGATTGCATCAAGTGTGTGGGTGTCTGCCTGTCTTTGTATGTGTGTATTTCTGTGTCTGTGTGTGCTTTTGTCTCGCACATGTCACAGTGTCCATGTATTATCTGCATCTGTACATTTGACTGTCTGAGTGTGTGTGAGTCTATCCCCTTACTGAAATCTAGTATACCACAAATGTACGACATGTTGCGCATTATTAGTACACCGTTGGTACATATGTGGTATAAGTCCCAAGATAATGGAGGGAAAGATCGCGCTCCAGTATTTGCATTGAATTAGTCTCACGTACTTGGTTATTTTATTAAAGCACAGTGCCATATTCAAGTAGAGAATCATGTTGGTTTAACCTTTTACTGTAATTATATTTTACTTTTATTCATTCGCTTGCGGCTTCGTGGCAGGCGGAAGACAAAATCAGCCAGATAAGTTTTCGTTATTGTTTGTCTGTACACTTAATAGACCGTTGGGTCGATATATTTGTGGAAGTATTGTTTTGTCAATAACAAACGTTCCAACAACCTACCTTTCTTGTTTTTTTATTCTGAATTTTGGAACGTTGGCAGTCTCTTTGTTTTTGGATTTATTTTTTCTTTTACTGTAAGTAAAGCTATACAGTGGAACCCCCATTTTAAGACCTCCAAAATTCTGTGAAGATTAGAAAGGGGGAATCTTAAAATGGGGGTAAATTTACAGAGGTTATGAACAGAAAGTCTGAAAAAACAAGGTCTTAAAAAGGAGGGAGTCTTAAAATGGGGGTAAATTTACGAGGTTATGAACAGGAAGTCTGAGAAAACAAGGTCTTAAAAAGGAGGGAGTCTTAAAATGGGGGTAAATTTACAGAGGTTATGAACAGAAAGTCTGAGAAAACAAGGTCTTAAAAAGGAGGGAGTCTTAAAATGGGGGTAAATTTACAGAGGTTATGAATAGAAAGTCTAAGAAAACAGGGTCTTAAAAGGGAGGCAGTTGTTGCGCGTTGTTACTAGTGCGCCCTGCGCCATTGGCGCATTAAATCTGAAAATGTCCCATCACAATTCCCTTCAGTGCGTCAAAGGGCACATTGAGATTACGTACCACCACGCCACCAAATGTACACTTTACATCGGATTACACACACACACAGCTATACACACACACAGAAACACGCACACGCACACACATATACATGGATAACGCGATATAGCGGCTAATTTTGGATGGCACCATATATTGCACCGTTTCAGTTACGCGTACAGGCCTCTTTGGCGCTTCTTGCCTTCAACTATGTCCCATCAGAATTTGGTTGAGGGGGACAAATGTCCCATTGCCTTTTTCTCCCAGGTTAAACCCTGCACTGTACATTTGTCTGTTTCTGCCACAGATGTCTTGAGGTTCGACAACACCTACAGTTGGACGCGCAGCAAGAAAATCTTCTACCTGATGGAAGTCCTGGAGCCGGACACTGAAGCACCGATTTCAAAAGTGGCGTCCAACAACAGCCTGAAAGTAGAAGCAGGTGTCGGTGACAGCTGATCTAAGTGATTGTCATCTGTGTTGGTTTGCTGTCGTACATAATTATGTTATTGTTGTTTTCTAGCTTACCTTGCAGCGCGCCCATCCCAAAATAGAAGACGTCCGGAAAACGTATTCTAGACTTTTTCTTCGTCGTATTTTGTGCGTGTGTCGCGTATTGTCGTACCGATAATGATTTGGCGTACAAAATACGCCCAAGTCGTACTGGTAAACAGGTCTGCTATTTGTAGACGCTAATAGACAATTTTCGGAAATGTATCTGTCAGGATTGTATGGTTTGTGACAGACTGTGAGTATTCTCGCTTTTTCTTGGACAAACTTACGACACGTGGTTCCCGTACACGTGTATGAGACACCCGCCTCGCTAGTGACTGGACTGTAATATTGTCACGTGGGAAAGTTTCTCCACGTGACATTATACTGCCAGTCACCAGCAAGGGGGTCTCATACACGTGTTAGGGAACCATGTGTCGTAAGTTTGTCCAAGAAAAAGCAAGGGTACTCACTCTTTCATAAACCATACAATCCTGACAGATACATTTCTGAAAATTGTCTATTAGCATCTACAAATAGCAGACCTGTTTACCAGTACGATTTGGGCGTATTTTGTACTACAAATTATTATCGGTACGACAATACGCGACACACGCACAAAATACGACAAACAAAAAGTCTAGAATACGTTTTCCGGTGTTGGTGTGCTGATTACGGGATGGTACAACTGATACCGGTTTCGGTCTAAGGAAGATAATCCTGACTGACAGCGAGTCTTGAGCTGTGGAAACCTCGTTCAGTTGTTGGCACGTGCGATCGTCTGGACAATCGTGGCAAAATGAAGCGGAAAAATTTGCCAGTTTCGGATGACTGTACCAAGTCTAAACAGCAGAAGCAGCAGATTTTCTTGGAGAAATATAAGAAAGAGCCAGGAATTGTGGAGTATACTATGGGAAAAAGTCATGCACACTGCTAGTATTGTAAATCAGATTTCTCCGTTGCCCATGCTGGGAAATATGACATCGAACGACACTGCAGTTCTAAAAATCCGCTGAAAGCTGCCAAGGAATTATGAAGTTCATTCCCGCAAAGCAAATCCTGCCAGAAGAAAAGGCTGTATAGTCCGTGCTGAAGCAATGTTTTCTGAGATGATTGTAAAAATGAACTTGCCACTGTCAACCGCAGATGTTATTTCACGAACTGTGAAAAGTGCATTTCCAGACTCGAAGATTGCACAACAGTATCAGTGCTGCAGAAACATTTTGTGTGTGTCACTTTTGTGAGAGTAACACTAACAGTATGAAGACAACAAGATTAACTTTTGAGCAAAGCCAAAGGGGAGAAGACTGAACAGATGCAGCTGTCAGTGGCAAGTTCATCTTTTCATTATCAATCTGTTTGGAAGACACTGGTTATAATGCTACAAACTGACAGATAAATAAAATTGTTTTATCCCTGTTGTATTGGAAGGAGTTAAATTCTGAAGGTGTTCACAAGACATGCTATTCTTACACAAACACGTTAGCACCCACACGTACATTTTCCCTAGCCCATATATGGCTTTGCTTGCAAAGTACACCAACTTTTTGAAAAATACACTCAACTTTTTGGGAAAGTACTCTTGTTTCGAGTTTTGGGTAAACAGGTCTGAAATAGCCTCAAGGAAAAGCGGGCCGCATGGTGACACTGGATGATGGATCTTAAAGCTCGGTCCTTCCCTTGTAGTCAGTTAGGTTCACCATCTCAAATCTGGTCAGGCTTTTACATGGGATTAAAGGCCATTCCTCTGCTTTGATACATACCAAAAAGCAACACCCTGAGTGCTTTCTGTGCAGAGAGGCGATGTTTTTGTGTGAATTAATTTCTGAAAAGCTAGTAGATAGCATTTAGCTGCGAAATAAATTCCCACTCTGCATGGGATTAGCACTCTGGTATGTGTCCAAGTGGAGGGTTTGGTCGTCGTCATCATTGTCGTCGTCGTCATCATCATCGTCATCATTATCATCGTCGTCGTCATCATCATCTTCATCATCATCATCATCATCATCATCATCATCATCAATCTCCTGACTGGGACAGTCGTCGGGGGGACATGAGGGCTAAGGAGGCAGACACCCTTCTCCATGCATTTCTGTCGGGGGCCGTCACCAGTAGGTCGGGGAAGCTCAGCTGGGTCCAATCCTTAATGTTGTCTGACCAACTCTTGCATTGTCTTCCTCGTCTGCGTCCTCCCTCGACAGTGCCCCGCAGTATTGTTTTTGAGAGGCTGTCGTGCCTTGTGGGTTAATTGGTCTTACACGACGCTTGAGATTGCCACAAGTTCTCAAATGTCGTATAGTTGTGTTCTTTTATTCTACGTCGCCCGTCTTCGCAGCAGCAGAAAACAACTCGTCAAATTGAGTTTGAGGATTTTTTTTAGCATTCCATACATACAACTGCACATCGTAGCAGAACTCAAATAGAAGCTTTTTTAACATTCAAATCGCGCTGGCATATATAGTAAATACTCAATCTCGAGAATATTCCAGACCGAACATGATACAACTAAAATTAGATGAATAGAACGGACTAGAATAGTGACGTTCTCTGTGACGTACATCAAAAGCGCCGACGCACTTAATCCGAACGAACGCCACGAACCCACGACTCAAAACAACGTGGTAAACAACTTGTTTTGACAGGACTAGAAAGTTCACCTGCATTCTCGTCCAAACATAAATATTGTGTTTACAAAATATAATATCGGTACTTTCCCACAAAGTACAAATAAATCAACCACATGCAACACACAAAACCGAACCAAAGTTCAGCAACGACAGCGTTTCCTGACAATTGGTCTTATCCCATGTAAAAGCCTGATGAGATCTGCTACAGCGAGCATAACTGTTTTTTAACGGTGTCTCTTAAATGTGGGGGGGGGGGGGGATTTCCTCTGTATTATTGTTGTGATCTCGCGCAAAAGGCTGATTATGTTTTTTTATGTTTGGTGTATCGTGGCCTGAAGTAAAGTGTAAGTGGCTTAATTGATTCGGGTGACTGGTTGGTTATAATGTTTGTTTGCGGTGATAATTATATGTGAAGATGTTTTTGATGATATGGCTTTATTTACTTTGTGGACCACATTTCTGTTGCTGATGTTGTTGATGTGTATATGTTAATTGCATTGTAGGATTTATGTGAAAAAGCACTCAAAGAGAGGTAGCTAAACTTGTATTAATGGGAGTACATTTTTGTGTGAAAAGTTTCAGTCTTTCAGGGCCCAGCATTGTAAGCCATTCGGCGTACTTTACGCCGAAATAACATCTCCAGTACGCGGAACTCGATTTGGTGTACGCCGAAATGCAAAAACCTGTTATTCCCAAACGGTAAACCCAAACAGTCCCAGCTTTCGTTTTGTGCTCCATTCGGTTCAATTCTCAATCGGTTTGACAGTTTGCTTGAGCACGCACTTCCTCTGGCATCGCGCGAGCATGCTTTGTGCCGGTGTTTTGTGGCTCTAGACTTGAAATAATATCTTGTTGGTGAAGGCATAATTTAGTTGCTCAATCTTCTTTGGGGGGGGTCATTTTAGGTCAAAAAAATCTCAAAAAAATCCGCGGCCCCCAGACCCCCGCCTTTGTAAGCTGAACTCACTTTTGTCCAATGCTAGGCCCTGGTCTTTAGTTCATGGATCAGTTAGGATGTGTGTGTGTGCACATGTGAGCAACTTTGTTTCATAAATGAGCTTCATCAATAGTATCTTAAGTCCAAAGTGTGTCTATCTGGTTTCCAGTGATAACATATTAACAATCTTCATGTGTAAAACTCAACATGAGCACTAAATTCAGGCTACAGCTCAGTTTCACCAAAGGTGTCACAATGGCAAAATACACGTTCTTTGTCACTTTTTTAACAAGTCAGAAATCCAAATGGCACGGTATGGCAAAAACTGATTCATTGAGAAAGTAGATCAGGTTGGAACTGTATTTTTAAGGCAGTTACAGAATGGTGGGTGTTTATTACTGCTGCTGGAATCTTACTAAACAACAGTAGCGTTATTCTGCTGGTTGCTTATAGTACGGATTTTTAAAAATCCCAAAACTCTGAAAATCGTGATGTCACTCTGTGTAAAATTATTCAGTGCATGAGGTCAGGCTTTAGTTGGCATCTGAATTAACTGTCCTTATAGGTAGTTTTAGGCCACATCGATGTTCGCAAAGTCATTAGGGATGGAGTCCCCTGTGACCTCATCATGCCTTTCTAGGAAGGTACATGTAGGACTTTACACTTGAGGACGATGACATCAAGAATAATTGTGACCCTCCACCATGAAATGAGTCGCATGTCACCTCGCGCGGTTCTGCGCTAGGCTTGATATAAGTCCGGAGAGTGTATGGTAACAGCGTGAGGGTCACCTTAGTCACAGGCTTATAACTCAAACAGTTTTCGCTCTTTTCTAAAACGGGTTTCACCACTGGATAGAGCATAAAAAACTCGTTAGGAAAATGTAAAAAATTGAAAATCATACAAAGGTGACATGCGACTCATTCCGTGGTGGAGGGTCACAATTATGCAGGAATCGTTTTGTGTAATTAAACACTTTTTCTGTAACATATTCCAACCTGAAACAAATAATGTTTGGTGATAAAGTGACATGGGCTGATTATTTTAAACATAATAAAGTTATTCTAGTATTCTGTAGTCCAAGAAATTGTGGTGAAATTTTAAAAAGAACTCACTCAGCCCTTTAAGCTTTCTTGCTGTCACGCAAATCTGTTTGGCAAGCTTTCCCACTGGGAAGAATTAAGCGACCCATTGATTTTCTAGCAATGAGATGATAAAGTGATCAAGCCATACAAAATGTTAACAGAAATCATTGATTAAATCCTGGGTTTACTTAAACTAAAGAAATCGGAGCATATATACAAAATAATGCACGGGCAGTGATCGAGCTCGGAGCAAACCTGTGAATTAGAGCAAAGACTGATACCAATACTCATTAGAGCAGACTTTATTGTTATACAATGCTTTAAACTGTATTGTATGATAAAGTTATGTATATATTGTGCATATAATTGATGCGTAAGAAATAATCAGAAAAATAGTTTTCATTTTGATGTAAAAGTGTAGATTTTTGTTGAATTTGAGATATTATAGATTTTGTTGTTGGCTTTTGAAAAGACTGTACCTCTTAAAAGACGATTATATGGTGATGGCATTTTATGTTCTAGAGTGTATTTTCTAGTTCAATTTTAATTGTCCTTTCCATGGGGGCATGCTGTATGGCTAAAAAAAACAACAACATATATATGTGACAATCTCAAACATGATACATGTCATATTGCGAATGTTTTAGAAAATACACAGAACTCGGTTCAAATGTTTTTACACAAGTTTTTCCTGAGTGTAGTCAAAATGAATTTGTTGCATCAAAAAACAAATGAAAGTAAGAATGTCACTAACTTTCATAACTGTTCATTATACATGTAATATGACCTGTAAGTAGGCATTGTAATTGCGGTCACCATTTGTACTAACTTGAAATTTTATGTGGCTGTGTTCTTTTTGTTGTTGTTTTGGGTGGGTTTTTGTTGTTGATGGGTAATTATTCTGTGGCAGGTTCTTTGTCTAACGTAGCACTTGTTTTCTTGCACAAAATTTGGACATGATCGACTAGTTCCAACATTAGCCTATCATATAATTATGAGTGGTAGAAATTGAGGAATTAAGGGAAGACAAAAACGTACAGCAAAACCATGACAGCAACCAAAAGTTACAAATGAATTAACTTTATTTGCATGTGTGTAGGTGGTTTTTTTGTAGAAATGGTCACTGTATTATTTGCCATTTTTTTAAATGTCCAGTTAATATGGTAATGTAAGGACAATGCCATGGTTGAACTGGGTCTTCTAATGCTTATAGTTATACACACTATGTTTCATGTAGGTTTATCATGTGCCCATAACAATTAATATATTGTATTTTTTGGCTTGTACTCAAATCCATGGTAATATATTTGGCATGAATGATCGATACATCAAACGATTACTGTAAGTTGTCATATTATGTGCAGCTGATAATCAGATATTGCTTTAACATCAACTTATTTTATGTAGTGGATTTAGATAACTTTTTGTTTTGCATTAATCATATGTTGTGAATTTAGTTTTCGGACAGATTTGTTATTATTCTAGCTACGTTTCCATTTAGCGGCAACAAGAACGCAATGCCGCGAGCGAATTTCGCCATGAGTATTTCCATTAAAAGCGGTGTGGCAGGCGGATTTTTTTCTTTCTGGCTTGACTTCTGATGATGAATGATCGGTCAAAAACTCCCACAACCATGCTGTATTTAAGGTCATGTAACTATATTTGAAGCTACTTATGTTGGTGAGAAAATTTAATAAAAACGAGAAATGAAAATTCAACAAAATGCTCCAAAAACAAAGCGAATCCGGTGCCTTTGACAACCTTTTAAAGAATCTTTGATGGACGATGTGAAGCTCAGAGGGACTATGTGTATCTGACGAAAAAAAAAACCCCAGTCAAAATAGATTATAAACCTGGAATATTTGGAATGAGTAAAACCACGCCCACTTTAGGCATGCAGTTTTCTTTTTGCTCTAAGGGAAAAAAATCTTGCCGCGCCACCGTCGTGTCGCGCATATGGATACATGCGTTCTTTGTTATTACTGATGCGATCAGTTTTGCCGCTGCCGCCACCATTGTGCCGGTGTTGCATCGCTTTATGAAAACATAGCTTTACACTTTTGTTGCAAAAGTATTTTACATTTTTTTGTTGACTAAAACCCCGACCCCCCTTGGCAGTGTAACACCCCCCCCCCTCCCTCTTTCTTTCTATGCTGTTGACTGCATGTACTTCTGTGTGTTAGGGGTATTCGGTAAGTGTTTGCATTTCTCTCTCTCTGTTTGCTGTGTGTATGTCACAGTGTGTGTCACGGGTTATTATTTCTAGTCGATGTTCTGTCATAATTTAAGACGTTTTAGTTGTAGTAGTCTTTGGAGTTCACTAAGAATCCATCAGTATTGTGAAGATTTTCAAAACTGGAACCATTCCTTAATATAGTGGATCCCCCCTTTTAAGACCTTGTTTTTTCAGACTTCCTGTTCACAACCTCTGTAAATGTACCCCCATTTTAAGACTCCCTCCTTTTTAAGACCTGATTTTCTCAGATTTGTGGAGGTCGCAAAAGGGGGATTCCACTGTGTCGACATTTTACATTTATATTGTATCATTTATCATTTATCATTTATTATTTATTATTTATCAGCCTTGTAACATGTTAGCTCCCTGGATCGCATTCAACACCTGGAAGTATGTGTGTGTGTGCGTGTGGGAGTGAGTGTGCTCAAGTGTATGTGCTTGCAAACATATGAAGTTTTACCTTTACTGCTTACTTTAGAGAGAGAGAGAGAGAGAACAATAGCAAATTTTTAGAATGACGTCATTTGTATTCTTACGTAATTTCCTTTCTGTTTTTACGTCATCGTTTGTTTTGATTCCATTACTGAAGAAGGAGTTTTTACTCCGAAATATTTATTTCATTTTGGTGTTTGGGTGTTATTTTTTATTTTTATTTATATTGTATGTGATTGTTTTCCACTGAACAATTTTTTACCTGGCGAGTGTGGAAGAGGGAGATAGAGGATGTGTGTATTTGTGTGCTTTTCTCTTTGTGACTTATGTGTGTATTATAATACAGATGCACATGATGCACTGTTTATGTCCATTGCTGTCCTGACCTTCTGTTACTTTGTCAGTTGCCTTGTAAATTCCCTGTTGTCTTTCAGTGTTGTGATAATTACAAGTATTAGGCAATACTAAAATGTGTACATTTCATCTTTACTAACATTGGTTGGCCGTTTTCACCTGAAGTCTTCCTGTCGCCGAGAGTAACAGTGAGACTAGATTCACTACAGTGGAACCACCCTTTTAAGACCCCCCAATTTAAGACTCCCTCCTTTTTATATTTAGTCAAGTTTTGACTAAATATTTTAACATCGAGGGGGAATCGAAACGAGGGTCGTGGTGTATGTGCGTGTGTGTGTGCGTGCGTGCGTGTGTGTGTGTGTAGAGCGATTCAGACTAAACTACTGGACCGATCTTTATGAAATTTGACATGAGAGTTCCTGGGTATGAAATCCCCGAACGTTTTTTTCATTTTTTTGATAAATGTCTTTGATGACGTCATATCCGGCTTTTCGTGAAAGTTGAGGCGGCACTGTCACGCCCTCATTTTTCAACCAAATTGGTTGAAATTTTGGTCAAGTAATCTTCGACGAAGCCCGGGGTTCGGTATTGCATTTCAGCTTGGTGGCTTAAAAATTAATTAATGACTTTGGTCATTAAAAATCTGAAAATTGTAAAAAAAAATAAAAATTTATAAAACGATCCAAATTTACGTTTATCTTATTCTCCATCATTTGCTGATTCCAAAAACATATAAATATGTTATATTCGGATTAAAAACAAGCTCTGAAAATTAAATATATAAAAATTATTATCAAAATTAAATTGTCCAAATCAATTTAAAAACACTTTCATCTTATTCCTTGTCGGTTCCTGATTCCAAAAACATATAGATATGATATGTTTGGATTAAAAACACGCTCAGAAAGTTAAAACAAAGAGAGGTACAGAAAAGCGTGCTATCCTTCTTAGCGCAACTACTACCCCGCTCTTCTTGTCAATTTCACTGCCTTTGCCATGAGCGGTGGACTGACGATGCTACGAGTATACGGTCTTGCTGAAAAATGGCAGCTACTTGACTAAATATTGTATTTTCGCCTTACGCGACTTGTTAAGACCTTGTTTTCTCAGACTTTCTGTTCATTACCTCTGTAAAATTACCCCCATTTTAAGACTCCCTCCTTTTTAAGACCTGATTTTCTCAGATTTTTGGAGGTCTTAAAAGGGGGGTTCCACTGTACTAATATGGCTGTTGACTGTAAGCACTGTTTTCCGTAGACATATCGGACTCAGTATATGTATTTTAACACATGCATGGTGTCACATGACTGATGTGAACCAGTTGATTGGCTAATGGCGATGCGCTTAAATCTGTTCGAGTGCGCTAACTTTTCCACAGAGCGTATTCTTACGCCCTTTGCCAAAGCGAGACTGTACTCTCATCCTCAGAATTAATTAATGACATGTAGCTTATATTCTTCACTTTCCCAAACAATAACCATACATTTCCTGCGGCACAAAGCAGAAGTTTTTTTCCCTGACAGATCGCAGGCGCCTGTGCCACAGTTAAGCCCACTGATCTAAAAATAGAAGCGGCTGTATCTCTTCCACAAATGGTCTCTTCTCGTTTTGACTTGCAAAGATTCTTCTCATATGCTGTGTTAGTGGCATATGTAGCTTATTAACCGCATTACTAAATTATGAGTTAGTTTAAAATTTCCAGCGGCAAACAGAAAACACAAGTGTTATTCCGATAACGTATCAGCTAGACCAGCATTTGAAAGTCGACTCTGTTAAAGTAGACTACACTGAAATACGACTGCATCAGTTCAGTAAATGAATGGCTTCCGAATTATTATTTCAAGGCAAGAACAATCGGAATCGAAAACGTGTAGGGTTAAGAACGTTCTTACCATGTATAAAACTTATTACCAGCCTGCAGACGAGCAATTGTTGTTTTTGAAATGAGACTGCAGTGCAGTGCCGTGGTTTGATTGCAGACGACATAAACCCCGCAACAAATTAACACGTTGGGCAAATGTGAACAAACAAAAGATGGGGACATAATAATTACGTGTAGGGTTCACAGCATTCTTACGGTTCATATATATAGTACCAGTCTCCCCGATGAGTGAAGATACAACACGAGAAACATACCACATTTACTTTGAAAATGTGCTAACCGTGGCCTTGGAGTCAATTCAATGGGCAACACTCTGCACAGTCAATCTGTCGAAGCTCGATGAAGGTTTCGAATCGCAAATAACTAAGAGCACAGTCCTTTCTCCGAGTTTAAATGAGGTATCTATGAAAGATCATCACTTTTTAGCTTAACGCTACACTGGAATTTACCAACACAAATTAAAACAAGAGTTTGCGTGTGACGAAAGCACGACACACTTGAGACAGCCCACACAAAAGTAGATCTGACACAAACCTGACCACACAGTTATGCCTATCCCATCCAAATGCGCGTTGCAAAATGTGCGTTTTGAATCTTCTTTTTTCTATGGCGGTACTGACAATATTGTTATTGAAACAATCCCAGTGCACTAAGGGATTTATAGAGCAAATCTCGAAAATAATTATTGAACTCAGCGCTATGCGCTTTGTTCAATAATGAATTTTCTCGATTTGCTCTATAAATCCCTTGGTGCACTGGGATGTCTCAATAACTTAAAATATACTGGTTCCCCAAAGCATTACAGTTTTAACATTCATACAGATCATAAAACTATTATTTCAGGCTTACCTTACATATTTAGCAAACAAATTATTGTGACAAATTTTGCACCCTAATTAAAGCATTAATTCAATTTAATGCAGGGTACTGAGTTTTAGAAAAAGAATAACTTAACAATTTGTATTGCAAGTACAATTGTATTATAGCCGCGGAAGAGGGCAGTCATGAACTCTCTAGAACTAATTTGTAACGATCTCTTGTTTCATGAAGATCATGTTAACACCTTTTTTGCAAGTACTTATAGATTTGTTTGTGTGGATAATTATTGACAGCTTAAATGTTGGAATGAGGAAATGGACTTTTATTTCACTAGGGAAAGAGTACCTAAATTAATTCTCATAAAAGGGAAATTGAAATGCAAACATAGAAAAAAGCTGTTTGAGTTTTTGTTTGTGTCAGTGTTGTATTTAAATGGTATAGTCAACATAAGTGTTTCAGTCCGAGTGTTGGTAATGGAATGTACATGTACATGAAATGATTTATATTAGTTTTTAGTATTTGATATTTTACATGTGCTTGCTGGTAAAGTGAAAACCGACAGCAGCAATTTAACTGGGGAGTTGGAAATGTAGGCAACATTTGATACAAAAAAAATCTGGGAATAGCTTGGAACTGAACTTCGAATTCAATGTGAACTGCTCGATTTTTAATTTTTAGAGTTGAATAAAAAACCTGTTAAACGTATATCATTGGAGATGTATATGAGTGTGTTGCATGTGCGTATGAATGCATAATCTGTGAGTATAAATGAAATTATTCAGATTGTCCTCCTGCATGAACCACAGTAAGTCCCTGCTTCTCTGATCACGTAACCCATGGCAGGATTACACATCAGCATACGTGTGCTGCAGTGCATATATGCATCGCAAATGCACACACAGAATAATGCATGAACACACACACACACATGCACACTAACACAAACTCACAAGCACACACCTTTACACTCATGCACACTTAGTGTCAGGCCAATTTTTGGCAAATGGTCATATGGGAATCACTGTTTATTTAATTGTTAATCACTATGTGTCATGTACATATATCGCAAAGCAATGCAGGCACTTCAGTTCAATAGTTTCAATAACCTATCTTGAAATAATTTTCAAAAAATGAGTCACAAAATGTGAAAGACATTACTGAATTAAAAGAAATATTGTTAACTGTTGTAAAAAAAATTTGTAGATAATCCGGAAAAGGGAGATTATAATATATCAACATTGACTATTATCAGCAAAACATAAGCTCTATTTTCTATGAATCAAATTCAAATTCCAAGCACAAAAATCATGGGCATTCTTGGCTAGGCCTAGAAAAAGCAATCGGTAAACTTTGGTGGTTAATTTAAATAAGGCAGTAATGCCATTACAAAGAAGACAATGATGTGACCAAACAATAATTATCCCCTTGGTACTGCTGGCTTATAATGAAAAAGTTTGCAACTTTTTCATATACTGGTAGAAGAAATGTACAAAGAACAAAACAGATAAAACACAAATAAAAGGAAGTAATTATAACAACAAAAATGTTACAAAACAACAACTTGAGGTGAGAGGTTTACAGAATTTATAGGCTTAAAATTTGAGGAATAAAAAAGGAGGACAATCAAAGCATCTACGTTTATGACAGAAAAACACACAAATGTAATGGTTAATGAAAGCAGGGAGCAAATCTCATCAACAACTAAAACCAACTTGCAAAAAATGTCCCAAATTGTCATGCAGTTCTATCTTTCTTCAAATACACTGTAAAATCACATAGCATATAAACGTACATCTAAATTGATTTTTGTATGACATTTTGCTCTACATATGCTTGGCATTTACAAGTAAGTCATCCACAACACACGAAGCTTAATTAAACTGTTAAAAAAAATTCTTAATAAAAATAAATAATACTTTTAAATTTAAAAGAGTAAATTGCATTTTGCTTGCCATACTAATACATGTACATCTAATACTCTTAACATTCACTGATCATGATTGCTCATACAATAAATGAAAAGTAAGGTGTTGCACAAATTAATATGTATAATTGTGACCCTCCACCACGAAATGAGTCGCATGTCACCTCGCGCGGTTCTGCGCTAGGCTTGATATAAGTCCGGAGAGTGTATGGTAACAGCGTGAGGGTCACCTTAGTCACAGGCTTATAACTCAAACAGTTTTCGATTTTTTCTAAAACGGTTTTCATCACTGGATAGAGCATAAAAAACTCTTTAGGAAAATGTAAAAATATGAAAATCATGCAAAGGTGCCATGCGACTCATTCCGTGGTGGAGGGTCACAATTTATATTACTCATCCAGAAGCAACAATTTTCAAATACTCGATAAAATGTGCAACACTGACCACAAGACTATAGCAATTTCCACAATTAAGGTGCTGACTTCACTCCAATCATTAATTATTTGCACTTCCCTCAGTGGCACGTCATTGACGCCAGCTCTCAAAGCCAGAGTAAATTTAGCCTTTTCTTGCTCCTCGATCTCCCTCAGAACTCTTATAATTCTATGGCCCATACAAAAAACATGACTAAGTGATTTTTGGAAATCATCTATAGCTATTCTATATCTCATCAAAAAAACACAGTACATGTATTGACTTCATTGTAAAAATAGTCACAGGACTTACATCACACATCTTCCAAAACAACCTTTGACATGTCTACTTCAAAGCACTCCGATTAATGTTGAAGCAGAATAAGCAATTTTATACATGTACTAGTTAGGGACAAACATCACATAGACATTGGATATGAACCACTATGAATCTGAGACAGCAGCAACAATTAAAGAAAACATTTGACACATACATTCAAATATACAGAAAAGAATCATTTGACCCAGGAGGTACCTGAGTTTTATCTAAACGTGGATCTTTTTCCTTATACCCACTGAGGTAATTCACTGTCATCTTCCACAAACAAAACCACTTGATTTAATTTAACAATGACTAGAGATATTCAGGTGACCACAGCATTTTACAGTAATCACACTTTCTAATTGGCAAGACATAATTGAGCTATCTCACAAAACCATTCATTGCATATACATGTAATAATGTACAATCCATGTCCAGTTTCATAATTTTTAATATCAAAACAGTTATGTGAAACTGTAGAACATCAACAATAATATACTGACGTCCAAAAGAAACGCGAAAAACAATGTCTGGTGTCATTTATTGCCTAATAAAAAAATCGTACAAAAATTTAAATTTCATTATTAATGTCCAATTTTTGGTAGAGTAGAACACTGACTTATGGTCCATAACACAGTAAGGTTGCGGAGACGATGCGTTATTAGCGCTTAACAGAACAGTCTATCGCGTGTGTGGCCCCCATTCGCATCGATGACGGCCTGGCATCGGCGGTGCATTGAGCGGACCAACGTGTTGCTGGCTTGCCTGGGAATGTTGGTCCAGGCCTGCCGGACGGCCCGATCAGCGACAGTTGTGGGCCTTGGGACCACCCTGTTGAGCTGTGTCTGGAGCAAGTTCCAAAATTGCTCAATAGGGTTCTTGTCAGGAAATAACGCTGGCCAAGGCATCACCTGGATGCCTGAGCGGTGCAGGAGATCCTGAGTGGCCCTGGCGGTGTGGGGGCGCGCGTTGTCGTGCTGGAAAACCCAGTTTCCATGGGCTTGAAAAAAGGGCAGCACATGAGGGTGCAGCACCTGGTCCATATAGTGCTGCGCTGTTACGCCGTTACCGGGTCCAGGACCCAGGCCTTGGAAGATGACGGGACCTAGCACCTGGTTGTGGCCGATGGCGCCCCACAACATGAGGCTGGGCCCACCCCAGGCGTTGTTCTCCACGACACAGTTGTCAGCATAGCGGTAACCACTTCTTCTCCATACCCGAACACGCCCGTCGGCATGGTCAATTCAGAAACGGCTTTCATCGCTGAAAAGCACGTTCTGCCAGCGAACATTGTTCCAATTGAGGTGGCCTTGCGCCCAATGCAGGCGTGCCTGTCTATGGCGCACGGTGAGGACGGGTCCCCTGGCTGGACCGCAGTTCCTCAGCCCCCTGAAGCGCAGTCGCCGGCTGGCCGTTTGCCTAGAAATGGGTGCCTGGTGTGTCTCTATAACAGTTCTGGCTGTTTCTGCAGCTGTTCTGAAGGGATGTGCAACATGGCTGCGGAAAATGTGCCGATCTTGCCTTGGCGTCGTCACTCGGGGTCTGCTGCTTCGCTCGGCATCAGCAGTAGAGCCAGTTATCACAAACCGCTGCAGGAGACGATAAATGGTGGATATGTGACATTGGAAAGTCGCAGCCACGGCTTCCGGCGTGTCCCCAGCCTCCAGACGTCCAATGGCTTTCTCGCATTCAACAGAAGTGAGTCTTGGCATGGTGATAGCGTCGAATGATGGACTGATGAAACCTGTAACTTTGTGCCATTTTTATCCTCTAGTGACAGTGAACACCACTCACTGATCAGCTTTTGTGCTTTTCTTGCACGTGCAGCTGAACTGCACAAGAAAAATGTCTCAGCTAACTCGGGCTTTACGTGGATTGCAAGTGCGCTGATGCGGTAAAATTCCCAATACACCTTCCTCAGACATCGGTCTTGATATACTGGCTGCCCAAAATAACGCAACTTTTGTTAATCCAGAAAAAAATTATTTGTAAAATAAATGATATTGTTCGCGTTTCTTTTGGACGTCAGTATAAAAACAACAACATAATACATGTATGAATGTTAAAAACCACAACAACAGTAGTAAGTAACAATTTACTACAGCAACAACACCAACACAGATGTCTTATCCACAAAGAGTTCGTTACAGTCATCATATCTACAGACAGTGTACTATAATACAGGCCTAGACCTGTGGATCAACTGACTACCTATACAGTGGTACCTGAGATATGTATCGAGGCCCCTCTGAAGAGAGGACACCTCCCAATAAAGAACAGCTTCAATTGTCCCTTTGTCTACGCATGACCTTGATCAAGATATACATTTTACAAACGGCCACCTACAATGTAGGGACACTTTTGGCTGGTTCCAAGGGTCTCCAGAGTTTCATCCGAAGTCCCACTGTACTTGAAAATACAAATTTAAGCTACATCTTATTTTGCACAGCACATAACAAGCAACACAGTTAATATCGCACCTTCAAGACTCATATTACCTATTTGGATCGAGCTGGTTCAAATGTTACTCAGCCCATCTTTAAATGAAAATAAATTGACCTTCATTCAAATAGAATACTGCTAGGACACTTATCATCTCAAATTATACTAATATGAGAGCCACACTTTACACTCAAAACAATAATATATCCTTATGGTTTAATATATCAACAGATCACTCATGTCTCAGTGCTTAATGCTCCAAATTCTGTCAGAGATGCGCTGTGATTTGGTCTGAATTTTCCCTTCTCCTAAGTTTATGCTGTTTATGAAGGTCGTCGTGGTATGGCTTTCATGTAAATACCAGTCTTGGTTTTCATGACAACAGACTCAAACTTCTCCACCTCGTGGTTTGGGTCAAGTTCAAGAGTGTACCTGAAAAAAATGACACAAAATTCCAGAAACATGATCCATGGCCTGAAAATTATAGTTCTAATATCATTCTGAGAAATTAATTACATTTCGTCAATCAGGTACGCAATTAATGCAGAGTATCAAGTACATCACATTCTGGCAAATCTTAAAAACTTTTTTTTGCATGTCATTCTCATTTCTGACATATTGATTTGCCATTACACGGGCACTAGCTCACACAAATACATTAATGCTCAGACAGGCAAAGACACACGCACACACACACGCACGCATGCACACAGACACACACACACGCATGCACACATGCACGCACACACATACACACACACACACATACACACACACACACATACATACACACACAACGGTGCACACACGCTTACCTGTGCAACATCTTTGCCATTGCCAACTTGACCTCATGCATGGCAAAAGTCTGACCGATGCAGTTTCTGCAAGAACCATGCATACAAGCAAAATGAGCAATCAGGTAAACCACAAGTCAACAACAACAAATACAAATAAAACAAGAGGTGAAGCCATCAAGGCTCACGTAAGAAATCGACAAACAGTAACACACACACACACACACACACACACACACAGAAAGAGCATAGGTGAAACTGTGCAAGAAAGCGAGACACTAGATCTAGATCTGTCTGTCTGCATGTAGCCTACTTACAGGGACACGACTGCCAACTAGTCTCGGCCCGCTCAAAATAATAATGACCGAGACTTTCAGTACTTCCTTTGCGTGACGTCTAACCCTCTTACGTCATAATGTGACGTCAATGTAATGTGACGTCTTCAAATGTTAGAGTTTCTACCACAGACATACACACACACGCACGCACGCACACACGCACGCACAGACAGACAAAGTTACGATCGCATAGGCTACACTTACGTGAGCCAAAAAAGCAAAAACAAACAAGGGCAACCCACCAAACAACACCCCTTTCAACCTATAATTTCAACTTGAGGACAAAAATCGACACGTTTTATTTTGGGCTAACCCTGCAAATGTCTGATTATAGTACAGTGGTACCTGTGATGAAAGGACACCCTTAGGACCAGCTAAAAGTGTCCCTACATTGCAGGTGGCCTGTCATGACAGGTATATTTTGGTAGAGATGATGGACAAAGGGACCCCAGAATGTGTCCTTTTAAGGGAGGTGTCCTCTCATCAGAGGGGTCCCACATCGCGGGTACCACTGTTACTGAAGATGTAACACTGTGATGCAAAATAACTAAGGTCACACAACAGTCTGAAATTTCACAGCAGTCCAAAAGCCCTCATGATATTCTCAAATCAGAATCTATACATATAAACCTGACAAGCAAAATATTATTATGACTGTGACAGGCCTTTGGATGTTCCTTGCAAGTTGTACATGTCACTAAAAACATGTCGCGTAAGGCAAAAATACAACATTTAGTCAAGCTCGGTCGAACTCACAGAATGAAACTAAACACACTGCATTTTTTCCGCAAGACCGTATACTCGCAGCATCATCTGTCCACCGCTTGTTCTGAGCGTGTATTTCATCCAAACATATCATATCTATATGTACCGCCCTGATATGGCCCTTCGTGGTCGGCTGGGCGTTAAGCAAACAAACAAACAAAATATCTATATGTTTTTGGAATCAGGAACCGACAAGGAATACGATGAAATTGTTTTTAAATCGATTTCGGAAATTTAATTTTAATCATCATTTTTATATTTTTAATTTTCAACGCTTGTTTTTAATCCGTATATAACATAATTATATGTTTTTGGAATCAGCAAATAATGACAAATAACATTTTTAGATTTTTAATGACCAAAATTATCAATTCATTTTTAAGCCTCTAAGCTGAAATGCAATACCAAAGTCCAGCCTTCGTCGAAGATTGCTTGGCCAAAATTTTAATCAATTTTATTAAAAAATGAGGGTTGACAGTGCCGGCTCAACTTTTACAAAAAGCCGGATATATGACATCATCAAAGACATTATCAAAAAAATGAAGAAAACGTCTGGGGATATCATGCCCAGGAACTCTCATGTAAAATTTCATAAAGATCGGTCCAGTAGTTTACTCTGAATCGCTCTACACACACACACACACACATGCACACACACACACACATACACATACACCACGACCCTCGTTTCGATTCCCCCTCTATATTTTAAAACATTTAGTCAAAACTTGACTAAATGTAAAAAGTGTGGCTTCAATATCAAACAACCAAAAGATTAATCCCTATTTCAAATCTTTTTGATTGTGAGAACTAACCTGGGACCAGCAGAGAAGGGGATGAAGGCGTAAGGGCTGCGAGCGTTGCAGTTCTCCTCGCTAAACCTCTGTGGTCGATACTCCTGAAACAGACAGAAGTCCTCCGTGGATGTTACATTCTCACTGTGCAGTCACACAAATACACCAACAGACTTTCGGTTAACTGGCCAGATGTATTCATTGCCATGGTAAAACCGAAGAGGAAAAATACAAGTTGCTTCCCTTATATATACACATTATCATAAAGTGTTAGTGCTTTGACAGTAATGCAATATATGTCGTAACTAATAGTGCTCTGCTAGTTACGCAATAATTTAACAGTGGATTTTACCAGAATTCCTGTCTGAAGAGCAATAACAATTTCATGGTACCGATGACACAGGCAAATTTTCAGACAGTGTTTTCATGCCCTACATGCATTGATGTCAATGCAATTGCACTCTTCATTCTTCTTGTCTGTTCCCGAGTTTTCACTCCCAGGGTCACCAGTGTCACCTTATGAAGAGAGTTTTGCGTGCCACACCATTTTTCACCCTGACACATGGACAGCAATAAGAAACCGTCTTTGAGCATGCAATTGCTTGATATCTTAATGTTTCCAAGTCTCTATAGGCTTTTGCTGGAAACTCAGGATCTTGAATGTGCGCAACAGTCTTCAGGTGCGTGCATAATGCACATGAGAATGATACGACTCTGCAACTCAAGTGTCAGAAAATAGAGACCGTAAACTAAACACGTACCAGACTGTCCTCCCATATGACAGGGTTGTGGTGGATGTTGTAGATGACAATGTTAATGACAGTTCCAGCGGGTGCAATGCAGCCGTCAATCTCTGTGTCCTGAGTCAGTTCTCGCTGGATGAAGGGGACGGGTGTGTGAAGACGCATTGCTTCCTTGATGCACATGGTCAGGTATGGCATCTTCGAGAAATCATCCCTGTTGATTGAAAAACATGAATAGGAACAAGAGACTGCAAGTTAAAGGCACAGTGCAGCTCACAGCCTTCGTTTTGCGTTTTTGTTGCAGCTGAGTGCATTTACAGTTCAAAAATCCACCTAGGGTAGTAAAACAAACCCAAAACTACCCAACGACGACATCTGTGAAGCTCGACAGTTTCTTGTTCACGCGAGTGCATAAATTAACCCAGTTATTACGTTGGTGTTTGGTGGGAGTTCGATTCAACCGAGTGATTCCGGCCTCCATTTTGTTTTACACAAACTCATGATGACGTCTGACATAGTTTGCTTTAGTGACGTGTTTTTTTGTGCATGATGTGGTGATCTACCTGATCTAAATTTAGATCCAAAAATAGGCCAAGACCTGAGCCGGGTCCGAGTACGAAATTAATTCGTAAAAAAGTCGCAGTTTATTTTATTTTTATTTACGAGAATTTATATTGCGCACATATCTCACCACACGAGGCGACTCAAGGCGCATGTTACCTATTAATTGTAAGTTCTTGACTCTTTGGGTGCAAGTCAATGAAACTTGGTAGTTCTTCTAACAGATAGCTGCCTGATGTATGACTAAAAGCCCCAGGGGCTCCGTGCACCTGGATTTGACAAGTTCAGTACCTTTAACACTTTCGCGACGGGACACTGATAAATCAGTACCAGCGCTGACACGCCCATGGACGGGAAGCGCATTTTTCAGTACCAGCCATAGCGGGTACACGACTCGTGATTGCTTCCCGGTTTTTGAAGCTTGCAAATAAATTGAGTTGTTTCCCTTGATACACTTGGCGTCCCCTTCTGCCATTTGCAAATCCGCCTGATTTGTGTGCGTTTTTGAGGAAAAAAAATGAATCAAAGGCGAGCCTTGTCTCGGGAGGAGATTCTCCGGATGTTGGACATAGAGGATCCCGTAGAGCATGATTCAGACGTATCGTTTTCGCCTCACGAAAGCGATACAAGCAGTGAAAGTGAGGAAGAAACAGTCCCGTTGTTGCTAGTACGAGTCGGCAAACTACACGTGGTTGGCGGTGATACTGCTAGACGAACATGTATCTCGGAATCGTGCAGGAGCTATGGGGGCGTGGCAGCACTGATAACAATGGATGGCTGGAGCCTTCAAATCCTTTTGGAATTGTTCATAGGTGTACAGTTGGTACTTTGTTGTGAAAATGTGACTTATATTCAATATGGATTACCTAGACATCATTTGGTGAGTCATTAGATCTACAGTTTTGTTTCATTTGAGTCAGGATGCTGTGAGTGAATGCGTGATTTGCTTGTTTTTTTCTTTGTACTGTCTCCTTATTTCTGTGTACGACGGGCGCTGTGGCGGGGTGGTAAGACGTCGGCCTCTTAATCGGAAGGTCGAGGGTTCGAATCCCGGCCGCGGCCGCCTGGTGGGTTAAGTGTGGAGATTTTTCCGATCTCCCAGGTCAACTTATGTGCAGACCTGCTAGTGGCTTATCCCCCTTCGTGTGTACACGCAAGCACAAGACCAAGTGCGCACGGAAAAGATCCTGTAATCCATGTCAGAGTTCGGTGGGTTATAGAAACACAAAAATACCCAGCATGCTTCCTCCGAAATCGGCGTATGGCTGCCTTAATGGTGGGGTAAAAACGGTCATACACGTAAAATTCCACTCGTGCAAAAACACGAGTGTACGTGGGAGTTTCAGCCCACGAACGCAGAAGAAGAAGAAGATTTCTGTGTACAATGTTAACAATATTTCAGCTAATTCATAGGTTTTACACCTTGTTTGGTTATAACATTATTTATAATACTTTCTGTTAAAAAATAACTTTTAAAAAAAGCAGTAGAAAATAAAACACACACAAAAAAACGTTAAAAAACACAAATTATCCCCCTTTCACCCCCCTTTGCTAAAACAAATCGCGTGACAAACTTATAAATAGCACGACTGAACTGGGCATCCATTTTTGAATTAGTACACAAAATTTGGTGGTGATTGGACTTAATTCAAGCTTGCTAGACAGATTTCTTTACAGTTACTGATTTTTGGGAAGTTTCTTGGTGGCAAGCTTGGGCAGGCAGGACGTAAACGCCGTGGCAGTGCTAGTCACAATAGTGTTAAAGGAACAAAATAACAATGAAAATGTACATGGTCAGGTATGGCATCTTGGTGAAATCTTCCCTGTTGTTTGAAAAACATGAATAGGAACAAGAGACTGCAGGTTAAAGGAACAAGAACAAAATAACAATGAAAATGTACATCAATCAATCAATCAATCAATCAATGAGGCTTATATCGCGCATATTCCGTGGGTACAGGTCTAGGCGCTCTGCAGTGATGCCGTGTGAGATGAAATTTTATACGGCCAGTAATTGCAGCCATTTCGGCGCATATTTACCTTTCACGGCCTATTATTCCAAGTCACACGGGTATAGGTAGACAATTATTAACTGTGCCTAAGCAATTTTTGCCAGGAAAGACCCTTTTGTCAATCGTGGGATCTTTAACGTGCACACCCAATGTAGTGTACACGGGGGGGGGGGGAGTTCGGACACCGAAGAGAGTCTGCACACAAATTTGACATGGTCTGCAGGTATGGCATCTTGGTGAAATCTTCCCTGTTGTTTGAAAAACATGAATAGGAACAAGAGACTGCAGGTTAAAGGAACAAGAACAAGATAACAATGAACATGTACTCACCAGAAACAGAAAATAAACAACAACAAAAAGGTTCATTTAGCAATTAGCATTTTCATTGTTTAATTGTCCATGTTTCTTGTGAGTACATTTACGTTGTTTAATTGTCCATGTTTCTTGTGAGTATATTTTCGTTGTTTAATTGTCCATGTTTCTGGTGAGTACACTTTCATTGTTTAATTGTCCATGTTTCTTGTGAGTACATTTTCATTGTTTATAATTGTCCATGTTTCTTGTGAGTACATTTTCATTGTTTAATTGTCCATGTTTCTTGTGAGTACATTTTCATTGTTTAATTGTCCATGTTAACCTTCTTGTGAGTACATTTTCATTGTTTATAATTGTCCATGTTTCTTGTGAGTACATTTTCATTGTTTAATTGTCCATGTTTCTTGTGAGTACATTTTCATTGTTTAATTGTCCATGTTTCTTGTGAGTACATTTTCGTTGTTTAATTGTCCATGTTTCTTGTGAGTACATTTTCGTTGTTTAATTGTCCATGTTTCTTGTGAGTACATTTTCATTGTTTAATTGTCCATGTTTCTTGTGAGTACATTTTCATTGTTTAATTGTCCATGTTTCTTGTGAGTACATTTTCGTTGTTTAATTGTCCATGTTTCTTGTGAGTACATTTTCATTGTTTAATTGTCCATGTTTCTTGTGAGTACATTTACGTTGTTATCTTTGTTATTGAAAAACATGAACAACAGGTGATTGTTTATTCATACGATGTGATTGTGATGTGAATTCTGGATGCCAGTGTTTCATACGATACATTCAGTCTTGAAGAGGCTGTTCTGTGTGAATTTTATGTTGTAGCTATTGAAAGCTACCGTTTTTGTGGAGGAAGGGTATTTCCAATCAGTTCAAAACATCACAGCAATAATAAATAGACGATTTTTGGAAATAACTCCCGGTTGTGGAATAGTTACATTTTCTTGCAAAATGCAGACCAAAAATGGAGGGGCCAATCACTAACGAGGAGTGTGCCGGAAACATGTTGAGATTAATGCATGTGTTTCCGGCACACCCGTCGCTAGAGATTGGACCCTGCATTGTTTGTCTGCAAATTTGCAATAAAAGGTAGGTCACACTCCCACAACCCATACAAACCTGACAGAGTTATTTTTGCAATTCTTCTTTTACACAGCAATGGAACATTATTTGTAGGGTCACCGCCATGCTGTGCATGTGTCGGTATATTGTACGTAATTTAAAGCACATATTTACTCACCACAAGAGGTCGTCTGTCTTTCTACCCTTCAACAGTCCATCAACCTCTCTCTGACACTCGGACTGGAACTCGGAATGTTCTGCCAGTGAGTACATCACCCACGAGATGGCGCTAGCAGTGGTGTCATGACCTGCACGGGCAAACCATATGACGGAACTACAATAAAGAGGAAAAATATATGAGTTCTTGCAGTACAGTCGACAGGCACACACCTCCTGCCACCCCCTCCCCTCCTCCCCGTACAGAAGTATTCATCTTCTTCTTCTTCTTCGTTCATGGGCTTAGACTCCCATGTTCATTTATGTTTTTAGCACGAGTGGATTTGTACGTGTATGACCGTTTTTACCCCGCCATTCAGGCAGCATACGCCGATTTCGGGGGAGGCATGCTGTGTATTTTCGTGTTTCTATAACCCACTGAACTCTGACATGGATTACAGGATCTTTTCCGTGCGCACTTGGTCTTGTGCTTGCGTGTACACACGAAGGGGGTTAAGTCACTAGCAGGTCTGCACATAAGTTGACCTGGGAGATCGGAAAAATATCCACTCTTAACCCACCAGGCGGCAGCGACCGGGATTCAAACTCACGACCTCTCGATTAGGAGGCCGACGTCTTAATTACCACCACGCCACTGCGCTCGTCCAGAAGTATCCATATAAACCCCTCAATTGAGTGGACTTTCCATAAACCTGAAACCTGTGGTCCCTTTTCGCTTACCTCCCATTAGAGGACAACTGAACATGAAGGAACAGATACTGGTACATGCGTTCCTGCAGTGCAATGGAAAAAATACACACACCCCTCTGTAAAATGGTACCTCTATATTAAAGCCTCTCAAATGAGTGGACTTTCAATCAAAGGACACCTGTGGTCTCTTTCCTCATTAAAGGACAACTACAACATAAGGACACTTTAGCTAGAAATATAGTACATACACAGGAGATGTTTTCAAAAATATTACATCTGAATGATCATAGGTGTTGAAAAAGTCACATAAACAAACAGCAACTACAGTGGTCCCGGTACACCTTTGATGTAAGGCCCCTCGGAAGACAGGACACCTCCCATGAATACAGGCAGTCCTCCTGTGACCCCCTCTCCCTCTCTTGGATTACCTCTGACCTCCGCTGATCATCCTCTGGCCTCCACTCTTGGATTACCTTGCTCTACGGTGCCCTTCGCACATGGATTACCTGGTCCTCTGTCGCTGCCATCGTCGATGTCTTCTGCTTCCAGCTGTGCCGCTAGCGATGGGTCATCGCTGTGTTGTCGCCTTAATGACAACGGTATCCACTGCCGCCAGCTGCCGTGCCTACGCAACCGCCCAAAGAAGGCACACAGGGGGCATCGCCGCAGACCGCGACTGAGGAGTGGGGCAGTGCTTCCAGACGTACCAGATCGTAAGCCACGAACACAGGCCACACCCCCCATCTCCTCCTCCACACCTCTCCACATCGCACTCTTCAACACTCAATCAGTCTCATCAACACAACAAGCATGCAAACGCACAGACATTGTAGACTACATCACAGATAAGGACATAGACATTTTAGTTCTTACCGAGACTTGGTTGAAGGAAAACGGCGATGAAAGTGTCTGTGCCGATTTAACACCACCGAACTACTCTCTGCGATCATATCCCCGCACCACCGGCCGCGGTGGAGGAATAGCCGTCATCATCAAGAACACTCTAGCTAAACATGTCTCTTTTAACACTGTGCTGCCGTTTAAACACACCTCGTTTGAGTGTGTACAGGTGACATTGGCGCTTCATCAAAAACCCGTTCAGTTATTCTGCATCTACAGACCACCCCCCAACGCAAAGAACAAACTCACTGACACTATGTTTTTCTCAGATTTTCATAATCTGCTTGATCACTGCAACACGTTGTCTGGAACCCCTGTTTTGATTGGTGATATTAATGTTCATTTTGATGACTGTAACCACCCGTCCACTGTCAAGATGTTAGACTTGTTAGATGTTTTTCAGTACACACAGTCTGTCAGTCAACCAACACACAAGAAGAACCACATCCTTGACTGGGTTATGCATAGGCCTGATGACCATATTGTTCAGTCTGTAACTGTTTCTCATGTTTTATCTTCAGATCATTTTTGTGTTTTGTTCGATCTGATGACTAGGCCCCCCACCCCACCCCCTGTTTTCACTTCTGTCCGTTGTCTGCGTACGATGGATAAGGATAGTTTCAGGGAAGAGCTGCAGACTGCGCTGTCCCCTTCTCTTACAGCTGATCAGCTTGAAGTTGTACTCCGTGCCGCTCTAGATGTCCATGCTCCCAGTTTGCGTCGCCGTGTCCGTCCGTCCAAGTCAGCACCGTGGTATCCTGCTATTAGTGAGGAACTGCGTGATGCAAAGTGTGAGCGTAGGCGTGCCGAGCGCAAGTGCCTTCAGACGGGTCTCACTGTACATAAGCAGATTTTTAACTACACCAAGAACGTTGTAACCAAGATCGTACACTCCGCTAAGACACTTTTTCTGCAGACTCAGATTGCCACTTGTTCTTCTAGCAAGAAACTGTTTGATATTTGCAACCGCTTGACTGGCCGCACTAAGGTGTCCCCACTCCCCACTGTATTTCCTGTTAGTGAGCTGCCTGATGTTTTTAGTGATTTTTTCATCCAGAAAGTAGCTGATATTAGATCAGAACTTGACACGCTAGCTGTTAATTCTGCTGCACCCACTCATGTTGATGCTTCCCCTGCCTGTACGTTTTTAGCATTCCAGAAAGTCAGTGAGAAGGACCTTAGAGAGATTATTTTGAAATCCAAACCTACAACTTGTCCACTTGATGCATTGCCCACACCATTACTTGTTGAAAACCTTGATCTTCTGTTGCCTGTTCTCACCCAGATTGTTAATGATAGCCTGTTGTCTGGTGTTTTTCCATCATTGTTCAAAACTGCACTTGTAAAACCGCTCCTTAAGAAATCCAATCTCGATGTAAATGTCTTAAAGAACTACCGCCCTGTTTCTAACCTTTCATTTTTGTCAAAGATCATTGAGAAAGTAGTTTTAAAGCAGCTGTTAGTGTATTTGAACACTCATGATCTGATCTCGCATTCTCAGTCAGCATACCGTCCTTCTCACTGTACTGAGACTGCCCTGCTCAAGGTGACCAACGACATTCTGTCTGCTCTGGATGGTGGTGATGTGTCTGTGCTCACCCTACTGGACCTCTCGGCAGCGTTTGACACAATAGATCATGTCACACTGCTGAGCAGGCTCCAGACCTTGTATGGCATCTCTGGTCCAGCGCTGGCATGGTTTGAGTCCTACCTTACGGACAGAACTCAGGCTGTGCTTGTCGATGGCCAGAGATCAGCCCCAGCCCCCCTTGTTTTCGGTGTCCCTCAAGGCTCTGTACTTGGCCCCGTCCTCTTCATTATGTATACCAAACCCTTGTCTGCCCTCATTCAAAATCATTCCGTTTCAAACCAGTCTTTTGCTGATGATACCCAGTTGTATAAGCCTAGTTCCCCCGCTGAGACACATGCCGCCATCCAGACCATTCAGACCTGTATCTTAGATGTTAAGTCATGGATGGTAGAAAATAAGTTAAAACTAAATGATGATAAGACAGAGGCACTTCTGTGCATGAAAAAGTCCACTAAGTTCCCAAATTCTCAACCTTCGTCTGTCCAAGTAGGCAATACCGACATCTCTTTCTCTTCTTCAGCTAGAAACCTCGGCTTCACCATCTCCTCAGACATGACACTCAACAAGCACATCTCCAACATCTGTAGGTCCGCATACTTTGAACTCCGCAAGATCGCAACCATCCGCCATACTCTGTCCGTTCAAACTACAAACACTCTAGTCTGCTCTCTTGTTCTTTCTAAACTTGACTACTGTAACTCTCTTCTCTCTGGCTGTCCACTCTACCTCCTGCACAAACTACAGAAAGTTCAAAATTCTGCAGCACGACTGATCCTCAAAGCACGAAAAAAAGATCATGTCACACCACTTCGCCGCACACTCCACTGGTTACCCATCCAAGCCCGCATTGAATACAAACTGTCCACTCTCTGCTTTCACTTCTTCTCTGCCTCGTCTCCTGCTTATTTCTCTGAACTTCTCACTGTATACACTCCTGCTAGACAACTCCGCTCCTCTTCTGATAGCCGCACCCTAGTCATCCCACACACAAAATCAAAAGCATATGGACAACGCACTTTTGCATTTTGCGCATCTACTCAATGGAACTCTCTCCCCTCTCACATTCGCCACTCTCAGTCAGTACAGTCATTCAAGCGAGCACTCAAAACTCACCTCTTCCTGAAACACAACTCCTAAAGTCGCAACATTTTGCCATCCTGTTCTGTAACGGTTCCATCTCTATTCAGCTTGTTATTTTTGTCTTTTGTTTTAAATTATTATAAATATAATTTTTTATTGCAGTAGTCCTTTAATTTTAACCCTTAGCTGTAGGCTAGATATGCACAAGTCATGTCGGTGCCACATAATGCTGACACACATGTTCCTGTGCATAGTTTATGGATAACGTGTAGTTGGGAAGTTAAGAGTAGAAATAATTAGTATTTAGTGTAGGAGGAGGGTTGGGGGTGGGTAGGGAGGGGGTGGGTATGGTTTACTTTGAGCAGGTCGGTTTCAGTTTTAATAAACAATTTTAGAGAATTGTGTATTTTATATTTGAGTCTTTCGTGTTTTAGACATTGATGCATTTAATAGTTTTAACGAGTTGCCTTTTGTTTTATCATTCTGGTGTTTATCTAGATGTGTTGTGTATTTTATAAGAAGTTTTTAAAAGTTCGAAGTTATTTTAGCATATAGGTTTTTTTATGGTCTTAATAGTTAAACATGTATTACGTTATTATTAAGATTCATGTTTTGTTAGCACTAAGCAGTTGTTTTAATCAGTCTGGTTTTCTCTTGTTTTCATTTTATGAACATTTTAAATGTTAGACTAGCTTATTGTTTTGTACAGAATAATAACTGTGTGAATGGTGCTATACTGAATGAAAGAGTGTGACATGAAGTTCTTGTACATCATTGTAAAGAGTGTGAATGACGTTTTAGTTTAGATGTCAAGCGCTTAGAGCAAGCCTTTTTAACGAAAGTTTTTGATTTAGCGCTATATAAATGTTCTTATTATTATTATTATTATTATGAAAGGACACAATTCTGTTGTCCCTTTCTCTGTTATCTTGGCCAATATATATATCTACCTGTCATGAGAGGCCATCTGCAAGGTAGGGACACTTTTGGTCCCAATAGTGTCCCCTTAACACAGGTGCCACTGTACCCAAACAGTAACTGCAATTCAAAGTGAAAGCTAAATGTATTATTAAAACAGAATTTTTTTTTACCTTCAAACAGAAATGTGTCAACCTCGGCTCTGATCTCGTCAGATCTCAGCCCCTCCCCATTCTCATCTTTGGCCGTCAGGAGAATGTCCAGAAAATCCAGACACCGGCGCTTGCGACCCTGTTCCTCTGGATTTATTTGCTCTCCATTTTGCTGTCACACAGAGATATATACTATATTCATACTGTTATCACTGTCACTGTGCTCTGTATAATCTCCAGTCATGTCAATTACTACAACAAAGGAACTACTGTTTGATCTTTGAACCATGCATGTCTTAACTGAGAGTAATTGCCAGTTTTCTCGGTGACATGCTTTAAAAAAGGTTAATTACAGTAAGGAAATTTCATATTATGATATAGTGCTGAGATTTTCCTCATGGGAAATGGAAGTCCGGGTCGCTTTCTCTCTGGGGAAAGCGAGCTGCCAAGACAGTGTGCCGCTTTCTATTTCTTTCTTTTATTTCAATGTGTGGGTCAGTTCATGTTTGCCAAGCACTGAAACGTTTGCTGTGATCTTTACCATTTGCATGCGTGCACACAGGGGTGTTCCAACATCAAGAAGATGTCCAAAGTTGACTCTGGAAAATAAAGGACAAGTATTTGCAGGCTAAATTTACCAGAGCTTCTCTGCGTTTCTGGATCACTTCCTCCGCAACATCGTGCACTATTTGGCAGTTCTTCCGAAACTTGCGCCCTGTTGGCGTCAGGAAATATACCCAATCTGTGTGGAACCATGGCTGACTGTGAAAAAGAAAACAACAATTAATGTTTGTATGTCTTGTTCTTTTTCAGTGGATATTTTCAATCAATCAATCAATCAATGACGCTTATATCGCGCATATTCCGTGGGTACAGTTCTAGGCGCTCTGCAGTGATGCCGTGTGAGATGAAATTTTATACGGCCAGTAGATTGCAGCCATTTCGGCGCATATTTACCTTTCACGGCCTATTATTCCAAGTCACACGGGTATAGGTAGACAATTATTAACTGTGCCTAAGCAATTTTGCCAGGAAAGACCCTTTTGTCAATCGTGGGATCTTTAACGTGCACACCCAATGTAGTGTACACGGGGGAGGGTTCGGACACCGAAGAGAGTCTGCACACAAAGTTGACTCTGAAATAAATTTCCGCCGAACCTGGGATCGAACTCACGCTGACAGCGGCCAACTGAATACAAATCCAGCGCGCTACCAACTGAGCTATATCCCCGCCCTTTATTTTATGACTGAAGAAAGCAAAGCAGATCGAGTCCGATCAATCCAAACTGGAGGTACATTTGAACAGGAATAATTGTTTTCATACACAGGACCAAAGTTCTAAGGCTGCCACTGCAGAAATCACTTAACTTCTGGTGGGACCCAGAAACAATTTGAAGTTTACATTCGAAATTGTACAATATGAGCACGTTTATAAATTGTTCATTTTTACATTTCTGGGAAAGCTGAGAATTTATGGAAAAGTGGGGGAGTCCGGCATAGAGCAGCAGCAATTTGAACAGCTGACCAATTCTTACTTCCCAGCTTTTATATATCCCTGACCCCCATTCCCTTCAAGTTGTTGTTGTTGTTGTTGTTGTTGTTGTTGTTGTTGTTGTTGTTGTTGTTGTTGTTGTTGTTGTTGTTGTTGTTGTACGTTATCAACCTCAGTCAGTCAAACTTGGTACATGTACTCACAAGAATCGTTTTACAGTCATCTCGGACAGGGCAAAGACAGCCTTTACATATGGGTGCTGGTCCCTGAAACAAGACAGTATATATATTTAAAGCAAGTAGAAGTTGCATGCAGCAATAACATCAAACTTGAGAGAAATTGCTGATCTACTTTTGAAGGCATCATAAAAATGTCATTGAACACACACACACACACACACACAACACACACACACACACACACACACACACACACACACACACACACACACACACACACCACACACACACACAAATGATGTAATATAAAATGAAAGTTAACAAATAGAGGCATCAGAAGACCTTGTTACCTTGATGGGCTAAAGCTGAATTAGTGGTTGTTTTATGTTCTCCCACTCAAAAGTCAATTTATGTATCATTACACATGAACACAGGTCTTCAACTATGTCTGGTTAATTTACCCAAGTTCCCTTCTTCTGAATCAGAAACTGCTATGAATACTTGTAGGTTCATTTTTTTGCTGTCCCAATTTAAAGGTCCTTGTCTACATTTTTATACCGAAATCGCCATTTGACCATTAAAATGCAGAGTCTATTATCTACAATTATCAACAATACACCCCCTTTCGATCAGGAAAGACGAAGCCAGTGTAGCCGTTTGAAAATTCATTGTAGTATTCCAGCGTAGTACCCATAGTAGGATATCCTTATTTGGAAAATGCCAAGCGCAAAACTCCTCTCAAATCCCGTGCATTTCGTGCGTTTAAAAAAAAGCGTGGACAGCGCTCCAGTGTCAAACTGTTGCTGCACTTGTTTGGGCGTGGCTATAAGCATAGTGACATGAATTTGATTGGTCAGTATTTTTAGGCAAAGCACATGTTCTCAGCAAACAGAAAACAAAATATTGGAAGCGTGAGTCACGCTACCTCAAAATAAAATCTTTTTTTACATATACTGTTCAAAAAAAGAAACGCATAGTTGCTACTTGCCAAATTTGTTTTATTTTTCGAAACAATTAACAGAAAATCCAATATTTAGATTATTTGTTTGAAATTTGGTATGGACACAGTTGAATGCACACACAGTTCATTTGCATCTTCAAATCAATCAGTCAATCAATACGATTGGGTGCCGAGGCTGTCAAGTCAGTAGGGGGTGTGACTGCCTTGAGCAGCAACAACTGCCCGGCACCTTCTGGGCATGGACTGGATCAGATGCCGGATATCTTGCTGTGGGATGGTGTCCCACTCCTCCTGAAGTGCCTGCAATAGATCGCGGTGATTTGCCGGCGCTTCTTCTCGCCTGCGCACACGTCTGTCCAATTCATCCCAGAGGTGTTCTATCGGGTTCATGTCTGGCGACATGGATGGCCAGGGAAGCACCTGGACATGGTGGTCGGTGAGGAACTGGGTGGTGAGTCGTGCTGTGTGCGGGCGAGCGTTGTCCTGCTGGAATATGGCATCCTGGTCAGCCAGAAGAGGAAGGGCGTGTGGGCGCAGAATTTCCTCCACGTATCGCTGGGCAGTTATGCGCCCTTGGACGTGCACCAGGGTGCTCCTTCCAGCGGTATTGATCGCCCCCCACACCATGACGCCTCCACCACCATGAACGGGTGCCTCATCCACACAGTTGGGCGCGTAACGTTCGTTTACTCTCCGGTAGACCCTCCTCCGACCATCATGTCGCTGGAGCAGGAAGTAGGACTCGTCGCTGAACCACACGTGTCTCCAGTGATTCCGGACGGTCCAGCGAAGGTGCTGGTTGCCCCACTGCACTCGGTTCTGGCGATGGCGGCGGGTGAGGACAGCTCCTCTGTGAGGTCTGCGAGCTTTCAAACCAGCTTCATGCAGGCGGTTCCGCACGGTCTGGTCTGATAATCGGTGTGGCCCGGGGAGAGCCTGGACAGAAGATGAGGCCGACAGGAAACGATTCCGGAGGTGGCGGAGCCGTATGAAGCGGTCGTGAGCAGCAGTTGTCGCCCTTGGTCTTCCCGCTCGTGGCAAGTCAGCAACGGAGCCAGTGGCTTGAAACCTGACCCACAGTCTACTGATGGTGCTCTGGGACACGTGGAAGTGCCTGGCGATTGCACTTTGACTTTGGCCTGCTTGTAAACGACCCAATGCAATTTGGCGGTCTTCTCTGCTCAATCGGGCCATCTTTCGTCGCTGAATTGTCGTCTGATTTCTTTGTGGCGAACAATCCGCTTTTATGGGTTTTGGAAGACATGGTGAGAGCTCAATATTCCCCGAGTTTCACGAGATTACACTGAAGCATGACGAGTGGTCATGCCAAATGAGCAATTTTGACATTGTAGCCACTGATAACGCATGCGTCACGTGCAGAGCTCACTTGTGGCAATGGACGAAAGGTCGACGACCAGATAAACATTTTCTGCAGTTTGGTGGATATCCTTGTAGCCATATAACTAAATTAACCAAATATTACAAGCTATGCGTTTCTTTTTTTGAACAGTATATATTTTTTTCTATAACTTTTTTCCCCATGGTTCATTCATCATCTGACATAACTTTTTAGCGAAATCTAACCATAAGATTATTGAAAACAAGAGGCGAAGCCTTCAAGGCTCACGTAAGAAATCGACAAACAGTAACACAAACTCAATCACTCCGTCACACATACACACACACAGTACATACACACACACACACACACACACACAGAAAGAGCATAGGTAAAACTGTGCAAGAAAGCGAGACACTAGATCTAGATCTGTCTGTCTGCATGTAGCCTACTTACATGGACACGACTGCCAAATAGTCTCGGCCCGCTCAAAATAACAATCACCGAGACTTTCAGTAATTCCATCGCGTGACGTCTAACCCTCGTACGTCATAATGTGACGTCAATGTAATATGACGTCTTCAAATGTTAAAGTTTCTACCACAGACATACACACATACGCACGCACAGACAGACAAAAGTTAGCATCGCATGGCTACACTTCGTGAGCCAAAAAGCAAAAATGTAGACGACCACCTTTGAGGGTGCACATCAATCGTCTTAAATCAGGGGTCTTAAAAGGGAGGTTCCACTGTGCCGTTACAGGCACCTGTTTGTTAACAGCTATGTGCCGTTACAGGCACCCGTTTGTTAACAGCTATGTGCCGTTACAGGCACCTGTTTGTTAACAGCTATGTGCCGTTACAGGCACCTGTTTGTTAACAGCTATGTGCCGTTACAGGCGCCTGTTTGTTAACAGCTATGTGCCGTTACAGGTACCGTTACAGGCACCTGTTTGTTAACAGCAGACCTGTTTACCCCTAAAACATTGCATGTGTATTTTCTGGGAGCAAAATGAGGCAAATGTGTAGTTTTGTAATTGAATGTGTAGAATTTCTCGTCGACCTATCACAACAACAAGAACAATGATTTCCGCGAAGACAAGGCATGGGTAGTCCTGATGATATTTGGGCAGAAAGACTTGGTTCGGCGCATTGCTCGTCTTTTTCTTTTTGGTCGGTGGCCTTTCGGAGTCATTTTCTTCACAGTTCTCATCTTCACTTTCGTGTGCTCTGCGTTCAGCCATTGTGTTGAAACGCCCGCATGGTTTGGCAGTAACGCTTTCAGTTGTGCCCGGCATTTGCTTGGAGAAGCCTATTCGGCATTAACAAGCTACAACGCAACGCCCGTGGGCGCTTTACGCGCTGCACGCAGCAAACGACTGCTGGCCGAAAACATGGATTGGAAAATGGATCGGTCAAGGGAGATGAAGAAAATTACGGATTGTGATATGCGTAGCCGAAACAATACCGTTTGCGTGCAGGGACGGGGCGGTGTGGGAGCACAACGGGACAAGGAACAGGAAAAAGACGAAAAAGAAAAAAAAAAACAATTTTTTTTAAAAAATACCGTTTGCGTAGAAAACGACAGACTTGCGTAGTTGCGTAGTATATTATTCAAATTCGTAGTTTACTACGCTCAATGTGTAGTGTAAACAGGTCTGTAACAGCTATGTACCGTTACAGGCACCTGTTTGTTAACAGCTATGTGCCGTTACAGGCACCTGTTTGTTAACAGCTATGTGCCGTTACAGGCACCTGTTTGTTAACAGCTATGTGCCGTTACAGGCACCTGTTTGTTAACAGCTATGTGCCGTTACAGGCACCTGTTTGTTAACAGCTATGTGCCGTTACAGGCACCTGTTTGTTAACAGCTATGTGCCGTTACAGGCACCTGTTTGTTAACAGCTATGTACCGTTACAGGCACCTGTTTGTTAACAGCTATGTACCGTTACAGGCACCTGTTTGTTAACAGCTATGTACCGTTACAGGCACCTGTTTGTTAACAGCTATGTGCCGTTACAGGCACCCGTTTGTTAACAGCTACACTCACCCTAATCTCTGACAGTCAGTATCGTAGGAGAAGGCACACTTCAGAATGATATCCAGGGTGAGCTTGCTGATCATGTTGAATACCTCAAAATATTGGTCCCGCTGATGGTAGCTTGCAAATTTTTCCTGCAATAAGAGTTATCATCGTTATAAATACAGTCAATCAAACATTATCAACTGAACTGAAACTGAAACATTCAGAAGAAAAATGAGTGGAAATATTGCTGAATGAAACCACTTGCACGCATGCACGCACGCGCACACACACATGTAACACACAAAACATACACAGATTTGCAGACAGACTGCCCCCTCCCCCCCACCCCACACACACAAGTATATTATAAAAAAAAAGATGTGCACATATTGGTATTGGTACCTAACCGTCCTGTGAGGTTATACCCTCATGGAAATTCTCACTAGGGAAAGCGAGCTGCCAAACAGTACAGATGTACTCAACTCTTTTTTTCTGCATATGTGTATTCATGTTTTCAAGCCGAGACTTTTGCGGTGAACTTGACAAATTTATCGTGTGGATGCGTGCACACCATAGTGTTCGGACACAGAGGAATATCAGCACAAAGTTGACTCTGGAAAATAAATCCCTTGCTATACATGGAGGTTGAACCCGCACCAATAGCGACAACAGCTAGGTTTCAAACAAGTGCACTACTGTCTGAGCTATCAACCTGCCCACATTTCAAAGCCCCTTGTAGCTGAACGGTATTTGTGATTTTCTTAGCCAAAATCATGCAGGCCACTAAAATGTAAAGGTTTACACCACTGCTTTGCTCAGGAAAGCTTCCTCTCCTCATAGAGGCCTTGCTATGCAGGCACCCTTGTAGTAGATTCCAGCCATGCATGAGAAAGCACCCAACTGAGCCGGACCCAAGAGCTCAGTGAGATTGGTTGACACAGTTCACTTTCAACCAATCTGACTCAGCACCTCAGGTCCCAAACAGGTGGGCAATTGTTCATGCATACCGCCCCAGGTCTTACCAACATAATGTCTGCAGCTTTGTTCTTAATGATGAGGTAGGGTTTCAGGATGTCAAAGTGGAACGCTGGCGTCAGCAGGCGGCGATTGCGTGCCCACTTCTGTCCCTTGCTCAGCAACAGGCCGTCGCCGATCCACGGCTCCATGAGATGGTAAATCTGGTGTGCTTTTGGCTCTGTGAATCGGATAGGAACAAAGGCATTTTAAGGTATTCGCACATCTTTAAATCACACAAAAGCCCTTGATCGAATACAACCTCAACATTCCCTAAAATACATTTTTCAGTACAAGTTTAGCATTAATAGGTAACATGCGCCTTGAGTCGCCTTGTGTGGTGAGATATGTGCGCGATATAAATCCTCGTAAATAAATAAAATTAAATAAATAAATAAATTTAAACAAAATTGAGTAGGATATGAACAAACACTAATGCTTGAACTAGCACAACACCCCCCCCCCCCCCCCTAAAATGCACTTCTCATGTTTCATGCTTACAATGGTCCTGGTAATGTAAGTATGTACCTCAAATTAGAGGACACTTCCTGCAGCCCCACTAGCTGTCTATTAACTCAATCAATCAATCAATATGAGGCTTATATCGCCCGTATTCCGTGGGTACAGTTCTAAGCGCAGGGATTTTTTTTTAATTTTTTAATTTTATGCAATTTATATCGCGCACATATTCAAGGCGCAGGGATTTATTTATGCCGTGTGAGATGGAATTTTTTTACACAATACATCACGCATTCACATCGGCCAGCAGATCGCAGCCATTTTGGCGCATATCCTACTTTTCACGGCCTATTATTCCAAGTCACACGGGTATTTTGGTGGACATTTTTATCTATGCCTATACAATTTTGCCAGAAAAGACCCTTTTGTCAATCGTGGGATCTTTAACGTGCACACCCCAATGTAGTGTACACGAAGGGACCTCGATTTTTCGTCTCATCCGAAAGACTAGCACTTGAACCCACCACCAAGGTTAGGAAAGGGGGGAGAAAATTGCTAACGCCCTGACCCAGGGTCGAACTCGCAACCTCTCGCTTCCGAGCGCAAGTGCGTTACCACTCGGCCACCCAGTAACTGAACTAAAAGAATCCCTCTCGAGAAAGCTCGAGCTGCCATTTGCAATGTAGGGACATTTGTGGCTGGTACATTTCAAAGTATTCCTTTCATCACAAATACAATTGATGAAAACGTTAACATCAATGTAGGAACACTTGCCTGAAGTTTTCAGGATAATTCTGATGGTCTCTGGATGTGACACCATAATCATTGGTAAGAAAGGTCCCATCCAAGCCGATGACACTCGCGGGAACATGGCTGTCATCTCACGTTGAAACTTCAGCCCCCTTTCATCAGGACCAGGATACTGCAACAATTAAAAAAATGTCAGGAATGTAATGTTTGGTGTGGAGGGTCGATCGGCAAAACGCCTATACTTATTTTGAATGAATCAATCAATCAATCAATATGAGGCTTATATCGCGCGTATTCCGTGGGTACAGTTCTAAGCGCAGGGATTTTTATTTTTTATTTTATTTTATTTTATGCAATTTATATCGCGCACATATTCAAGGCGCAGGGATTTATTTATGCCGTGTGAGATGGAATTTTTTTACACAATACATCACGCATTCACATCGGCCAACAGATCGCAGCCATTTCGGCGCATATCCTACTTTTCACGGCCTATTATTCCAAGTCACACGGGTATTTTGGTGGACATTTTTATCTATGCCTATACAATTTTGCCAGGAAAGACCCTTTTGTCAATCGTGGGATCTTTAACGTGCACACCCCAATGTAGTGTACACGAATCGCCAAAAACTTTGTCGCCATTTCGGCAGAACTGATAAGCTTTTTCACAGTCGTCAGATTTTAAGGTGACACCAATTTAACGACTGCATTAAATTCTATAAAAAAAAAATTACACACACACACACACACTCCACCCTTTTATGGCCCTTTGTGAAAATGTCCAGAAAAAAACCCACTTAGCAACAACCCTGATTGTTCACATGCAGCTGTGAAAATTATTTGCACAGTGTGGATGTGGTAGATGGAATACTGCCAACTGTAAAGAAACTCATGTGAGATATATTACTATCAGCTAGTACCATAGCAGAACTTTAAGTTCTAGATTTTTATCCATGGATGCTATATATATGTGCTCCGTGATTAATGCACAGTAAAATAATGAAGCTTGTCTAAACAAATGGCTGACACACATGCACACAAACATATGTACACACACAAAATGTGCACCCACACTCACACATTCACACAGCACACTGTACCTCAAGCAGATTGCCCCATATGAAATGTGGTTTGATATGAGGGAATTGCCTTAAAAAGTCACACTTTTTGCGATATGCTCTCAAGCCAATCACAAGCTTGATGAGGAGAAAGCAGACTGCTGCCACCAATCCAATGGATACCACAGTGGCTGCTACAGCTGCCATTTTGAAATGACTGCAACAGAACATATCAGACACTGTAGCATCAAGTTAATCCAAAAAAGTAAAACATTAATTATAGGCAAGCGATTCACAGAGCGCGGCGCGTTGTGCAGCACGGCGATTCACAGAGCACGGCGCGTTGTGCAGCGCAGCGATTCCCAGAGCGCGGCTATTGCTCTCACCAGCGCAGCTTTATTTTTGTACATGCATGATTATCAGCAACATTTTACACTCTTTCTATAGACACTCAAAAGCAACTTTAGGGCTGCAAGACAACAAAATTGCACTTTCTGCAGACTGAATATACGCGTTCACTTCAAATCAACCGGGAAAAAAACCCACTGAAAAAATGGCTGCTGAAGTGTTAACTGGAGTGACACCGATTAACAGTTCCGCGGCACTGTACTCGGATAATTGTTTAAAAACGTCATCCCAGTCTAAAAACTCAGCTCCTTTCCATATAGTAGAAACCATGCAATGACGTGTAGTGATATGACTGCCAAGTATTCAAGGCCGGTGTCACGAACTGAAAACTCTGCCTGAACAATCCTTCTCATTGCGGTCAACTGCGCATGCTCTAACATGGGGAGATTAATCAGGTCGTGAACAACCTAACCCTAACCCTAATCCTAACCCTAATCCTAACCCTAACCCGAACCCATGGTTCGATCGGTCAAAGGGTCGCATTTTGTAAGTCCAAGATTGGCGCATGCGCACTGATTGACCGCAATGAGAAGGATTGTTCAGCAGAGGTAGGCACGTTTTTCGGCGCAGCGATATATTGGGAATTCAGTTGAAAGAGTGAGAGAGAGAGAGAATGGAGCTCTGTTTTTCGTTTCTCAAAAAGATCAGATAGATGTAGCTGTTGTAAACTTTGTGATTGTGAAGGAAATGTATCGGCAGAATACATCGCGCGTCGTGAATCGCAGCGCTCCTCATAGCGCCGCGTGTTGTAAATCGCAACGCTGCACAACTGACGCGCCGCGCGCTGTGAATCCACTTCGTTAATTATATCAATATTCTGATGCAGCAGTTATAGCTAGAATCAAAACAATTCATACTGACGCCGCTTTATCATATAACGAATCGGAATGTCACACCTCCAACACAAGTGAAACTAGAAAAACAAAAACATCTTAAAATGTATTGTGGTTTCAACTAACTCACAGGTTATACGAACTGTCATAATATATGCACATTTCAACAACATCCAGTAAAAAGGTTGAGCAAGTAAATGCAAGACAACTTTCATGCACTGTATTAGAGACTTACAAAATGTTTATAATACGTCTTTGTCTGAATGAACACCACTAAAGAATAAATTTAAAACACACACACACACACTTCAATTTAATTGGCAATGAAATCACAGACTATTATTTTAAAAAGTATGAGTCAAGATACTATGTTCGCGTTCGATATGCGCAGGTTGTTATCAGCAAACGCCTCATGATACATGATATCAAAGTGGAACTGGAACAGATATCGAGAGTCTTAAAACACTTATGTAGTTGTACGTGCAGGATGTACTGTACCGTGTACGTGATCCTGATGCACAAAATCGTCTCTTTCGCAGGAGACAGGCAAGCAAGCCTTTGTTCGTGAAACTATTGACTTACTTCTGCAAAATCTAGTCTATTTAATTTTACAATGAAGCGTTACGTTGAAACTGTACAATCGTTACTTTTTTCTCACCCAGCTTTGTTTATCCTTGAACATGCATCCAATGTTGAGAGTGATTTCCCTTGGAGTCGACCTTTGACCCCACCCTACTTGGAGCAGACGGCCGAAGTCCGGAAGAAGGTAGAAATCGTTCCACAGTTTCACGGAGAGACACTTCAGTTGTGCAGTAGGTTCGTCATTCAGATTTGTTATGTGATAAAGCGATTAACTGTCAGATACAAATACATGGAATGAGAGGTCTTAAAACTTGCCACGAGTGTCCATGCTGTCCTCCAAGTCTAAGTTCTGAACTTTGACCATGATGTTCCAACTTTCAGTTTTATGTTTTGCAGAAATCAGGAACCTGAGTCCTGCTCGTAGAACGTCAGTATGAGTTCCGGTTCCAAAGCAGACGGTGAGTACGCACAGTTACCTACAAAAATACAGGCACAATCCTGCAAAATCGTATCCATGCGTGTTGCTTGAAAACGAAAGTAGAGTGAAACTGAAAGGATGACCACAAACGTAATACAGTCTTTTTCTGCTAATTAAATATGAGACAACTCTGCAAAGCATATGTTTTTGTCTCCTATTGTTGAAATGCCATTTCTCCCGTCAACATATCAGAATGTATTCTGATGCCTTTCAATGTTATAATTGCAGCGTTGATGACAGTCAGTGTTGAGGGGCTTTCACCTCGCGCAAAGGAAATCCACAGCAAAGTGGTGGCCTTCATCCGTCAACACATTCAGCCACTCGAGGATGACATTTTACGAAAGAAAAGTGATAGTAAATACATTTCAGCAAAAATTAAAGATTTGCAGGTACATTTACATTGATCTTTAATAATATAGAGTCCGAGTCTGGAGATACGCGCGCGATATAAGACTTCATATAACATAATAATATATGTGTGTGTGTGTGTGTGTGTGTGTGTGTGTGTGTGTATGTGTTTGTGTGTGTGTGTGTGTGTGTGTGTGTGTGTGTGTGTGTGTGTGTGTGTGTGTGTGCAAGTGAGAGAGAGAGTTGTTGCGGATGAATGTGCATGTGTGTGTGTTAGTGAGAGAGAAAGAGAGAGAGAGAGAGGACAAGCTTAAATGTCTTCTTCCTTTTTCACTGAGTTTTTTTTAGAAAGGAGTAATTTTATTTTCTTCTTTTCTTCTTCCGTAGAGGACTAGGTTTTTGCGAACGTCTCAGAGTCCTGGTGTTTAGTCACTGTTACCGAGAGTGGCTAGCTCCTTCAGAAGAGCACATGTATACAAAATAACTTTATAATTATTTGGGTATGGTTTTGTTAAACACACAAAATTCAAATCAGACTGCATGACTCTGAAGGTGTACACATTTTGTTTCAGAGCAAAGCACGCCAGCAAGGCTTATGGAATCTGTTTTTGCCACTGGAGTCTGACCCTGGGATGAAGTTTGGTGCCGGACTGTCCAATGTAGAGTATGCCTTGATCTGTGAAGAGATGGGAAAATGTCCCATTTCACCTGCGGTAAGAGCTAGAGACTTACTGTGGATTTTCTTATCCTGATGTTTTTTCCTTTCCGTCTCTCCCTCTCTTCCTTCCCTTATCTTTTGGCCAGCGTTTAGCACTTTGCGTCACTGAGGTGAAGGTATTGAGAACTCTGCAGAAGTCTCAATGTGCAAAACAGTCTTGAAATGATCAGATATCCATTACATGTTTCGGTTCAAACTTAATTTTGTCACCTCTAAATGCCTTAATTAATTATTTAATACATTAATGTACATCAATGAATGAATTAATGTTAATTAATTTATTTGATTTTTTGTTTATTCATGAATCCATTTTGATGTCTTAAAAGGGGGCTTCCACTGTATGAATCCTGCATGCTTCTCAGATTCAGAGAAAAACTGTTGCTGATGAAAGTTGTTCACACCTTTTTTTGCAGGCATTCAACTGCAACGCTCCTGACACTGGTAACATGGAAGTGCTTGTGCGCTATGGGACAGAGGAACAGAAGAGAACATGGCTTATGCCTTTGCTGGATGCAAAGATCGGCTCCTGCTTTGGAATGACAGAACCAGCAGTATGTTTTGTTTTTGTTTTAGTCAGAGTATTGTGTGTGTGTGTGATTGCAAGGCTGTGATTAAAGTCTGTTATGGGGCTTTGGGTATCATTTGAGTGAAATCATTGGCCTTATTTGAAGCATTTTCATTTGTCCCAAACACCACAAAAATCTTGTGTATTACCTTTTATGGTAACGCATGTAAGTTAAATTTGTCTGCTTCCGAAGGAACGAAAGGAAAACTGTCTTCAAACGAGATTTCATCTGAAAGAGCTCTTCTTCAAGATGAGAAACAGAAGTCATGAGCTTACAAGACACTGGTCCCAAGCAACTTTGATTCAGAATTTGTGTGTGGTCCATGAGCTAACAGTCATGTTTTTGTTGTTTTATCTTGCCCTTTCTTCTTGTTCAAAAAATCACTTGCAAATCGTAGTGGTTATGATGATCAAAATTTGAAATAGTGAGAGTTTGATTATATAAAAGCAAAGAAAAAACGGACTTTCCACATGCAGTGTTTCAAGCATAATGATTTGCCATCTTAGCTACTTACACTCATGCAGACCCGATCTTTTTTCAGGTGGCTTCATCAGATGCAACTAACATCCAGGCCTCCATTCGCAGGGAAGGCAATGAGTATATTGTCAATGGACACAAGTGGTGGACCTCAGGTACGGCAATCTCTAAGTCTGTGTAAAAAGATTATTTGTTGTGTTGTCTGGTCTGTTCTGTTTTGTTCTAGTTGTTCTGTTCTGTACTGTACGTTCTGTAGTGTTCCAGCTGCTCTGTTCTGTTCCATTCTGTTTTATTAAATTCTCTTTTGTTTGTTTATTTTTCTTTCTGTTGTTATCCTGAGATACATTTATTGTTTTTGACACCAGTCTGTATTGTTATTTGGAATAAGCTGTGTTAAAAATACCTTGCAGTTGCTACCCATTCATACCATTTTATCAATCATCATAGGTGAGAGCATCCCTCTACTTTCACATATATACCGAGCCAACAATCTACAACCTTTGCCTTATTTCTGTACAGCGTGGGAATTTTTGGTTGAATTAGTTTTGTAACGAACACCTACACCAATCTGCAAAATCAATCTTGATGATCGATGTCTTCTTACCCCGAAAAGCTTTTCTGAATTGTGTGTGTGTGTGTGTGTGTGTGTGTGTGTGTGTGTGTGTGTGCGTGCACATGTGTGTTACAGGAGCGATGGACCCCGACTGCAAGCTGTGTGTGTTCATGGGAAAAACGGATTCCTCGGCCCCGCGTCACAAACAGCAGACCATGATTCTGGTTCCCATGGATGCCCCGGGGGTCAAGGTTGTGCGCCCTCTCAGCGTCTTTGGGTTCTTGGATGAACCGGGTAATGTCCCCGAGGAATACATGCATCCACAGAATGGTGCAAAAATATTAAAATCAGAATTTTGTTTAAATGGAGACATTTTGAGATCTGAAGAATCTGAAGAATCCCTTGGAGACATTTTAAGCTCTGAAGAATCCTTCTTTGGAAGGTGTTCGGGTTTGGGACAGCTTTTCCCTTACAAAATAAGGAGAGTATAGCAACAATTCTCAGCAAATCTGGCTTGTTAAAATGTTTAGATGTTTCAATGTCTAGCATCTGTGACTTTACGTAGGTGTGCTGACCATATTTCAGAATTCTTCTTTAAAATCATATGTAAACGCATTTTATTTATCATTAAAAAAAATCACAACTTCCTTTTTACTGAAATCAAGACTAATGCGGGAAGCTAGGGCTGCAGCCATTCTGGGGAAAAAAGTAAATTGCTCAACGATTAGTGCTGCAAATTTCAACCACAACAAATGTTTTCCACCTAATGAATTAATCCGTTTTATGTTTTACAGGAGGCCATGCAGAGGTGACGTTTACCAACGTCCGTGTTCCTGTGACCAACGTCCTGTTGGGTGAAGGTCGTGGCTTCGAGATTGCACAAGGTCGCCTTGGCCCAGGTCGCATCCATCACTGCATGCGTCTCATTGGCAATGCTGAGAGGGCACTTGAGCTTATGCTTCAGAGGGTAACTAGAGAAATCTTTTTATTTTTGTGTGTCATGTGATAATCTGATTGGGGCAGGGCAGTAGCTCAGGCGATCCATATAGTGAGCTGGCTTTGTAATCAGTTCGCCACTATTGGCATGGGTTTGAACCTGGTTATGATGAGGATTTTTCTGTATTTCCAAGAGGTCAGTGCAGTCTCTAAGCAGACAGAATAGTACCACCCTGTTAGGTAAAGTTTCCAGCGAAAGGGCCTTGGAGACGTACAGATACCTAGCGCGCACACCCTCAAAGACCATGCTGCCCATGTCGTAGGGTAAGAAAACAAGAAATTCCTCCGTGGTAGGAAAAACACCCCCGTTGGTCAAAGGGAAATAACCATTCTCACTGCCACCAACTGAGAAGGTTATTTCCCTTTGACCATTAATATGTCCCTCTATAAGTACTTGTAGAATCTTAATCCACCAATAACTCCCTAACCGTGTGTTTGACTGGTCCCAATTTTTGTAAGGACCGTCTCAGGAATGTATAGAACCTGTTCACCAAGTTTGGTGACGATCGGTCCGTTCATTCTTGAGATCTATATGCGAACACAAACACACAAACACACAAACAAACAAACAAACACATCGACCGAATACTATACACACCCCTATACCGGGGGTGTAAAAAATTGAATTGGCACAGTATACTCTCGCTATGCATAAGGTGACCCTGAGAGTAAAAAGATCACAAATGCAAAAGAAGAAGAAATGAGAAGACAAGTTTGACCTGAGTGATGTTGGTTTTTTGTTAGTATGAATTGACTGATTTCGCAGTCCTCATTCCTCCAAATGACAGGAACAGTGTACTCTGGACTAAGCGTAAATGGTAGAAATTAAGAAGAACATGGACCATTGCTAGATTTGCAACTTGACGAGAAGATAATTCAGTCTGAGAGAACCAAAAGATCAAGCCAAGACAGAAATTGATTGAAATGGGAAGTGTTCTATTTGGTACTAAATTATCCATTGAACGCTGAAGAAGAAGGTACTAAATAAATATATTTAATGCTTACCAATGCAGTTTTGATTTATTGACTGACTGACTGACTGACTGACTGACTGATTGAGTTACTGATTGATTGTCTGATTGAGTTATTGATTGATTGATTGCTTGATTGACAGACTGATTTTTTGACTGATCAAATGAATGATAAAATTGTGTTAATCAGACAATGGACAGGGTGGCATTTGGCAAGCCATTGGCAGCTCTGGGAACAATTCAAGCGAACGTCGCTCAGTCTCGTCTGGAGATCGAACAGGCCAGGCTGTTGGTGCTCAAGGCTGCCCACAAGATGGATCACTATGGAAACAGGGTCAGAATTTACACAGGAAATTTTTCTTTATTCAAACTTTGAACGGGTGCGGGAATTATAGTTGTGTTAAGATGCCAGGTAACAGTGAATTGTTTAAAAAAAAAAAAAATTAAAAATCCTAAATCCAATATTAATGAAAGTCGGTAAAGTGGTTAGTAGATACAATGCTTTTTTGTTATACACAAACACACACAAATTATTTGTGTGTGCTTTTCATTTGTTGAAAGTAGAGAATATTGAGTTAGGTCTTGTGCATCAAGGGAGATAATCTATGTCAAAACTCGCCTTCCAGAGATTGGACGAAAATGATTCTGCATAATATCTTTCATTGTCCCTATGTGTATATTTCAAAAGTTTACAGTATATTTCAACCGTTAATATCTGTCTAATTTCAAAGCGGAGCACCAGAATGTTAAAAAAAAAAAACTTGTGCATCAAGGGGGACAATCCAAGGAGGGGCCTTACAAACAATTTATTTCTGTGTTTTTAACCCTTTACCCGGAAACAAAGAAACAAGCTGTCTCTTTTGTAGTTCCCATTCGATTTAACTGAACAATCTAATGAAGCAAAGCTTGCTCTCATCTGCTCAAGCGACGCCATCTCTCGGCACACAAAAAAAGCAGAAATTTGCAGATGATTCATGCAGCCATTACAGGATCTACAAAGGGATTATCTAGCGGGCGATATTGGGTGCTTTGGGAGGCATTGGGTTAAGACTTTTTTTTAACGAGTCCCATGGTTGATACTGATAAAGGTTTTATTTTTATGGGTTTTCTTTTTACCAGAAATTGGCTTGTAATGTACAGTATTTTGATTTCAGGTGGCAGCGCCAGAAATAGCAATGATCAAAGTGGTGACACCAAACATGGCACTCAATGTGATTGACCGCGCTATCCAGGTAAATGTAGTTTTGCTGCAGGTTGTGTACGTGTGTGTGTGTGTCTGTGTGTGTGTGTGTGTGTGTTTTGTGTGTGTGTGGTTCGTTCTTTGTTAATGTCGACAGGTATTTCATTTCTTAGAATATCTGATTATAAAATGCAGTCCAAACCGTTAGTTTTGAATTCTATTGTAAACTGACTTCACAGATCTGTTTGTAGCATGTTTTGTAAAGAATTTTATCCCAGACCATGTGAAATAATTTTTGCGTGTTAAGTTTTTAACTCAATTGTCTTCCAGGTACGGATATATCCGTACCCATTCATATGGCTTTATCTGACCAGGTACGGATATATCCGCTCAGACTGTTAGCTTCAGTCGCTTCATGTAACGTCTATCTAACGCCTGCATTCCAGCGTGTTGATACACAGTTACTACAATTCTGAATGACCTGCTGCGGCACAGCTGGTCTCGGCTAAAAACAACTTGGTCAACATCGGTGGGGTAGAAAGTTTTAAGAGAAGATTTTTCTCCCTACACTGAATATAGTGTGATTAGTTTATCCAGTAGAGAAATATTAATGTGCTCTTTTCTTTGATAGTGCCCTTTATTTTTGTATTGTAGCATCAAAATGATGTTTACTAGTTTGTTTAGTTGTTGTTTTTTGTTATTCCCCACAGGCTTTTGGAGGAGCAGGAGTTAGCAATGACTTCCCCTTGGCAGCCATGTTTGCTGGTGCTCGAACCCTGCGCTTGGCCGATGGGCCCGATGAAGTCCACCTCCGCACTGTTGCTCGCATAGAGTACGGTCGTCACCACAGGCGCCAGCAAGCAAAACTTTGAACATTGAATTACAGGAATGTTTTTTGCTTGCAGCATACTTACGATCATTATTCCTTCCTAAACAGACCTCATGTGTGTCTGTTTCTCTTCTGTGTGAGTAACTGTTAAAGAGTACTAGGTTACTTCATGCTGAGACCAGCATGCTGCAAATGTTACACTTCTGAGGAAAAAACATAGTCAAAGTTTACAAACAGTCCTGTGTGTATTCGCTTGCAAAAGAAAGTATTGAAAGTGCAAACGACTAACATTCAAGCAAAATATCCTAAGCAGTCAGATCAATCATACATAATCAGTACTTGTAAAAGCTTTGTGAATGTGGCAAAGATCCCATAATTATTTGCTCAAACTTTTGCTAAAACATTCAACAAATTTAATTGCTTGCTTCAGCTTTTTTTTCTGTTCTTTTCTTTTTGCCACCATAATTTTGTTTCTACACTAGCTAGCAGTACTCCAAATGCATTTCCAATCTGGCCATTGGTGTGAGTCGGTATAGTTGTTGTTGCTTTTGCGCCCATGTGATTTGTAACTCATTTAATGAACTATACACGGCCATGCAGTGACGGCAACATTATTAGTTATACCTGTTGGCATTTTGATTTGATCTTATGTTTCTGCCTCAGTCTTTCAAATTTGATCTTTTGTGTGTGTGTGTGTGTGTGTGTGTGTGTGTGTGTGTGTGTGTGTGTGTTTATACCTGCATCAGTACACAATGGCATGTGCATGTGTTTTGCAGATTTGATTTCTGCAGCCGTGAGTGATGCATGTAATTGGAAGTTTATATAACCAGCGCAGCATTGAAAGTGTCACAAAAAAGCAGTCTGTAACTGTAGATTTTTTTCCTTGCTGATTGGATAAAATGGTAGTGAAATAATGTTATTTATTTTAAATCTGATGCGAATGGCCAGCAAAAATGATAAGAAAATCCTGTAAGGACCAGCTTGTGTCTTTGTACATGTATGCATTTTTATACATAAAATGATTGTATGTTCATTGCAACATTTTTCATGTGAACATTTTTTCAATAAAAGCTACAGTTTATTCTGCTTTTACTTGTACTTTTTCAGCCTTCCGCAATGTACTGCACTCCCGCAGTGGGGCACTGCGGTTATGAAATTAAAGGCCCCTCCTGTTTTTGGAACCGCAGGAGCTTTCTAGTTTGCTGTTAGGTAGATTTTTGGTTCCTCTTTCCTGTCATGCTCTCTTTTTCTTCATGAATTCTTTTCTTTTTTCTGCCTTCTTGCTCATTCACCTGTATTTTTTCCAAAAATCTCTTCTCTTGCCGCTTGTCTCGCGATTCATGTATAGTTTAATCTGTTAGTGTTCTGATGTAAGTCCAGCAGTAGATAGGTTAAGCCTATTTTAACATACTGGAAACTGGTAATCTTCCAGTAGGTATTAATTTAGTTTTACTAAAGCCTGCTGGGACACAAGTAATGGGTTAGTGCATTTGTAAACAGGAATCGCTTGACAAGTGGCCCCCTTCATCCCCCCCTTCCTCGTCCTGATATGGCTCTGCGTAGTCGGCTGGACGTTAAGCAACAAATAAACAAACAAACAAACAATGTACTGCACAATTTTTGTTTGTTTATTTGTTGCTTAACGTCCAGCCGACTACGCAGAGCCATATCAGGACGAGGAAGGGGGGGATGAAGGGGGCCACTTGTCAAGCGATTCCTGTTTACAAATGCACTAACCCATTACTTGTGTCCCAGCAGGCTTTAGTAAAACTAAAATAATACCTACTGGAAGATTACCAGTTTCCAGTACTGCACAATTGAAACTCGAACATTTTTGCTTTAAGATTTAACAGCCTTCCGCCTTGTGTCAAATTTTGTAAGCTTAATGAGAAAGTCATTGTGAACCCTTTCAGGTTAATACCCCATGTATTAATTCAACCCTTCAGGACATAACATTTACTGCAACTCTCACTACAGGCACACAAAAACCAAAGTTATGACTGCTGCATAATGACAAGCGTACATCAAGTCGTCAAGTGCAATCATAGTCGATACATAGAGAATACTACATGGCTTGCTGTGTCGTACCAGATTAACACGAGTTGCTTTATTAAATATTGAACTGCGAGCGAAAGCGAGCTGTTCACTATTTGAAAAAGCAACGAGTGTAAAGCGGGGATATAGCTCGGTTGGTAGCGCGCTGGATTTGTATTCAGTTGGCCGCTGTCAGCGTGAGTTCGATCCCAGGTTCGGCGGAAATTTATTTCAGAGTCAACTTTGTGTGCAGACTCATTAAAGATCCCACGATTGACAAAAGGGTCTTTCCTGGCAAAATTGCTTAGGCACAGTTAATAATTGTCTACCTATACCCGTGTGACTTGGAATAATAGGCCGTGAAAGGTAAATATGCGCCGAAATGGCTGCAATCTACTGGCCGTATAAAATTTCATCTCACACGGCATCACTGCAGAGCGCCTAGAACTGTACCCACGGAATATGCGCGATATAAGCGTCATTGATTGATTGATTGAAAACACAGCAAGCCATGTAGTATTCTGTTTATCCTACATACTGTACTAACGTGTATTTTACTCAAAACGTCCCGCCGTCGAGGCGGCCAAAATGAAGACGCTTCTTTTGGAACCTCGATCACTTCCAAAGCTTCATGCAATCTCTTGCATCAAAGCAAGAAACGTCACTCTGGAAAGTGAAGCGTGACGTGTTAGTTCTAAAAATTCATCAAGGGGAATTGGCGAGCGCAAATTGTTTTCCATAATGACGTTTGTCTTAGTGACTTTGGCATCATAAGCAGTGGGAAAACGGGTCCCTGCCAGACTAATGTTTGACATAACCTCATTTACATGATATACACACGTGTGGTTTGAACGATATTGTTATCTAATGAGTGGTCTCTCTCTGGGGTAAAGAACAATTTACACTTTAGCTTGCTTTCGCATCCCTCCCCCCCTCCCTCGCATTTCACTGTCTCAGTCTCTCTCTCTCTGTCTCTTGTAATATTTAAAGTACAAGAATGAATACAAAGTTTGTTTTAATCACAGATTCTGATTATATCAATCACACAAATCAATGAATTTGCATTCATTAAATCAATCATATTCATGATGATCATAACAATCATAACCATACATGGAAACAGAAAAAAATGACCTCAAATACAAAGAGAAAAATATCCAAATAAACTTTCAGTACTAGATACTCTTGAAATGCAGAAATATCTCAGTGGCAATAAATGCTCAAGCTATGTGTAATAAAACCCACATATATATATTTCTTCAAAAATTATACTTTGCATCACGTTCAATTTTATTCTGGCAACAAAATGTGTATATCTTTTTAACTTCTTCTTCTTCAGCGTTCCAGAATTGTCTGGTAACGTGTGAACTCGTTTTGCCGATTTGGGTTCCCCACACTATATCTGAGAGCATAGTCAGCTTCACTCCGCTTTCGTTGAGTAGGCATGCTGGGTATTTTCGTGTTTCCATAACCCACCGAACTCTGACATGGATAACAGGATCTTTTCCGTGCACACTTGGTCTTGTGCTTGCGTGTACACACGAAGGGGGTTAAGTTACTAGCAGGTCTGCACATAAATTGACCTGGGAGATCGAAAAAATATCCACTCTTAACCCACCAGGCGGCAGCGACCGGGATTCGAACTCACGACCTCCCGATTAGGAGGCCGACGTCTTACCACTACACCACTGCGCCCATCATATTTTTAACAAAACCATATATGATTCACCTCCCTTGATTGTGAAAGAAATTAACAAACAGTAAAAAAAATGACTTCCACTTCCTCGTAACAAATTCCTCTTTTTTATTGACTGCGAACTATATATGCTTCAGCGATCATGCTTGGTCACGGGCGGCTGATCAATGCGATAGATAAACTCAGCAATGTTGAAGTAAGCGCGGTAGGAGACGTCATTGGGCGTGGTGTCGTAGTGATAGTGACCTCCCTGGCCGTGCTCGCTGAAGCAGTGGAAGTGTTCAACACGCAGGTCCAGATCCTGAAAAAATAAAATAATAACATTGAGCTTTCCTACTCTTAATAAATCAATTAACATAACAGGAATGTTGTTTGGTGTGGGCAGTCTAAATTTCTATCAAATCACACAAATCTTTGCTGTTGATTTTAAAAGAGCTGCCATTGTTTCTTCACAGTGGAGGAAAAGAATGGCTGAACATTTGCTGAAGTAAATAAACCCTTGGAACAGTTCTAATCAATCAATCAGTGAAAAGCTTTAGATCCGACTGAAACCAGTAAGTTCAAAACCACACAGTCGTCAATTACATTAAACAATTGAGGAATTCAAGAATAAAATCCTTTTAATAAAATAATCAAAACTGGCACAACTACCACCTCTGATGATTTCTCTTAAAGATATCACAGATTTGACTGGAAACTACCAGTTAATGGCATTACGATGCAGCACCGACAATGAGTGATTGACCTAAAAAGTTCTAAGACGTCTTTCATTACTTATTCAGCGAATAACTCAAACACCACTAACTGACCCCCAAAAACAGATCAGACGTAACGACCGCTGTATTTCACCCTCCACAATGTTTATATACTTCTGTAAACAATAAACTTCCATCACTTACAGGGTCATATGACACCAGTTCACCGAGGCAGACTAGCGGTGCGTCCATCTCATAGAAGTTGAGCCAATTGTCCACTTCAGCTTCAGATTTCAGTGGCGTACAGGAGAAGTCAGGCTGGAAAATCAAATCCTTTATTTTAACATGTTTTTCTTGAGCTGCAACTCACAGAAAGTACAGTGAGACCACACATCTGAAAACATCAGGCCAAAAGGGAGGGGGTCTTCTTCTTCTTCTGCGTTCGTGGGCTGAAACTCCCACGTACACTCGTGTTTTTTGCACGAGTGGAATTTTACGTGTACGACCGTTTTTTACCCCGCCATTTAGGCAGCCATACGACGTTTTCGGAGGAAGCATGCTGGGTATTTTCGTGTTTCTATAACCCACCGAACTCTGACATGAATTACAGGATCTTTTTCGTGCGCACTTGGTCTTGTGCTTGCGTGTACACACGGGGGTGTTGGGACACCGAGGAGAGTCTGCACACAAAGTTGACTCTGAGAAATAAATCTCTCGCCGAACGTGGGGACGAACTCACGCTGACAGCGGCCAACTGGATACATTAATCCAGCGCGCTACCAACTGAGCTACATCCCCGCCCGAGGGGGTCTTAAAATGGGGGTAAATTGACAGAGGTTATGAACAGAAAGTCTGGAAAAGCACTAGGTCTTAAATAGGGGTTTCCACTGAGTCTGCACTTGCTTTGAAAAAAACATCCTTGGGACCAGCCACAAGTATCTCCACATTACAGGTGGCTTTTGATGAGGAATTCTTTTCTTAAATTAATAACCAAAGGGATAGCAAGACCTGTCCTTTATTGAGAGGTGGTCTTTCATCGGAGGGGCCTGACAAGACAGGGACCACTGTGGTAACCCCCCCGTGGGTTAGGGGGAAGAATTTACCCGATGCTCCCCAGCATGTCGTAAGAGGCGACTAACGGATTCTGTTTCTCCTTTTACCCTTGTTAAGTGTTTCTTGTATAGAATATAGTCAATTTTTGTAAAAATTTTAGTCAAGCAGTATGTAAGAAATGTTAAGTCCTTTGTACTGGAAACTTGCATTCTCCCAGTAAGGTAATATATTGTACTACGTTGCAAGCCCCTGGAGCAAATTTTTGATTAGTGCTTTTGAGAACAAGAAACAAGTGGCTCTATCCCCTCTCCCCCCTTTCCCCGTCGCGATATAACCTTCGTGGTTGAAAACGACTTTAAACACCAAATAAATAAAGAAAGAACCACTGTGGTAAACTTCTACAGATACAGCTATTATCACTCTTTGCCCTTTCTAATGATCTTCACAGTCACAGCTAATAAGTTAATTCATCTGGGCTGGTGTACAATTGCCCTGCCTTGCCTTGCGCACACATAAACATTACAACACACCCACATGCATGCAGAAACACCACAGTGTGTGCACATATTGTAAACCAATTACATTTACACATTCACATATCAAAGATTCTCTGTCTGTTATATCAAAGAATTATGCTCACACACACACACACACTTTCTCACCATGATGTGAAGGTTAGCTTTCCCTTTCTCGACGAGGAAGACCCCACCCAAGGCAACAGGCTTGGTGTTGTACTGGCTGTACAGGGTTTTTCGTACTGCTGCCGAAAAGTCCTGCTCTCCCGTTCGCTTACTGGCTTTGATTTCAATCACCTGAACAAAGACACAAGTTATATCACACTTCAATGAAATACATGTACAATGAAATAATTTTGAGTATACCGGGCGGGAAATAGCTAAGTCGGTGACAGCGATGGCTTCAAAACCAGTTATCGCTACCGGCGCAGGTTCGATTAGCTGATGTCTAACTCAGCCTGACGGCTTCGTTAGACAATCAACGTAATCTCGTGTGGAAGAAAACGTCTCTCACACGACCAAGTCGGAATAGCATTTATGTATCACAGCTTCAACAGAGGAGAGAACAAACACGTTTTGTGTACTCAAGCTTGACAAACCTAAACAAAGGAGCAGCCATTGTGGGGAGATCTACTTTTTGACGGAAGTGACCGAACAACTGTGAATGACGTCTCGGTGTATGTGAATGACGTCACAGTCATCGTCACAGTCTGTATCTTTTGAAGCATCGCATTCTTCATGACGTCTTTCTGTGTCTGCATCCGCGAAATGTTTGTTCATTCCGGAATCTTTGTCATCTATGTTCAGAACTCTGTCCTTATAGTTTCAGACTAACAGGCCTCCTGAGCTAGCCACTTTCCAAGGGCAGCTAAATTCGCGTATGGAAACAGTACTGTCGTCTGGGATGCAGTTTTCAGTATTCTGAGCGTTGAAGAATGTGTAAAGAGAAGAAACGATAACAGCAGGAGAAATAAAAGTCGTGTGTAAATTTTTTGGCTTTTGGAGGGACGATTTTGAGTTTGAATCCGTTCTTGCCATGCTCCTAAAGCGTGTAACATACAATCTTGCACACGTTTGCTTTAGTAGTGGCAAAGAAGGAAAGCGTGTGACATTATATACATGTTTGACTGTACTGGTTTTGATAATGGCTGGTTATATTGATCACTGGCTAACACAACACCAACCTTGCCCGGCTTGCCTTCACAACACAGGAAATTTCCCATCAGGTTGAAATTCAGTGTGTCCTTCAGCTTATCCAGTACACAGGATCCATCCTAGGAGAGAAAATACAAGTGATTCAAATCAAACAAAGAGAATGCATTCACACAGAATGCATTTATCATTTAATGTGTATTACTTTGTCATGATCATGCAGTTTCGGGAAGAACATGATTTTTGGCTCACGTAAGTGTAGCCTATGCGATGATAAACTTTGTCTGTCTGTGCGTGCGTGCGTATGTATGTATGTGTGTATGTCTGTGGTAGAAACTTTAACATTTTTGGCTAAACACCGAAATACTCATTTCACGTGGTTAATTTTCAAGCACCATCTTCAAATTATTGAAGCAATGATCAACATTGTGTCGGCATGTGTGTAGTTAAAGCGTGTATCCAAAGAAAACGGGTGGTGGGGGGTTTTGAAGGGGTACAAGCAGTTGACTGATTTGTGTCGTGTTTGGCATGTAGACGGCAGGTCAGGTGTCAAGATCAGGTCAGGGGTCGCGCGAAGGATTGTGGTCCAGTTCTCACCTCGCCGATTCGCCGGGGAAGACGATTTCATGTTGTTCGGTTTCTAAGCTCCAGAAAAGTAAATAAAGAAGATACCAAAGGGAGATTTCCTACAATTTGATCTGCACAGCGTGTTTCCAATGTCCACGCGAGGAAGAGCTGTCGAAAGCGCGGCAGTCAGTGTCGATCTTGCAGCCGTATCCCGGTAAGTTCAGAGACAGATCTAGTGCCTCCCACTCTGATAACGTGTCACCTACTGTTAATCCGTTTTGTTTTAATTTCTTTTTATTTCAGCAGACACGGATGTCAAACACAGTGCTAGGCAGTCACCTCTAGTGAAATGAGTTGATCTAAAGTGCCTGTAATGTTTGGATGTCTTTGCTCGTGGTTCGATTTATGTGAATTTCAAGACTTGCAGTAGAGTCTCAAGTTAAGTTTACTCTGCCCGAAAAAAACTGTCCACCATTTACTTGAACATGCAGATATAAGGAAACGGAATGAATCTGTTCTCAAAGTCAAAATGATCACGATTTTTTCCTCAGATTCAAAACATGCACTGTCATGGTTTTGTCTGTACAATTTAGTAAGTCTTAAGTACTTTGCAACAACTTCCTTGAACGTGAAAGACAGTTTTTGAATGCTAGATCTGTATCGCGTTTCATTCCAGACTCGATCCTCTCTTTGATTGTAGATCTACTGTTTGCTGTTTACGCACTATCATATGATTCGCTATGTAACGTTTGGTAAGCTTACCTTGCCACAGCTTTCTTGTCTTTGTTGGCATTTCTGGCTGTGTTGACCGTCAGAATTATTTTAAGAACCAGGCTGCTGCAGTCGACATGTTTCGCATATTGTAGGGTTACCATGCTGCATAGGTAAAGTGGCTTGTATAACCTGACTATTCTGTTTCAAAACACTGTTTATATTTGTGTAGGTTGTAGTCATCATAACTAATCGCATTTTGCCATTTGTTTCAGAAAGGAGGTTAACCTACAACAAGATCGACGCTATGTCAGATATATGCCTCAGCCACATGAAGACTTCCGAATTTAGATCTACTCGGCATGGTGACAAGTCTTGATGAAAAGTATAGGACTGAGGACAGCAGTGGAAAAAGTGCCCACATGGCAGGTACCTAACCTATTACCCTAGTCATTTTATCTGTTTGCCATT
>NC_090253.1:17926559-17934789 GCF_037325665.1 Littorina saxatilis | reverse complement strand
TTTTTTTTAATTCTTTTTTTCTTCTCTTTTTATATTTAGTCAAGTTTTGACTAAATATTTTAACATCGAGGGGGAATCGAAACGAGGGTCGTGGTGTATGTGTGTGTGTCTGTCTGTGTGTGTGTCTGTCTGTGTGTGTGTCTGTCTGTGTGTGTGTGTAGAGCGATTCAGACTAAACTACTGGACCGATCTTTAGGAAATTTGACATGAGAGTTCCTGGGATTGATATCCCCATACGTTTTTTTCATTTTTTTTGATAAATGTCTTTGATGACGTCATATCCGGCTTTTCGTGAAAGTTGAGGCGGCACTGTCACGCCCTCATTTTTCAACCAAATTGGTTGAAATTTTGGTCAAGTAATCTTCGACGAAGCCCGGGGTTCGGTATTGCATTTCAGCTTGGTGGCTTAAAAATTAATTAATGACTTTGGTCATTAAAAATCTGAAAATTGTAAAAAAAAATAAAAATTTATAAAACGATCCAAATTTACGTTTATCTTATTCTCCATCATTTGCTGATTCCAAAAACATATAAATATGTTATATTCGGATTAAAAACAAGCTCTGAAAATTAAATATATAAAAATTATTATCAAAATTAAATTGTCCAAATCAATTTAAAAACACTTTCATCTTATTCCTTGTCGGTTCCTGATTCCAAAAACATATAGATATGATATGTTTGGATTAAAAACACGCTCAGAAAGTTAAAACAAAGAGAGGTACAGAAAAGCGTGCTATCCTTCTTAGCGCAACTACTACCCCGCTCTTCTTGTCAATTTCACTGCCTTTGCCGTGAGCGGTGGACTGACGATGCTACGAGTATACGGTCTTGCTGAAAAATGGCAGCTACTTGACTAAATATTGTATTTTCGCCTTACGCGACTTGTTTTGTTTGTTGTCTCTCGTTTGAGGTCATGACCGAGAAAGTTCATTTGACATTTGAGTGCATCAACCAGTGAGCAGGGCTAACATAGTGGTTTGTTGGATTAAACGTAGCATGAGCATTTTGAGGGCAACGCCATTGTTACTTAATTCTTTTGTATGTTTTTTCCCCATCATTTGTGCAGGTGTGTGTAAAGGGATGGGGCTTCGGGAACACACACACACACACACACACACACACACACACACACACACACACACACACACACACACGTGAGCGCAAGAGCGCGCATGCACACACACACACACATGAGTACATCCACACACACGTGCACGCACGCACGCACCCACGTACGTACACGGCGTACGTTATGTCTCTCTCACTGTCTCTCGCTCTGTCTCTGTCTCTGTCTCTCTCAAGCACCCATACAAGCACACCACGCAACGGCCGCATTTTTCTCAATCTCATTTTACTTTTTTGTTTACCAGTCAGATGCGTCTTACAATTCGAGAACTCAGTTTAGTTTACAAGCTCGTCCATTTGCTTTCGTTGTCAGAAGGTAATTCGTGTGAGAATCAGTTTCCATGGCCGCGGCAGTGCTTGTATATCTGAAAGATAAAAGAACAAAAAGTCGTCAGAAATGGTTTAGTTGTTGTATATCTGAAAGATAAGAAAAGAAGAAGACATTTTCAGAAATACTTCAGAACAAGAGTAAAGCTATTTTGATGATAAAGATCGGAACCATATGGACACAGATTGCTGAAAGTTTTTCCTTTTTTTATGAACTGGTTCAAATTACTTTTCAAAGATTCGTTAAAAAAGAAACAAATTTTGAATTCGTCTTTACATTTAACATTGTTAATGCTAGTGTTTGTAGTAAAAACAAGCACAAAACAGTTATGTAAACAAATAGACTTGGAAATAAGCAAGCATGACATTCAAACACATCTTCCACACTTGAAGCTAAAAGTTCGAATGTCATGTCTTGGTGACAACCGTTAGCACTATGGAAGTTTGAATCTTTAGAAATGTTGTCGCGTTTGGAACATAGACAAACGTATTCTGTGGTTCTGTTTGGAATATAGACAAGCGTATTCTGTGGTAATATAGAATATAGAAATGGAATATAGACAGCTGTATTCTGTGGTAATATAGAATATAGAAATGGAATATAGACAGCTGTATTCTGTGGTAATATAGAATATAGAAATGGAATATAGACAGCTGTATTCTGTGGTTCTGTTTTGAATATAGAAAAACGTATTGTGGGATTCTGTTTGGAATATATACAGACAAACGTATTCAAGGGTTCTGTAAAAGTTCTACAGAAGAGAATAGTAGTTAAATACATTGTGGTTTCTGTTCTTTAAAAGGGACATGTAGCTTCGGAAGGGGAGGGGGGCGGGTCAGGAGGAGGTGTCGAAAGACGAATCGGGGTGGGGGAGGGGGGCAAATGTTTTTGTTTGGCAACTTACCGTTTCCAAATAGGACACAAGTTCATTCGTCTCCAGTTTACCGTCGTGGTTTTGATCTGAAAACACACGAGTGAAGGTCAAACTCAAACACTCATCATGCATGACTGAGAGTATAACTCATTATTCCGTATGAAGGAATACACAGATTGCAGATTTTCGAAAGAAACAGGCATCATATCGAGCGGACACCGAATAACATACACATAGGAGTCAGTTATTCGCTGCGATCGTGGTTGTAACTGGTCGACCACATGTCATTGTTTGTAACCCTCTTCCACAACGCTTGAAAGTCCTGGGTTATTTTTTTCCGAAAAACGCCTATTCATACTGTGTTCAAATAATGGCGAAGCTTGCTGTGCACCAAGGTACAGCACTACATTTTCGGTAAAAAGACTTCGCACAGACTTCGCGAAGTCGACTTTGGGATCAATTAAAGACAGCCTTTTCAGTAAGCGTGTTAAAAAATGGAACACTTCTGTTTTTGGGTGAGGAAAGAGAGAGAGAGAGAGAGAGAGAGAGAGAGAGAGAGAGAGAGAGAGAGAGAGAGAGAGAGAGAGAGAGAGAATTGAATTGAATTGAACTTTATTTAACAAGGATTCAGATTTAAGGCTACGCCTTTTCTTACAATCTGTCCTTGGGACGCATAGACACACAATTATATAATCAAAAAATTAAAGTTAAAAAGTTAACCAACAAAAGGAGGTCGGAAAACTTCAGCACGTGATAATAAAGATGACGATGATGATGATGATGACGATGATGATAATGATGATGATGATGAAGATGAGGTTATTCATAAAATCAAATGCATACTATGCAGGTAATTATAAATACAAGCTGGTAGCAATCGAACATGTAGCAATAGTACAACAAAAATATGTTCAGAATATACAATGCACAGCATATCTTTGACGTAATACTAAGTGTGGTAAATCAAAAGGCGTTAAACTACTCAGAGAGAGAGAGAGAGAGAGAGAGAGAGAGAGAGAGAGAGAGAGAGAGAGAGAGAGAGAGAGAGAGAGAGAGAGAGAGAGAGAGAGAGAGAGAGAGAGAGAGAGAAAGGGGGTGCGGGGGGGGGGGGGGGGTGGAGAGAAAAAAGTAAGCGTGTGATTGAGGCCGACAGACGGAGAGAAAAAACTCTCGCCATCTCACCTCCATGAATCAGAGCCTTGTTGACGATGGCTTCAATCTCCAGAGCGTTCATCAGACCATCCTTGTTGACGTCAAAGCGGTCGAATGTGGCGTACACAAAGTCGAGGTTGTCATGGAAACGTGCGTGCCACGCCTGAGCAAAGGACTCCTTCTCGATGCTCAAGCCAGCAGCTGCCATCAGAAGCTGCTCGTTGCTCAGATTGGCCACGATGTCGATCAGGCTGCCCACTGCAAGGCAAAAGAGGTACTTTGAGAAAGGAGATCTGAAATTGATAAACTTCTTACAACCAACACGAAGAAGATCATTTTCATCATTAAACATGGACGACTACGACAGCAGCAGGACGAATTTCATTAGCAAACGCATGGCTGTAGTACACCTAAGAAAAAACTATGTCTGCTTGTCCCAAGAGCTATACAGTTCGGGTTGGGGGTTGTTATTACGTCACCGCACATCAGGAATACCTTAAAATAGGGGTTTGAGTGTTAAGTTATAATTCAAATTAGCATTTTCAGATATTTATTGAAATATGGACGAAGGTGTCTGGCATTGTGTCCAGAGTTCGTAGGTGTCGACGTCGTAGTCACGAGTTTATTTGGTCCGACTTTGTTGTCATGAACAAATATACAAACTCTGCAGGAAGAATTGGTTGCACTGGTTACCAACACGTTTAAACCCATTCGAACACAATGAACGGCACCAGGCTGCAATGAATAGTGAACGGAAAATGCATTAGACATGCATGCACTCACGCTGAATGCCCATCAGTTCCGCGAAGAAGATGAGCACCTCCTTTCTGGTGATGACAGAGTCGAAGTCCGTGTTCATCGCTTGGACAATCTGTCATAATTACACGCATCGGTGATTAGCGGCGCTATCCTGAAACCACACCCCCACCGCCTCCCCCAACCCTCACCCTCACCCTCACCCCCACCCACCCACCCCTTCAAAACATGGTTCAATACTAATTTTTCCACACAAATGTATTGGTGTTTACATGAGAGGGAATATTCGACTCTAATTATAAGAAAAAAGTGTTTTGGAACATGTCAGACGCAACGACGCTACACCATAATTTTGACATTAGAGATCTGTCAACAGATTCGCTCAATTAACATCATCAGGCTCATATCAATCTTCTGCTTTGGGAAAGTTAAAGACGAACTGTTTTGAAAACAGTTAGTTTGTGTTAAAAATTACAAGATTGGAAAATGCAGATGGAAATATCACCCTCCCGATGATGAGTAACTATAATATTGCAAAGCGCAGGTAGGGCCTACATGTATAATTATGTTACCTTGGTAATGACTTCGTCCTCCGTATGCTGCATTGTATTGCTGTGGCATATTGCGCCAAGGTCTTGGGCGGTGTTCGCACCACTGTAACACACACATCAGGAAAAACACACTCCGGTGATCACACATGCATGTGCACATACATATTAAGGCAAGCATACACACGCAGAAACACTCTTGTGTTTCTACTAATTGTAAATTAGCATCATGTATGAATATCAGGAGCATCTCATACTGCAGAATTATCTAACAGTTGAAAACCATTTAGGGCTTCGGTCCACTAAAATATGAATTCCCAGAACTTGTGGGCTACAGTTGTATCATGCACTTTAACTTTTCAGTCATTTCATAGACTGCTTTCATTTTGCACCATTTCAGAATCCTTGTGAAATGTTTTAAATTTGTCAAATGTGGAAAAACAATTCTTCAGGACATGAAACAGCCGATATTCTAATCATATGTGCGGGAAGGCATATGAAAGCAAAAAGCAGAAACAGTAACAAATTTCTGGTCAACATTTCGTGACATGAAAATGAGAAGTTTGTTGGAAAAGAAAAGAAAAGAAAAGAAAAATCGTGTGTGTTTATGGGGCTTTTTCTTTATATTTTCTTGGAACTTGACAAAACTTGACATTATTAGTTTTATTGCCACCATTACCATTTTCTAAGGGGATCCGCTCACATATGTAACTTCAACAGGACCGACGACGCACTGCAGATTATCCCAGCCCGCAACACGTTGCATGAAAGGAAAACAGGCCAAGTATTTGTCATAATCCCTATCGCGGCATACATAATTGGCAGTGCGTCGTCTGTGCCGCTGAAACTGCGCAGGTATATTCTGCCCATAAGTTTGACTATTGGGGTTATATTCATTGTGCTTGTTTACTCCAGAGGCTGCATGGTGGCCCGAAAATCTGTTATTTTTAACGCCTGTGTTTTTAAACCAAACGCCCCATTAATAACCCTTTCTTCTTCTTCTCCTTCTTTTTCTTCATTATCTTCTTTTTCTTCTTCTTTCCTTCCTTCAAAGTTAATGTACTCACATGACGACGAGGACGACACAGATGTACAGCAACATTGTGAAAGTTGAAGGTGAACTTGTGCGTGCGTGGCAGAGACCGGAAGTTGTTTCCCTTGCGCGACTCTTTTGTTCGAGTTTTATACTCGACCTACAGAAAGTGTATTTTGGTTAGTGGGACGCGCTCCTCTTGTCGTGTACGTGTGCGTGTCTTTCTTATTTATGTCCCAAAATTGATTATTTTTGCAGATAAGTGGTTTCATTTTGCCATATTGTTTGTATCCAAATGTTGTTTCATGTCTTTGAAGTTCGAGACAGAGCGAGAGAGAAAAAGAGACAGAGACAGAGACAGACACAGAGAGAGACAGCCTGACAAACAGAGAGAGAGAGAGAGAGAGAGAGAGAGAGAGAGAGAGAGAGAGAGAGAGAGAGAGAGAGAGAGACAGAAACAGAGAGAGAGAGAGAGAGAGTGAGAGAAAGAGAGAGAAAGACAGAGAGAGAGAGAGACAGAGAGAGAGACAGAGAGAGAGTGAGAGAAAGAGAGAGAAAGACAGAGAGAGAGAGAGACAGAGAGAGAGAGAGAGAGAGAGACAGACAGAGAGAGACAGAGAGAGAGAGAGAGAGGGGGGGGGGGGGGAGGTCGAGATGAACTAAATTGAACTTTAAACAAAGATTAAGATGTAAGGCGTGGCCTTTTCGTACAAGCTGTTCCTAAAACAGAGAGAGAGACAAAGAGAGAAAGAAAGAGTGTGGTTGGAGCGGGGATCTTGAGAACAAAAAAGATTAACTATTGTAAAGGTTAATAGCTGATAGTGTTTAATTTCGCCTCTCTAACTTGTTTAACTTTATTTCTTGTACAGAGAACATTGAGTGCAGAAAGATATATCCACTATTCTTTATTTCTTTTATCTATTTTTCAAAGCCTTTTTTTTTATTTTTACCTCAGTTGCATTTTGGCTACTTAAAACTTTTCCCTTGTTGAAATTTCTTCTTATTCTTTTTTCTCTCGTTTGAATACTTTATTTGTTATTAGCTAATCTATTTTCCTGTATTATTGTTTGTTTGTGAGTGTGTGTGTGTGTGTGTGTGTGTGTGTGTGTGTGTGTGTGTGTGTGTGTGTATGTGTATGTGTGTGTGTGTGTTGTGCGTGTGTGTGTGTGTATGTGTGTGTGTGTGTGTGTGTGTGTGTGTGTGTGTGTGTGTGTATGTGTGTGTCTGCTGGTGAGGGGGGGGGGAGGTGTAGAGAAGGGAAGGGGTGGTAAGGGTGAAAATATATTCTCACTGAAACATTTATAAACAGCCTTTTCTTACTGGTCACGGTAAATTCTGCCTCTTTTCTTGCTAAGGTTTTTTGTAGCTCGTTAATGTTTTTTTTTAAATTTTTTTATCAAGCTTCTTTGCAATCGGTTTTGTTCATAACATACTGACTGATGAAGTTCATGTCATCACAACCTTAGGTCGTAATTTTTGCTTCTGCGTGCTTTTGTGTTCTCCTATATTCAACCTCAGATAAGAATCTATTTGCGTTGGCGCGCTATTACAAAAACACGTTAAAACCAAAACGCTAACAAACTATGCGTCGGTTGAAATCAGCAGATCGAGACCTTCGGCTGCGCGTGAGTGACATACTTATGTTCTTGACACAGACACTGTCAGATACCCAGCCGGCATCGTGCTTGAAAATACAACAAAAGAAAATCCTCACGTTAAGTACGCACACACCCAGCCACCTATCTACACAGACACAGACAGACACAGACACAGACACAGACACACACACACACACACATTCACACACACACACATACACACACATTCACACACACACACACACACACATACACACACACACATACACACACACACAAAAACACACACACACACAAACACACACACACACACACATGTACACACACACACAAACACACACACACACACACACACACACACACACAGATGGTCCCCGCGTGACTTTTCTCATTTTGCTTATGTCGTATAAGTTTTGAATTATTCCCGGTAACCGCTTCTCCTAAATCAATGAATAGGAATTCATCCCTGCATAAAGGGCTTGTGTTAAAGTCCCTGGCTCCGCAATTATGACCGTCCAAGATACTGTCCTTTCTGTGTACACCTCCCCAGATCTGCCCCGGCTTTTACATGAGTGGAGAGCACCCGCCCGCTTGGACACATACTAAAATTCAGCACCCTGGCTGTTTTCTGTTCAGAGTGGGAACATTTTGGCTGAATTTTTTCCCCCGTGAACGAGACCTATATGTTTATGTTTGTCAATCTGTGAAATTGATTAAGCAGTTATTTCTCACCATGCATGCATCCTAAAATCAAAGCCATGCAGCCATTTTGAACTCAAAGCCAGCCATGTTGAACTCAAAGTCAGCCATCTT
>NC_090253.1:17919059-17924059 GCF_037325665.1 Littorina saxatilis | reverse complement strand
CAAAATTCTTACACTGATATCTAGTCGAACATTTTTTTGTTGGACATTAAGTTTTCAATCAGGAATATTCTGACATTTGAATATCTTTGGGAGGCACTGATTGTCTTCCGACGCTGTACATTTCCAACAAGAATTCAAAACACCGTACCCTTTAACTTCACTTCTTGTTTTCAACTCTCATACAGAGTTAAATGTAAAGGGTACAAAAACAAAATAAAACAAAATACAAACAAAACAAGTCGCGTAAGGCGAAATTACTACATTTAGTCAAGCTGTGGAACTCACAGAATGAAACTGAACGCACTGCATTTTTTTCACAATGACCGTAGTCAGCCGCTAGTGCAAAAGGCAGTGAAAGTGACGAGCCAGTTTAGCGCAGTAGCGGTTGCGCTGTGCTGCATAGCACGCTTTGAACCTCTCTTCGTTTTAACTTTCTGAGCGTGTTTTTAATCCAAACATATCATCTATATGTTTTTGGAATCAGGAACCGACAAGGCATAAGATGAAATTGTTTTTAAAACGATTTCGGAAATTTAATTTTAATCATAATTTTTATATTTTTAATTTTCAGAGCTTGTTTTTAATCCGAATATAACATATGTATATGTTTTTGGAATCAGAACATGACGAAGAATAAAATAAAAGTAATTTTTGATCGTTTTATAAAAAAATAATTTTAATTACAATTTTCAGATTTTTAATGACCAAAGTCATTAATTGATTTTTAAGCCTCCATGCTGAAATGCAATACCGAAGTCCGGCCTTTTTCGAAGATTGCCTGGCCAAAATTTCAATCAATTTGATTGAAAAATGAAGGTGTGACAGTGCCGCCTCAACTTTTACAAAAAGCCGGATATTACGTCATAAAAGACATTTATCCAAAAAATGAAAAAAACATCTGGGGATATCATACCCAGAAACTCTCATGTAAAATGTCATAAAGATCGGTCCAGTAGTTTACTCTGAATCGCTCTACACACACACACACACACAGACATGCACAGACATGCACAGACACACACAGACACACACACACACACACACACACACACACACACACACACACACACACACATACACCACGACCCTCGTCTCCCCCTCTATGTTAAAACATTTAGTCAAAACTTGACTAAATGTAAAAACGAACCTACAATATACGCCTACTGTAATGAGGCAAGAGGGTACAAAGTATTACGATACATTTTTGATAGAATTGAGCAATGTGAAACAAACAAGTACTTAATTAATTTCATATAAGATGCAATGAGAGGAAACTTACCGATTCCAGGAATGTTACAAGTTCCTCTGTCTCAAGCTTGCCGTCGTGGTTCTTGTCTGAAATCACACACACACACACACACACACACACACACGCACGCACGCACACACGCACGCACGCACGCACGCACGCACGCACACACACATACACACACACACACACACACACACACACACACACACACACATACATACAAACAAGCTAGTTATCAGCATGAAACAGAAAGTTGCCCCTATCTCGTCCTGCTTATGAAGTTATGTGCGTGTGAGTCCTTCAAGAAAACTGGAATCTCCTACAGTTGCAAAGTGTCTTCCACCCGATCCATTCTTATAAATATATGCATGCCTTTTGAACTGTTGTACTGTGATTATCTTCGTTGTATTTATTTGCATAAGGTCATCAAACGGAGAAACTACTGTACCAACTACAGCGTAGCAACACATTAATTTTGTTTAAGCCTACGTCCGTTCTCGTACAAATGAGCTTCTACTGTTGTACTTGGTACAAACAATAGCGTCTAACAATATACTGGGTACAAAAACAAACTCTAACTCGCCAACAGCGCGAATCTTTTACCTCCGTGAGCGAGGGCAGAGTTGACGATGGCTTCAATCTCCAGAGCGTTGATCAGCCCGTCGTCGTTGATGTCGAAGCGATCGAAAGTGGCGTAGACAAAGTCGTAGTTGTCATGGAAGCGCGCGTGCCAGGCGTGCGAAAAGCTCTCCTTCTCGATGCTGACGCCGGCTGCGGCCTCGAGGAGCTGCTCGTTGGTCATGTCGTTCACCAGGTTGATCAGTCCCCCCACTGCACATTTGAACTGTCAGTTTTGATTTGATTTGATTGATTGATTGATTTCCCCCGAAATCGGCGTATGCTGCCTGAATGGCGGGGTAAAAACGGTCATACACGTAAAAATCCACTCGTGCTAAAAACATGAGTGAACGTGGGAGTCTAAGCCCACGAACGAAGAAGAAGAAGAAGAAGAAGATTGATTGATTGATTGATTGATTGATTGATTGATCTATCCATTCATACATTTCTTCATTCATTCATTCATTCATTCATTCATTTAGGGGAAAGGCTCCTAATATGGACCGGTTCCTAATATGGACCGCCTCCTGTTCTGACAAACTAACGGCGCTAGAGCGCTCAAAACAATTTCATTCGCTGTATTCACCCTCTCTGGATAACTTGCACATGTCAAAACAGTTGCAGAAACACAAACCTCAAAACCGTCAGGTTTTTTCTCTTTTTTCACTTTTGGCAGCGTCCACTCTAAATTTGCCGCCTAAAACGGACTCGTTTCTGTCCACAGCCAAAGCTTTTATCACACAAAAATTGCTATATATGACAGCTAAGACGGTATTTGTTACATTTTAGCAGTGTTGACCCCGAGTTTCTTCTGCAAATAAAAAATAATAGCAAAATCTCAAAGTATGTGCGAGTCCCCTAATATGGACCACCTTCAACAAATCGAAGAAAATAAAAGCTACAGGCTATTTTCATTAATTCATTAAGAAGCTTGCTGGAAATAACCTATAACTAGCCCTCGAGATTAAAAAAAAATATAACAAAAAGTCTTCTTTTCGTGGAAGTTGATAATTTCACTTATTTTCACTCTGTTTTTGATAAGCTTCTTTAGTTTCCTGGTGTGCTTCAAATAATGCTCTCATCGACCCGAAACAGATAAATCTAAAGCATATTTTAATTAGTCTGACTTGTACACTAAGTTGTATCATGTTATTTTGAAGTATAGGGGGCTTTTTACAGTGATTCGTGAAGGCTCAGGCTCCTAATATGGACCATTTGTGATTTTTTCTGTATTTAATTTTTGCTGAATGTCTATCAAAGCTATTTCACTCTAATTACTCCAAACGGTTAACCTAAGAGAGAAGGACTACCAAACACAAAATGAAACTTCTTCGCAAGAAAACAAGCTAGTTATCAGCATGAAACAAAAAGTGGTCCATATTAGGAGCCCTTCCCCTATTTATTTATTTATTTATTTATTTATTAGGCACAGTGCAGCTCACAGCCTTCGTTTTGCGTTTTTGTTGCAGCTGAGTGCATTTACAGTTCAAAAATCCCCCTATGGTAGTAAAACAAACCAAAAACTACCCAACGACGACATCTGTGAAGCTCGACAGTTTCTTGTTCACGCGAGTGCATAAATTAACCTAGTTATTACGTGGTGTTTGGTCGGAGTTCGTGAGTGATTCCGGCCTCCATTTTGTTTTACACAAACTCATGATGACGTCTGACATAGTTTGCTAGTGACGTGTCTTTTTGTGCATGATGTGGTGATCTACCTGATCTAAATTTAGATCCAAAATTAGGCCAAGACCAGCCGGGTCCGAGTACGAAATTAATTCGTAAAAAAATCGCACTTCTTCACTCTTTGGGTGCAAGTCAATGAAACTTGGTAGTTCTTCTAACGGATAGCTGCCTGAGGTAAGACTAAAAGCCCCAGGGGCTCCGTGCACCTGAATTTGACAAGTTCAGTAGGGGAAGGGCTCCTAATATGGACCACTTTTTGTTTCACGCTGATAACTAGCTTGTTTTCTTGCGAAGAAGTTTCATTTTGTGTTTGGTAGTCCTTCTCTCTTAGGTTAACCGTTAGCCCTAATTAGAGTGAAATAGCTTTGATAGACATTCAGCAAAAATTGAATACAGAAAAAATCACAAAGGGTCCATATTAGGAGCCTGGGCGCCTAATATGGACCAGTCAAGCGGCCTTCACGAATCACTGTAAAAAGCCCCCTATACTTCAAAATAACATGATACAACTTAGTGTACAAGTCAGCCTAATTAAAATATGCTCTAAATTGATCTGTTTCGGGTCGATGAGAGCATTATTTGAAGCACACCAGGAAACTAAAGAAGCTTATCAAAAACAGAGTGAAAATAAGTGAAATTATCAACTTCCACGAAAAGAAGACTTTTTGTTGCATTTTTTTTAAATCTCGAGGGCTAGTTATAGGTTATTTCCAGTAAGCTTCTTAATGAATTAATGAAAATAGCCTTTAGATTTTATTTTCTTCGATTTGTTGAAGGTGGTCCATATTAGGGGACTCGCACATACTTTGAGATTTTGCTATTATTTTTTGTTTGCAGTAGAAACTCAGGGTCAACACTGCTAAAATGTAACAAATACGGTTTTAGCTGTCATATATAGCAATTTTTGTGTGATAAAAGCTTTGGCTGTGGACAGAAACAAGTCCGTTTTAGGTGGCAAATTTAGAGTGAACGCTGCCAAAAGTGAAAAAAAGAAAAAAAGCCTAACGGTTTTGAGATTTGTGTTTTTGCAACTGTTTTGACATGTGCAAGTTATCCAGAGAGGGTGAATACAGCGAATAAAACTTTTTTGAGCGCTTTAGCGCCGTTAGTTTGTCAGAACAGAAGGTGGTCCATATTAGGAGCCGGTCCATATTAGGAGCCCTTCCCCTACCTTTTAATACCTGTCTTTCTCTCTTTCTTTCTTTCTTTCTTCATTGTTCATTTGTTGTTGTTTAAAAAAAAATTGGTGTTTGTATGTTGCGGGGTGTTATTATCAGAGTTAGAGTAAGGGTTGTCGTCGTCGTAGTCATCGTCGTCGTCATCATCATCATCATCATCATCGTCGTCGTCGTCATTGACGTGATATCCTCTTTCCTCCTCTACCCTACTCCACCCCTCAGTCCTATTCCTTCTCATCACCATGTTCATTGTCACAATACCAGGG
>NC_090253.1:17799059-17911559 GCF_037325665.1 Littorina saxatilis | reverse complement strand
ACCGAGGTCCCTTCGTGTACACTACATTGGGGTGTGCACGTTAAAGATCCCACGATTGACAAAAGGGTCTTTCCTGGCAAAATTGTATAGGCATAGATAAAAATATCCACCAAAATACCCGTGTGACTTAGAATAATAGGCCGTGAAAAGTAGGATATGCGCCGAAATGGCTGCGATCTGCTGGCCGATGTGAATGCGTGATGTATTGTGTAAAAAAAATTCCATCTCACACGGCATAAATAAATCCCTGCGCCTTGAATATGTGCGCGATTGCATAAAATAAAAATAAAAAATAAAAAATAAAAAAAATCCCTGCGCTTAGAACTGTACCCACGGAATACGCGCGATATAAGCCTCATATTGATTGATTGATTGATTCGCACGTAGGATTACCCAATATAGACGGTATGAAAAGTTCCCCAAGATAGAGTGTATTCGTATAACAATGTAGTACTGGGACTCCGTTGCAGAAGAGCCTATTTACACACCACAGGCAGCTTGTATCAAAGCATATCCTATTCCTTTATCCTTACTGTAGTATTACTACTATTATTCGTATAATACTACAGTGAGGAAAAGGAAATAGGATACTTCCATGCATCGACCGGTGCTTTGATACAAGCTCCTGTGTTACACACACAACACACCATACAAAAGTTACCTGAAGGTTGCTGCGGGCATGCAAGCTTCAAATTTGTTCGCATTATTATGGATGAAGAATACACACACACACACACCCTCACATAACATAGGCACACACACAAACACACACACGCACGCACGCACGCACGCACGCACGCACGCACGCACGCATGCACGCACGCACACACTCACACACACACAAACACAAACACACAAACAAACACAAACACACACACACTCAATCCCCTACCCCCAGTGGCCACAGCAGTGTTGACGATGCCCCCCCCCCACACACACACACACCCACACCCACACACCCACACCCACACACACACACACCCACACACACACACAGACACACACACACACACACACACCCACACCCCACCCCCAACCATCCCCAACCCCACACCTTTCCATATCCATATAAAGTCAATGAACAAGACTTCAAGCCACTAATTACCCCCAGTGGCCACAGCAGTGTTGACAATGCCCTCAATCTCCAGGCCGTCCATGAAGCTGTCCCCGTTGACGTCGAAGGCCTGGAAGGTGGCTTTGACGAACTCCACGCTGTCATGGAAACGCTTGTGCCAGGCTTGGACGAAGTCGTGCTCGCTGATCTTGAGCCCAGAGGCCACCTGCAGGAGCTCCTCGTTCGTCAATTTCTCCAGAAGGCCTCCCACAGCTCCCACTGAAAACAAGGTGATGAGTCGTTTTACGCCCTTTGTCGAAGATTGGTTGGCCAAAATTTCAATCAATTTGATTGAAAAATGAGGGTGTGACAGTGCCGCCTCAACTTTTACAAAAAGCCGGATATGACGTCATCAAAGGTATTTATCGAAAGAAAAAAAAAAGTCCGGGGATATCATTCCCAGGAACTCTCATGTAAAATTTCATAAAGATCGGTCCAGTAGTTTGGTTTGAATCGCTCTACACACACACACGCACAGACAGATACACACACACACACACACATACACCACGACCCTCGTCTCGATTCCCCCTCTATGTTAAAACATTTAGTCAAAACTTGACTAAATGTTAAAAAAAAACCCTACTCTGAACAGACTGCAGCTGAGACTGTTATATTTCTGTATAATGTCAAAGTGAAAGGATGCTAATATTCCACGTGGTCAAACACAAGAATGGGTCACAGACCTCGGCGGCGTGACCGTGATAAGGCTTGTTTCTCCCCGGTAAACTCGGAGATAAGTCGAATCAGTAAATGTTTGCCGGTGTAACACGAAATTTTTACTCCACGAAAAATTTACTCCGGAGTAAATATTTCGTACCAAATTCTTACTCCGAGTACACTTTTCGTACGAGAAAAGAACTCCCCAAGGCACGAAAAAATTACTCCCTCCACGAAATTTTTACTCCGCATTTTTTTTACTTCCTGTAAAAATTTCGTACGCAAAAATGGGATGCGGGCGAAGCGATAATGCCAATAAGTGATCTCGCCTACACGAATGTCGCGCTACCCTCCGTCCACCCCTTCCACCACCAAGACTAACAGGGGACAAGGGAGTAAAAATGTCGTACACCTGTCATGGGAAGTTAAATTGCTTGTGTTGGGGTGAAGTAATTTATTCGTTATTTATTCGTCAGGGGAGTAACATTTTTGTACGAAATGTTTACTCGGAACTCACCTGTCTTGGGGAGTAATTTTCTCGTGTAATGGGGGAGTGCTTTTTTCGTGAAGGGAGTAACTTTTTCGTACGAAATGTTTACTCCGGAGTAAAAATCTCGTGGGAGTAATTTTCTCGTGTTACACCGGACATTAACTAATCCGGCGAAAGTTACCCATACACCTAAACAGTTTCTTGAACGGCACGCTCTTTCTCGTGAATAAAAAATCCGCTCACCATCTCAGATCTGGTCAGGGTTTCGCATGGGAAAAACAACCATGCATCCCTCCACCTTGACACATTCCAGAAATCAACGGGCACGCTTTTTATCGCTGTGAGTGACGTGCCAGTTCAGTTTGCTGCGCTGGACTTGGTTTTAATGTTGGGACCTGTTTTTCGTAATTGTTGTTTCGCGTTCACATTTCCATACCACCTAAGCGCGTTGTTGCTTTTCTACTAAAATTGATCCCCAATTGTAATATTCATTTGTGTTGAAGTGTGCAAAATGCTAAATTTTTGCAACCATTCTGTAAAAAGTTATTACAATTTAATCAAACTTTTCTGAAAAGTTCCAGTACGTCAAAAAAACTCATCAAAACGTCATGATATTTTACACCTAGCAATTGTGTTATCAATACTCATGTCAATTTTAAAAGCAATACAATGAGCCATTCCAAAACAACAGGGTTTTTACCCACATTGCCCACAAGAAATGACGCCAAAACAGGCCTTTTACGGCTTCTGACGAGGCTGACGTACACCTGTCTTCTTCAAAATGGCAAAACAACACTGCTAGGCACAACAGCTGAACCAAATCAATTTGTATGGGTACGTAGAAAATGCGTTGTTCTTTAATTTTGAGATCAAAAACAGGGTCACTCTTGCTTATGTTGATTTTTTTGTGTATTTTAGTGTCTGCAAATTTGCTTAAATTGCGAATTTGATTTTGGGGGGTGTCCTAGGTCTCCGGTACACTGCATAACAACTAATTGATGAAAAATGAAACTCTTTGTTTCAAACGGTAGGGGAATGAGTTACCTTTCAATATACTTGGTTTTACTATAACTGGCCGCATCTGTCTAGATTAGATTACTGTAACTCCCTTCTCATTGGCTGCCCTGACTCCACTCTCCAACCCTTGCAAAAAGTACAACACTCTGCTGCACGTCTCATTTTCAGAGCACAGCATCGACACTGAACCCTGCACTCCTCTCATGAAAGAACTTAACTGGCTTCCTGTGTCTGAACGTATTAGGTATAAAGCTGCCTGCTTCTGCTACAATATCATCTCTGAATCGGCACCTGCCTATCTTTCGGAACTGGTCTCCTTCTACACTCCCTCTCGCACCCTTCGTTCTTCTGATGATGCTCGACTTCTCCGTCAAGGTCGCTTTAAACGCAAGGCTCATGGCTTCCGCACGTTTTCGTATTATGGCCCTCAGTTATGGAATTCACTCCCCTTTCAATTACGTCCCTCTCCATCCATTTCATCTTTTAAGTCCAATTTGAAAACTCACTTGTTCCAACAACATTACGGATAGTTCCTTATCATTGGTCACAGTATAGAGTCTGGGGATGTGAGATGTGCATGATGTGTTGTTTGAATCTGACCGTGAGTGATTGTATGAATTTTGTATACATGTATTGTTGTCAGTCACGGTCACGCGCTTTGAACTTCTGATAAGGCGCTTTATGAATGCCCGTTATTATTATTATTATTATTATTATTATTATTATTATTATTATTATTATTATCACAAAGTTCTACAGCTAAATGTATGTGTTTAGTTTTGTTATGACGATTAGTGTAGATAACGGCATGTTGTAGCCATTTGTGAGATAATTAAGAGAGGGGGGGGGGTAAATATAGGCAAACTATTTACTCCTCCAACCTTAATCATCTCGCAAATGGCTACAACACTGCCGACTAATTTTAATTGTACTGTAATAATAATAGTTATGGCGATTTTGATGGTCAGTCTTCTGCCAGTATGCTCTTCCCCGTCTTTGTCTAAACATGTTTGTGAATCTGTCTGCATGTTTTTTAAAGTTGAATCAAAAAGGAAAATGTAAACATTGAATCACCAATTACTTCGGGATAACAGAATGCCAAACTGGCTACATGACGTCGGAGTACCCAAAGTCTTTACAACCATATTGGGTTTTTTTCTTTCAAGGGAGGCAACTCTCACAAGCAACCTCAAAACTTGACAGAAAAGTGTGTAGCGAAGAGGATGGTTTTGACGCATCCAACCTTCCCGATTAACTGCACGATTTGTCCTATGGATTTTTCAGAGCGCACTGTTTTACATAATCTCGGCTAAGCCCTTGCAGGTAGGTTATGCTTGTTTTTAAGTGTGTTAGTTACCGTTACGCAAGGCTGAAAGCTTCACTTCTGCTCATGAATACGAGTGTCTCTGACTCTGAGGCACATGGTGACATGGGGTCAAGTTTGATTCGAAGTTATATTCCGGAGGTGTTTTCCCTTGTTTAAGGAAAATCAGCGGGTGCATCTTTCTAGGTGGATGGATCAAACTTAAAGACGCACATTTGGTCAATTAGCAACCAAGGTTTGTAACACTAACAGTGGAAGGTCAAAAACGGCTTCACGGGGCAGGCTCAGTGACGCAGCAGGGGTCTCACGGTCTACTAATATTAGTGAAGCTAGTCTTAGTCGATCGAAAGCGGGTGCATTCCCTGTATGTGCTCTTCCTGTAGTAGGTGTGGATAAGAGAAATATAGCCTGTGAAGGCTCCAATGAGGCAGAAACAAGACATAAGAGGCGAATAAGAAATTTACAGATGTTGTGGGGTGAGTTTTGTAAAAATAAAAAAATACTCGTGAAAGGAGCAGTAATAAAGGCAGAAATAAGACAAGAGAAGAAAAAGGGGTAAGGTAGCTTAGTTTAAACACTCCCACTTCGGGAAGGAAGTACACCCACTTAAATGACATTAAATTAGACCCCTTCTATAGTTTTATGTACATCACCAAGTCGATCGATCACTACCAGTACTAGTACTAATCAAAAGGTATTTTAAGCCAGCATACACACAAAAACAAGAACGCTGAGGCGATTAACCATTCAGTCAAGCGAATGCACGCTGAAATACGTACGGGTTTCTTTCACCTTCCAAACACACACACACAGTGACACACACACACACACATGCAGTAACACTGACACACACACAGAAACAGCGAGACAGATAAACAGTCACACACACACACAAAACAGCACACACATCTGTATACACGACCCCACACACACACATCATTCTGACCCCTAGAGAAAGAGAGGGAGTGCGCATTAGAGACAGAGAGAGAGGAAATTTGAGAAGAAATGATAAGCTTGAGACAAAATCTTTAGTGTTTGGGGGAAAGACCATGAAAAGGTGATGTCATAATCTCTTGCCTTTCAATATGACGTTGTTTGTGTGTTCCAGACTCGATAAGACGTTGATCGGCCGAACAGAGTGTAAATTTAAGTCAATGCAGGCTTGAAGCATATAAATTATAATTTCCTTTCAAGGAATTCCTTCGTTTTAAGCATATTTTCAGCCCCAAACACCATAAAACTGTATATTTTTGGAATCAGCAAATGATAAGGAAGAGAGAAATGCTAATTGTATGTGTTTTCTTCCAACAATAAAGAAAGTCGCTATTTAACAGTTTTCTTCATTTTAAAGGCACACTAGTGCGCCTCCCGTAAACCATCACAGATACTGTCAGGCTTTTACACACAGTACAAACACCCTTCCATTTGAACGCTCACCAAACGGGAACATCCTAGGTGCCCTACGTAAAGAGCGAGCAATTTTCAAAAAATTAATTTTGCGGATTGTCTCAGGGACAATCGGACCGTGGTGCGTTTTGGCGCTAGACCTAACTTTTAAAATCTAAATAATAAATTGACAGCTTAATTGTTACACAAACATTCTTAAATCATAAAAAGAATTATTTTTTCATCAAGACAAGATCAGTACAATTCGAAGTTTTGAAAGTTTGAAAAAAGAAACGCCCGGAAGCAGGGTCATGCAAGGTCGTGGTTCTCGTAGCAGACGACGGTTTATGCCTAACGCCAGTTCCTCTGAACAGTCAAAAGCCATCGCGAGAGTTCTTGTTTTGTGCATATAGTCAAGAGGTACATAATAATGTGCTATTGCAGATAAGCTCACAGCGAGTCGCATTCAAATGACTAACTGACGACTGCATTGTGAAAAAGGGAAACTGGATCACACGGGTTAACGATGGCTCAGGGGTAAGATAAACCACGCAAAAATAAATTCGTTGAAAATTGCTCGCTCTTTACGGAGGGCACCTAGGATGTTCTCAAGCGGTGAGTGTTCAAATGAAAGGGTGTTTGTACTGTGTGTAAAAGCCTGACAGTATCTGTGATGGTTTACGGGAGGCTTACTGTGCCTTTAAGCCCATTTTTCAATCAAACACAACAAAACTATATATTTTCAGATATGGGAGGCAATACAGAATACAATAATGTCACCTTTGTGATTCAAATATCGACTTTTAAGAAATCGACAAAATCAGCCAAATTTGTGTGAACATTTCATAAACAAGTTTTTAAGGTACCAAGCTGAAATGCAATCCCATAGTCCGCACTTAGTCAAAGATCATGTAACGGAAATTTCAAACAAATTGATGAAAAACTGTAGCCGTGAGAGTGCCGCCTCAACTTTTGCAAACGGTCAAATATGACGTCATCAGTTATAGCCCTTTCAAAAATTAGCTAAAACTGTTTCAAGCAAACGCTCTCAGAAATGTGTTTGCCAGTTTTTGAAACAATCCGTTCAGCAGTTTTTGAGAAAAGCTTTTCACAGACAGACACACACACACACACACACACACACACACACACACAATGTGACAAACCTCACTCTATGCGTTTGTTAAAAGTTTAAGTCATTACTTGCCAGAATGTAACATTCAACAACAACAACACAACTTAAAAAATGTGAAGAAAAGAAAAAGAAATTTTAAAAATAACCAATGAGAATTCCAGTCAGCAGGTCAAATGGCACCTACTTTTAGTTTTAATTACCACTGCACCCTAGCTGTGCACAGTGGTCAAACATCATTTGCCGCCTCCCCCCCCCCCCCTCCCCCCCCCCCCCCCCCCCCCACCCCCCCCCCCCCCCCCCCCCCCCCCCCCCCCCCCCCCCCTCCCAGCCTTTACTTAGAATTTGATAGAGGGGATCAAACGACACATACTGACATAGCTCTTCTCCTCAGCTCAGGTGTCATGTGGAATGATAACTTACACCAGCAAACCTATGAACAATGTAGCTTCTGCTGTTGTAATCACAGCTGTGACACTGAATTCAAGCAGTCCTGCTGAACCACATATTGTTCTTTTCTGGTGTAAATTAATTATAACTGTCCAAATAACATTGATTGAGAGCTTCTAAATAAAGCTTTGCTTTTGCATAATTAATGTACTAGCACTAGCAGTTTATTAAGCATACAATTAAGACCCGATTTTTCTCGATTTTGTTTTAGGTCCTAAAAGGGGGGTTCCACTGTATATTGTATAATGAAAGCAAGCATACGTGTGTATACATCATACATTTTAATTCATGTGTTTGTGCAGGTATAATTAGACATCTAACAGAGGCCGGCCAGTCAAGTACGCAAACACACTATGGGGCTGTGCACCAAGGTTCCAACTACACACATCCTTGCTATAATTCTAGGTTCTCTGGAAATTGGTCTTTTTGGAGGTGAGTCTATTGTGCAATTCTGTGTAATTCTGTGTGTCAGTCACTGACACTGTCACATATGATCATTTGAATTATGACGTTAGGTGCATGTTTACTTTCATTGCCCTAGGTGGTCATAGATCTTCAGTTGCAGGGGGAGGGGTGAGGTGTGGGGGAGGTGATGGGAGTAGGACTCTGAGAGCAATTTTTTTACCATCTATAATTGGTAAAAGAGCACAAAATTAAACACAGGTACGAAAGTTTGAAGTTCTTGTCACAACTATGTTCAATAGAAATTGTTGTTGCTGTATGTGTTGCAAAATCAATGTATTATTTCAGTACAATTCACACACACAAAAAGATGCAACATTGCAGCAAGTGCTGACCGAGGCTGTGTGTATGTTTGTGTATATATTAATTACTCAAGTAGCACTATAAGCAGTGGCACATGTATGGAATTGAAATCTGCCATTGTGCCATTTTCCTCAAGAAGAATAAGAAAAGAATTATCAAGCACAAGATTGAAAAACTTCATTTGCCAATAAGTTTAACAGAATACCTAGTTTTGAATTGTTACATGTTTAACAGCAATGGTTAAAAAGATTGTGAGCTGCCCAAGGCTTCCTATTTATTGAGATAGGAACAAAAATACCTGCCAATATTTACAAGCCAGACATGTTTTTCTGCTGTTTTCCAGGAGTAATATTTGGCTGGCACTCTGTGGTGTACGTCTACAAAGAAACCGGCTACTTTTCGGACGGCTGCTCTGCCGAAAAATCTTTAACACCATCTGCTAATGTGACCTGGCAATACCACACACCGGGGACAGGAACACCACTAAATTCATCCCATGACAACGCAACCCCAAATGGCACAGTTATAAGAAGCGACAACATGACAACTACCACTCTTCATGACAGCGGGTACTCCAACCAAGGGAACAGCATTCATTACGATGATTTATCTTGTGAGGAGAAAATCCAGGTACAGTCGGAGACAGGTGTGTCACAGGTGTGCAAGTCTCAGGACGAGCAGTTCAACTTGGTGTTCAGCCTGGCGACCAGCATCAACGGCATTCTGTCCTTTCCGAGCGGCATCTTGTACGACCGACTCGGCACTCGCATTTCGCGCATATTTTCATTGTGAGTCACTATGCATGGTTGAGAATATGAGAGCAACAGATTTGTGTGTGTGTCTGGGTGCGAGTGCGCCTGGGTGTGTGTGTGTGTGGGGGTCTCTGTGGTTTATATAAATATGTGTGTGTGTGTGTGTGTTAAAAGGATGTTGCTGTAGTCGATCCTCTTTTGCTTACACAGGTTTGATGTCATCGTTTAAGATTAAAATGAAAGATTATTTGCCTCGAGGTTAGACAGCCTGTATTTGTCATTGCATGGGCCACATGTGTTTAGGGTTTTGTGTCTGCATCATTGGAACTTTTGATTTAGCTCAGCCATTTCATAAAAAAAATTGTTTTGTTTGGTGGTTTATTTTTTTTTTATTTATTTTTTTTGGGGGGGGGGGGGGGGGTACTGTAGTTTTGTGTGATCAGGAGAATAGGCTGATAGAAAAAAAACGTACTATTCTACATCCTGAGCGTGCATACACACAAGCAGTTTAGCAGTAAAAAGGAAAACTGATAAAACTGCTGCTTATATTAGAAAGGTAAGGTACGGTCACAGAGGTGACGGAGGTTTACATTCATGTTTTTCTTCTGTTTCAGGGTCACTTTTCTAGCAGGACAATTGTGTCTTATCTTTGCTTCGTCAGGTAATTTTCATAATCAAGTTCCTCTGCCCTCCAGTCTCTCTCACTTTTCCTCAAACTTTTGTTCAGACTATGCAGCGGCAGTGGTACACGTATGAAAAACAAGAACCAACCAGACACAGTATATAATTATACCCAATCAATCAGCCAACCATCCAACAAACAAGAACCAACCAGACACAGTATATAATTATACCCAATCAATCAGCCAACCATCCAACAAACAAGGACAAAACAAAAATAGAAGAAAAAGACTTGTTAAGATCATTCACTGTCATTGAAGATGCCAAACCTTGAGACTGATAAGTTTGACTTTTTTAAGTGATTAAATTACATATATATATGCATTGACAACGATCTCACATGCTAGGGGTTGGAAACCCACTCAAAATACCTGCCCTTAAGTGATTTGTTGTTGCTGAAGAGTAGACATTCCTACGTGATTCTAATATCAAACATTTTTTGTTTCAAAACTGCGAGGACAGTGCATGAGACTTCTTTCTTTTTTAACTGTCATTGGTAGTTGCTGAACATTATAATAAATGTTTGGTGGCTAATTTTGTCTGATCAGCTTTAAAAATTAATGAAAAGTTGTGAAAATGATGTTATTTCGTCCATGAGTGATCCATATCAAACATTTTACCTTCACAATTGTGATCTGAGAAACAAAGGACAGAAAGCACTCTTAAAGTTAAATCAAGTTAATGCATACAGCATGTGCAATAGAATACAGTAAGATTCAGAGCATGAAAGTCGCTTGTTCATTTCAGGTGCCAGGAGATGGGTTTTGAAAAACTCTCACTGACTCTATTGCACATGTATGCATTTAAAGCGCCTATTTCCTTTTGTTTCTTAGAGCCTAATATAGCAATTTGCCTCACTTGTTTAATATTTTCTCAATTGTGATTTTTCTCCAGCCAAATCATACCTGTTGTATCCTGGCTTTATTGGACTGGTGTACGGAGGTTATCAGATTCTGTTGACCAATCTGCAGCTGAGCTGTCTGATTCCGTCTCTGCGCTCTACCATCATGTCATTGTATGCTGGGTCCTATGATACGAGTTCATCTGTATTTCTGCTTTTTAAGGTTAGAAAAGTTAATATACTAGGGGAAGAAGTATGGGAATCGTCAAAATATGTTTATTCACAACAGTTTTGAATGTTTATGTTTCTTGAATGAAAGTTTCAGATTTGTCAATGTGTTTAACTTCGCACCCAATATTTCCCTGACGAGAATTTGGTTTGGGTTTTTAACTCAGGGCAACATTTTGTCTCCTGCTATTAGACTTCCATTCCTCTAGCTCTCACAATGTAGAATTTTGATCGTTAGCTTCCAGCTCTCATGCAGTGCTTCTTTTTGGTTTATGTGCTTGAGAGAATTAATGAGTTAATGAGCTATTTGCCAAATAAATTTAAAAACTAGCTTGAATGGGTTTTTTAAACCCACTGGTAAAATCACTGTCATGGTTCTTTTGAGTCCATGTATTCAAATTTGTTTGTGTGTTTGTTGCATGCAGTAACTTCTTCTTTCTTTTCTTGTTTAAATCAAATTCCACCACAATATGATCCTCCTCAGTCAAGTAGTAGTAAACATTCTGGCTTGCATCTTTCAGGCAGCTCATGAGGGAGGAGTATCCGTCAACACATCCTTCGCCGTCCAGGCCTCGCTCTACTTTCTCATCTTTGTCAGTAGCACGTTCTGTCTCTTGCCCAAAACTCGCATCCCTTTCTCCATCCCCAACGGGTATCGTCTCAAGTGCTGGCTGTGCCATAAATTCTGCAGGAAAGAAGAACTGCAGCAGAAAGAAAATTCCACCACCGGTGAATGGAAAATGGACGAAACAGGCAGCATAGTTCTCTGCAGGGATGCTTCCAATTCTGCGGATAATTTGGACGGTGAGAGAGAAGACGCGGCCGATGTACAGAAATTGACGGAAGGGGACGCTGGAAATGGTGCTTACATGAACTACCAACGGCGTGTTTCTGAACCTGGTGAGCGTAACGCCATCCTGACGACAGATAAGAGAATCCCAGATATAGTCATTTCTGACACCACATCCTCACTTGCACCACCTTCTGACAAGAGCGCTGAGGAGGGGGAGGACAAATTGTTGAACGCATCGAGCAAAAAGAGAAAAACATTTCGCCAGGTGGCTTTGTCTCGGCTCTTTCTGACGGACCTGTTGTGGATGAGCGTGCAGCGACTTCGAAGCTGGATCTTCGTGGGAATATTCAACCCCTGGATTACGCGCCTGGCCTGTGGAGATAAAGCTTTAGGTAATATGAAGGAAATGTAGAAACAAGCAAACAAACAGGCAGAAATACAAAGAAACAAACAAAAAATATCTGTTGCAGGCTCAAATCCCCAGTTTGAAAAACATTTAAATAAAAGACTTTTTTGTTTTGTTTTTTTGTACATTAGGTAAAGAAGATTAACAATCAATTCAGTTTCGAAGCCAGAGTGTGTATTGGTGTGTGCTTTAGAAAATTTTATTTATACATTAGTCAAAGAAATCTGAATTGATTTTGTGTTTGTGTGTATTTGCCTCATCCCCTGTTGTGTACACTCTGTTTTAGTTAGTCACTACACTTCAGTGTATGCTGGCTTGCAGTTCTTTGGGATTCTGACAGCACCGCTGAGCGGCCGCCTAATGGACCGAAAGATCAAGGGTGGGGAGAAGTACGGCAACCCAAGATATGGTGAGGCTGTTTTAATAACTTCATTATTTCCATTTTTATTTGATGTGACTAGAAGTATTTCAAAAGAGAGATTGCTCACCATATGTCTATTCTAATTTTGGACTTTGAAGAAAGAAATTGTGGATGAGACTTAACCATGGAATGTCTGCAAATCATCAACAAGAAGGGCAAAGCCCATACGACTCACATGCTTGACCTTGACCTTTACATGACCTTGACCTTCATGATCAAGGTCAAATAACTAAACCTCATACACTAAGAACTGCTTTACACATTTTTCCTACCAAAATACATGTGACCTTGACCCAAGGTCAAGGTCATCCAAGGTCATGCAACACAAAGCTGTTAATTCAAGACATAGGAAGTACAATGGTGCTTATTGGCTCTTTCTACCATGAGATATGGTCACTTTTAGTGGTTCACTACCTTATTTTGGTCACATTTCATAAGGGTCAAAGTGACCTTGACCTTGATCATATGTGACCAAATGTGTCTCATGATGAAAGCATAACATGTGCCCCACATAATTTTTAAGTTTGAAACAGTTATCTTCCATAGTTCAGGGTCAAGGTCACTTCAAAATATGTATACAATCCAACTTTGAAGAGCTCCTGTGACCTTAACCTTGAAGCAAGGTAAACCAAACTGGTATCACAAGATGGGGCTTACTTTGCCCTATATATCATATATAGGTGAGGTATTGAATCTCAAAAACTTCAGAGAAAATGGGAAAAATGTGAAAAATAGCTGTTTTTTAGGCAACATTTATGGCCCCTGCGACCTTGACCTTGAAGCAAGGTCAAGATGCTATGTATGTTTTTTGGGGCCTTGTCATCATACACCATCTTGCCAAATTTGGTACTGATAGACTGAATAGTGTCCAAGAAATATCCAACGTTAAAGTTTTCCGGACGGACGTCCGGACGGACGGACGACTTGGGTGAGTACATAGACTCACTTTTGCTTCGCATGTGAGTCAAAAAGCGACACAGGGAGTTAGTACCCAATGCAGTCTCAACTTAGCTTTCATCTGGCATCCAGGTTGTCAGTAATAATGATTTTATAAAAAAAAGAAATGTAATATTATTGTTGTCAGTACAGTGGAACCCCCTTTTTAAGACCCCCCAATTTAAGGCTCCCTCCCTTTTAAGACCTGTTTTCTCAGACTTTGTGTTCATAACCTCTGTGAATTTACCCCCATTTTAAGACTCACTCCTTTTTAAGACCTGTTTTTTCAGACTTTGTGTTCATAAGCTCTGTGAATTTACCCCCATTTTAAGACTTGGGCCTGAATGCATAGCCCCTCCATACTTTTAGGATTTCATAGCGCTGTGGAGCGCATAGCTATGAAACGCACTATAGAACTCAGCGGTCCGCATGCATGAGGTCAAATAGTGCCTGCAATAACTAAGAGCGGCTCTATTTTTAACACGTAGATAGTGGAAGGGATTCCCCGTCATCCTGTGTCTCTGCGCATGCGTCAAGCTTTGTGATGCTTCGCGGCGGGTCAGTTTTACACCATTTGCCGCAGACAGTTTAGAAAGCCCGTCTCCTGATAAAACTTGGCTTTCGTGGTTTGGAAACTATATCCATTCCGGTATCCTCGCCATAAAGGTATAAGTCACTCTCTTGCTGGTTCTGCATGCTGTGTTTGATGTTATAAATTCCTGTATTTTTATTATTATTATTATTATTATTATGTACCGCGATCAGTTCGCCACACACATCTTGAAAAGATCCGCACGCGTAAAAACTGACCCAAAGTCAAGTTAACCCGCACATAGCTGCCAACCCTCCCTAGAAAACCGGGAAATTCCCGATTAAATTACATATTATTACCCAACTCACATATAGCAATTAACTCTAGTTCAGTGCTGGTAACGCTGTACACGTTCCCCTTGGTAACAAGGGAGACCACCCTAAAAAAGAGTGATCCATCCCATAATATCAGACCGATGTCCGGTCCAACATCCGTATGCGTGCGCATACGCCACCATTTGTATCATTCTCTCTCAGCGGTTCAACTGGGTAGGACGCTCCTGATGTACGCTCCTGCTGTCTTCAGCTTTTCGCCAGAGTCTTTTGCTTTGGCTTCTCCCCTTGGTCGCCGCCTTTTCTTTACACCTGTACCTATGCTGTGTGGTGAGATCTTTCCGTTTTTGTTGTAACTTTAGCGACGTTTTCGTCGCTCGTGTGTACTTGTGAAATTTTTCTGAAATTGTTTTCTGTGAAATTTTTCGTGAGTTGTTTGCTATGGCGGAGGCTTCGCTTGTTGATAGCGCTAAACGGAAGCCTAGTTCGAGGCAGGTAGCTGACGTTACGCCTCCGAACAGAAGCTCAAGGAGAGATAAGGGCGCAGGGAAGTCCGCGTCTGTGTCATCTGAGTCAACTTCTGTTAAGTCTCCCGTGTTAGCAGACGTACGAACAATCTTCCGGTCAGACTTGTTTACTTTCTGACAAGAGTAGTCGTTCTGGTGTAGCTTCTTCTGCTTCTGTTTCGCCTGGCTGCCCTGGGTTAGCGCCAGCCGACGTTGCTTCTTTATTGTTGACGCTGAGCTCTCAAGTTTTCGTCATTAGCGTCTGGATTATCTTCCACTCGGGAGGAATTGTGTGCGCTTCCGTCGGGTGTTTCTGATGTTTTTTCCTTAGCCAAGATCCGGCGGTCGCCTGCAGTTCCGGCTTCGACTTCCGCTAAGCCTTCGGCGACTGTGACTCGGGCGGATGTCCATGCTTCGCAGGATGGGGGTACCGACTTGGTGTCTCTCCCGAATGTGACACCAGTACAAGGTATGTCTACACCGCTTGCCGGTGTGCGAGCTCAGGGGGCTCTCTCGTGCGTTGGATGCCGTGAGAGTTCTTATGAGCAGCGAAAGGACGAACGCCTCCGTACGTCTCTTTATGAGAATATCGGGGACCGTTTTAGTCCTCTTCCGCCCAGGGGGCAGGAAGTGGTCGGTTCTGCCGACGATAAACTGTCTGATGTTCTGCCTCCTGGCTCTGAGCTTGATCTCGAGTCGGAGGTTAGGGCGGATGACGGGGATGCCTCAGTGGTAGAGGATTCCCAGCCTTGAGAGACGGACCGCGGGTGTCCGTCTGTAGGTCAACCTCCTGCGTCTGGTTTCCAGCAGGGCGGTGTGACTGAATAGGCCGCGGTGGCCTACCTGACTCGATGGCGAGCAGGAAGGCTAACGTCACCCAGCTTTCTTGCCGTTTTAGTTGTCCAGCGCAGTGACGTGGGCTAACGGAAATGGCATTTAAGTTATTGGTGACTCTGGGGCTGACCATGGGTGTCATTCTAGGGTCACCTACCTGACTACGATGGCGAGCAGGAAGGTTAACGAGGGTGCGTCCATGGGATGGACGACACCCAGCTTAACTTGCCGTTCAAGTTGTCCAGCGCAGTGACGTGGTCGGCGGAAAACGGCATTTAAGTTTTGACCGGAAGGGGTGGTTGAGAGCAGGGCGTAACTGACTCCACCTCTTTCCGGTTCCGACTTCTGGAAGTTCGGAGGAACAGGATGTTCTCTTCAGCTTTCGGGGATCGTTGTCCATTGCCCTGGAGTTGGCATATGGCCACGTGTAGCCGGGTTCTCCGGTGAAAGTGGTGTATGTTCGCGCGAGGAATGTAGCACGCATTTTCGTGGCTGGGCAACGTAAGCTTCCGCCCTGGGGGCAGGAAGTTGTTGGGCTGGGTGATTCTTGGATTGGCCATGCGAGTCTCTCTGGGGGTCACCTTCCTAACTTTGATACCGAGTAGGAAGGTGATGTTTGGAGAGGTGTCCACGGTGGTGGATGTCACCCAGCTTAACTTGCCGTTCAAGGTGTCCAGCGCAGTGATGTGCGCAGTGATAAACGGCATTTAGGACTTGACAGGAAGGAGTGGCTGAGGAATATTTTTGCCTCGTCCACCCCTGCCTTTGTTCGACGTCTTCCGGAGTTCGGAGGAACAGTAAGTTCACTTCCGCGGCCGGGAATCGTCGTTCATTGCCCTGAAGATGGCATATGTCTTGTAGTTTTGACTTCCGCTTCCTCCCGGGGGGCAGGAAGCGAGCAGTAAGGCTGGTTCCTTGTTGGATATTTTGAGTCAAACAGGAAGGCAGCTTCCGGATTGCACGGTTGTGCTTGACGGCTGTTCAGATGTAGGTGCTTCCGCATTAACGATTAGCACTGTATTCAGGTTCCATTTCAAGTTAGCAAGGGCAGTGGCGCTCGCAGCTGTAATGGGTCGAGGTTCTATGGAATCTTCCGGTGTGTTTCTATACAACCGGTTGGTTCTCATGTTTATTAATCCACGGCCGGTTTCGCTTCCGCTTTTGCGGCTGCATCTTCCGGTTACAGGATGGGACAGCCTTCTACTGTTAACACTGCGTTGGTAGTCGGCACTTTTCAGCTTTTGGCTTCCGGTTCCGTTACTGCGGTTCCTTTGCTGTTATACAGGCTGTATCCACTTCCCCTTCCAGTCTTCCAGCTGGCATGGGACAGGTGGATGGAGATCTGGTCATGGAGTTCTGGCGTTTGAAATTTTTTTGTTTTTTTTCGAAAATTTTCCGATGTTGGCAAGTTTCGCCTTATCGGGATGGGTGACTGGGTCTCATCATTTCGATGATCTTTATATGCTTTTGAACAGGAGGGAGGCTCTTACTTCACTTGTGTCGCTGTTCGCGGCAGTTCGTAGTTGTTTTGAGCTTTCCGAGGAGAATCTTTGAGTGTCAAGCCCTTAGATCCTCTGTCGGGATCCTTTGTGCTTGTGGAAGTTTTCACAAGCGAGTCTTCTTTGTCACCACTTGGCTCTTCCTTGGTGGACAACGCTTGACTTTATACCTGCGGCGAGGGTGCTTTGGCTTGTGTTGCACGCTCAAGTAGCGTGGCACTCACGGAGCGCTTTCTGTAGGCTTCGGTTAACTCCAAGCCTAAGAACTTAGGTTCTCTTTTTGCGTTCTACGGAACCGCCCTCGGGTTTGGCAAACATCCATCGGGTTTTTAATAGCAAGGAGAAACTGTCTGTAAGATCAAGATCTCCTAGCTCGGGTAGATTGTCTCATCTTTTCTTTTTGATGGGCTCTTTTGTACTTGTTTTTATTTTCTCTCGCCTGGGCGGTTACGTTCTGAATGGCTATCTTTGTGGTCCTACAGGACGCAGATACAAAGGATGTTGCTTTGCCGTCTTTTACCTAGGAGTAAGCCTCTGCCTTTAAAGTTTTGTTCTTTTGGCGTGACTTTAATCTCTTTCTCGTTTGAAAGTTATCTCTTTGAATCCGCTGCTACGCACGCGGGGTTTTTCCTTCTAAGAGAAGCTCATGGTAAAAGGGAAAGCGTTAGGCAGGCCTTGGCGGTTTTTTGTTTCCAAACGAAAAGCTTCAGGCTGGCTGTTGTCTATTTTAGCTTTGGCTCGATACCCTCGCTTTCACAGGGCTCTTTCATAGATCTGTTCGGCGACCTCTTGGTCTCACAGACGGGTCTTTGCAATCTTGGTTCCCAGACCTCTTAAGGCTGGCAAGAAGGCATCTTTGCTTTCTCACATTCGAATTACACGGATGTTTACTGTAGGGGTATCCTTGAGATTCTCAGGGGCTTCCGCCTCGACTCTGGATTTGGTTCAGAGTCTCTATAGGGTTTTTGTGTTTTGTTCACTTGCCACTTTGACTGGCGTGGTTCAAAGTGCTTTTTTTCTTACGGAAAGAACTCCTCTTCTTTCTGTTTATTGCAGGTGGCTATCCACCTTTCTTTTTGGGTTTCCGTTTTGTCTTCCATGTCTTATTTAAGACTTTATGAGATTTCGGTCACGTTGTTACGGCTTGGTGCAGCTTGGCTTTACCCTTTTTTCAAGGCTAGCCTGGCGATTTATCACGGAAAACGGCCAAGCTTACTCTAGTAGCTTCTGTGAGAAGTGGGAGTAAGCGTGCTTTCTGGCTATTTTGTATAAAGACAGCTCTTTTAGAAAGACTGATCTATGACTTGTGGGTTTTCTTTGAAATTTTCTGGCATTTGAGCGGAAAATAGGGAAAACCAGCTTCGAATTGCATTCTCAATTCATGAAGCGAGAGTTTGGCTCCTTTAGAGTCACGTTTAGCCAATTAAACTTTTCGAGGTTCGAAGATTTTTCTGACTCGCACGGATCTTGTTAGATTAGTGAATCAAAGGTCACTTTCCCTTATCTTTCATCTCGGTCGTGATTGAACCTCGGCATTTAAGCGGTAATGGGGGCAACCAGCTTCCAATTGCACTTTCTTTTCTCGAAGCATGAGTTTGGTTCCTTTAGAGTCACGTTTAGCCAGTTTAACATTTCGAGTTTCGAGGATTTTTCTGTCTTTCACGGATCTTGTTAGATCATTGAATCAAAGGGCATTTGCCTTATCTTTCATCTCCGTCGTGGTTTAACCTTGAACGGTTGAAAACGACGTTAAACACTGAGTTATGGAGGGAAGAAGGTCTATCTACTCTGGTAGAGGTATGATGTTTTGTAGTCAACCTTACCTAGATGGACTGCTACACTGGATTCTTGCTCCTGGGGAGCTTGTTGTGGTTTTTTGTCCGGTGAGGACGCTCAGAAGGTACCTGTCACGGACTCGGCAATTGGTCAGAAAGTCAGGAGCTTTTATGATATCGCTTAACACAGCAGGTGTAAGGATATTGCGAAAGGGACTTTAACCAAGTGAGTCTCCATGTTGATCACACAGAGGTTTACCTGTTGACAATCACAGTCTGGAGATGTTAGGGCAGTTTTGCCTTTCTCTATAGCTAGAACGTTTGAGGCAAGGGCATGGGCCTCCTCTTTGGCAGTCCTCCGGTCGGGCCTTTTTGGCTGAAGTACTGGAGTCGGCTTACTGGCGGTCTGAGGAGGTTTTCATTAACTTCTACCTCAGAGGCGTCTTGATACAGGACGGCAGTTCCGCGTTACCTGTTGTGGTAGTCGCAGGACAGGTTCTAATATCATAATTTCGCTATATACCCGCCACCTATAGTAGCAATCTGCTATATGTGAGTTGGGTAATAATATGTAATTTAATCCAAAATTTTAATAATAAATTTTCATTTAATTAATATACTTACCCAACTCACATCGTTTAAACCCTCCCGCCTCCCTGCTGTGGTGGTATTGGGTTCTAAAAAAGTAGTGAGTTGGGCTTCGTTCGAATGATACAAATGGCGGCGTATGCGCACGCATACGGATGTTGGACCGGACATCGGTCTGATATTATGGGATGGATCACTCTTTTTTAGGGTGGTCTCCCTTGTTACCAAGGGGAACGTGTACAGCGTTACCAGCACTGAACTAGAGTTAATTGCTATATGTGAGTTGGGTAAGTATATTAATTAAATGAAAATTTATTATTAAAATTTTGGATTTTATGTCCAGTCCCAGATTTTCCCAAATAGTGCAAAAGTTTCAATTCAGTGGATGTAGGCGGTCAAGAAAGATCCGGTTCCTTCTCAAATTTCTTCTCATCCTGAATCGGCATGAAAGCAGCCGCCATTTTAAACGCTCCAATAGCCGGTTCCATAACTCTTATTGGAAGGAGGGGCCTGCTATAACTTTATGGATGGCATAAGGCTCTATGCGCGGTCCATGCATTAGAAATAAGAGACTTTATGGAGTCCACAGACTTTATTGCAGTGACGTCATCAATTTAGGCTCCTATGGAGGGGCTATGCATTCCGCTGCTGTTTTCTCAGACTTTGTGTTCATAAGCTCTGTAAATTTACCCCCATTTTAAGACCTGTTTTCTCAGACTTTGTGTTCATAACCTCTGTGAATTTACCCCCATTTTAAGACCGGCACGGTTGGCCTAGTGGTAAGGCGTCCGCCCCGTGATCAGGAGGTCGTGGGTTCGAACCCCGGCCGGGTCATACCTAAGACTCTAAAATTGGCAATCTAGTGGCTGCTCCGCCTGGCGTCTGGCATTATGGGGTTAGTGCTAGGACTGGTTGGTCCGGTGTCAGAATAATGTGACTAGGTGAGACATGACGCCTGTGCTGCGACTTCTGTCTTGTGTGTGGCTCACGTTATATGTCAAAGCAGCACCGCCCTGATATGGCTCTTCATGGTCGGCTGGGCGTTAAGCAAACAAACAAACAAACAAAACAAACCCCCATTTTAAGACCTGTTTTCTCAGACTTTGTGTTCATAAGCTCTGTGAATTTTCCCCCATTTTAAGACTCCCTCCTTTTTTTAGACCTTGTTTTCTCAAATTTTTTTGCGGTCTTAACAGGGGGGTTCCACTGTACTCCATTTATGTAATTAATTTGGATAAATAACACAACTGTTTGTCCTTCTGTTTCAGAACGTCTGCATGCGTCCATCGCGTCCTTTGTCCTGAACAGCACAGTGTCTGTAGTACTGACCGTCGGTACCCTGATACCTGTCTTGGAGCTGCAGTACGTCACCTTCGTCTTGCACTGTCTGCATCGCTCCTTTCTCTACGGACCCAACTCTGCCTTTGTGGCCAACGCGTAAGGATCAGTGTACACTGGAATCCTACTTTTGAGACCCAGCCCTAGTGCCTCCCTTTTTTCAGATTTTCTGTTTGAACATAACATCTTTTGGTTTGCCTCCATTATAACCAATTTTGCCAAGTGCTGTCCAGTCTACCCAGCTGAAAACGGGTACCTGCCCCTATTTAGGGCCGGGGAGGGCAAAGGCAGCAAGGGAGAGGAGATGGGCACCAGCCTCATTAAGCTAGCCCTAGAAGAGTTGAGATCTCTTATATCTAGCTCCCATTAGGTTATGGGATTACCGGTACCTTTACCTTTACCATTACAACAGAGACGTTCCATCTTTTTAAAGACCTCAATTTCTCAGAATGTTGTCAACTGTCTAAGAAGTCTTTTTATATTTAGTCAAGTTTTGACTAAATATTTTAACATCGAGGGGGAATCGAAACGAGGGTCGTGGTGTATGTGTGTGCGTGCGTGCGTGCGTGTGTGCGTGCGTGTAGAGCGATTCAGACCAAACTACTGGACCGATCTTTATGAAATTTGACATGAGAGTTCCTGGGTATGATATCCCCGAACGTTTTTTTCCTTTTTTTGATAAATGTTGAGGAGGGGGGTAATTTGGGGGATGAGTGGGTTGATGATGAGGGTGTGTTAAGGAGTAAGTTGGTGGATGTCCATTCAGCTAGAACTTTTTACCAGTGGAACAGTGATTTTGTGATGAGACTTATTTTGGGTGCGTTTTGGCTGCAGTATGCCAATGACACATCTTATATGGTGGGTCGTTCTGTACAACAAGTACTTTTTCTCAAACTACTCTGTTTGAATGAGATTCTGCCCCTCTGATGAGAGGTCACCACCCAATAAAGGACGCTTCTGTTGTTCCTTTGTCTATTATTTTGACCAATATATTCATGACAGGCCACCTGCAATGAAGGGACACTTTAAGCTTGTCGCAAGGGTGTCCTTTCATCATAGGTACCATTGTGTCATCAAATCAATGCGAGCGCAGGTTTCGTTCGAGCTTGAAAGTTTCTAAAATCATTCTTTGTGCAATAATATGATGCTGATAGTTTGTATATGATATCTTTCATGCTTCGTGTCAGTGCTGTGGGTAATTGTATATGTTTTTGTTGATTTGAACAGGTTTCCGAGTGAGCACTTTGGGAAGCTGTTTGGCATAACGCTGACAGTGTCAGCTCTGTTCAGCACCATACAGTATCCGTTGTTTCTCATCATGCAAGGGCCCCTAAACGGAGACCCTATGGCTGTGAGTTGAAACTGTGTTTCAGTTTAGATGGCTTTTCCCTGTTTCAGACTGGAGACTATTAAAGATTATAGTGGAACTACCCTTGTAGGACCCCCCAAGTTAACAACTTTTTTCCTGTTTTAAACTGGAGACTACTAATTATTCTGGTGGTGTAAAGGTTGAATCAATAATAATAATAATAATAATAATAATAAATGAGCATTTATATAGCGCAACATCATAACTTTACAATTATGCTCTTTGCGCTTGACACATTTAAAATTAAAACACAGTTATACAAGCATTTACATCTACATTCATAGTCAACAAGGCTTAATTAAAAGCAGTACACCATCAAACATACATTACAAAAGATCCTTCCACTAACTAAGTAATAAAAACATGAATAAAATAGGTAGTGAAAACAAGGAATCAACAGGACAAACAAAACGCATGTATTTCCACCGCAGTCCTAACTTAAGTTGTGTGGATGATGAGGAATTGAAAACCTAGAACATTTGTAATCTACTTTAGAAAAAGGGCCATTGCATTGTCTTCCACCAACTCTGGTTATTTTCGAAGAAAAGATAGTTGTTATGATTAGGAATGCTGTCTGTGTCAAGCTTTTTTAATTGAGTTTAAGAGAGAGAAATATTAGGATGTGCGTGGCTTGGATAGAACTAGACAAAGGGAAGTAATTGCGATGAACTCAAGAGCAAACAAGAAGGGCAAAGCCCATACGACTCACATGCTTGACCTTGACATGACCTTGACCTTCAGGGTCAAGGTCAAATAACTAAACCTAGCAATGACATCATACACTAAGAACTGCTTTACACATTTTCCCTACCAAAATACATGTGACCTTGACCCAAGGTCAAGGTCATCCAAGGTCATGCAACACAAAGCTGTTAATTCAAGACATAGGAAGTACAATGGTGCTTATTGGCTCTTTCTACCATGAGATATGGTCACTTTTAGTGGTTCACTACCTTATTTTGGTCACATTTCATAAGGGTCAAAGTGACCTTGACCTTGATCATATGTGACCAAATGTGTCTCATGATGAAAGCATAACATGTGCCCCACATAATTTTTAAGTTTGAAACAGTTATCTTCCATAGTTCAGGGTCAAGGTCACTTCAAAATATGTATACAATCCAACTTTGAAGAGCTCCTGTGACCTTGACCTTTAAGCAAGGTAAACCAAACTGGTATCAAAAGATGGGGCTTACTTTGCCCTATATATCATATATAGGTGAGGTATTCAATCTCAAAAACTTCAGAGAAAATGGGGAAAATGTGAAAAATAGCTGTTTTTTAGACAACATTTATGGCCCCTGCGACCTTGACCTTGAAGCAAGGTCAAGATGCTATGTATGTTTTTTGGGGCCTTGTCATCATACACCATCTTGCTAAATTTGGTACTGATAGACTGAATAGTGTCCAAGAAATATCCAACGTTAAAGTTTTCCGGACGGACGGACGGGGGGGACGGACGGACGGACGACTCGGGTGAGTACATAGACTCACTTTTGCTTCGCATGTGAGTCAAAAAGCAAGAATGCTATCTTTTTAGGTGTGTAATTATTGTTTGTTCACAGAACATTTAGTGTGTATATCACTCTCACTATATATATGTGTGTGTGTGTGTGTGTGTGTGCAAATTATGGACAATAGAGGTTGACACTGGTGTTACTTGCCACTCAATTTTAGATTTTCTTCACTAATTTATTTAAGTCAGCTTTTTTTCCATCTACCTCAATTACTGCCGAAGAAAATGTGCATTGAACATATGGACCAGTTTTTTTCTTCACTTCAAGCTAGGTAGATAGAAGCATTGAAGCAATTTTAAAACTGCACACCTTGGCATGTTTCAGATCAACATTTTTCTCTTGGTGCTAATGGTCATCTCCTACGTCCATCCCATTTACATCTGGTGCTACCTGCAGAGGAAGCTGTCCAAGATCGCCCGCGCTGTCTGACTCGTTTGTTTTAAAGATATCATCCTCACTGCATTCATCATCATGTTCACTGACACAAATCTGTCCAGGCGGTTCAAAGAAATACAGTGGAACCCCCCTTTTAAGACCTCTACAAATCTGAGATTATACGGTCTTAAAAAGGAGGGAGTCTTAAAATGGGGGTAATTTTACAAGGGCTATGAACAGAAAGTCTGAGAAAACAAGGTCTTAAGGAGGAGGGAATCTTAAAAGGGGGGTTCCACTGTATTCCTTTACATTCTGAGACGGATATGCTGTCCACATAGCAGGGTAAAAACGGTTTCAGGACTCACTGCCTAAAGGGTCCCGGGACCCCCGATTTTAATTTTTGTTAAAGGGGTCAAAGGTACCTTAGGGTCTCAAGACCAAGACGATTTCTGGAAGTTTTGTGAGACCTTCCCAAAGATGTTTTATGTCATATTGGTTTGATATACTCCATTCATTTGTGTCAGTGCAGATGTGGTAGAACATGTTGTCCCCCCGCGGGTTAGGGGGAAGAATTTACCCGATGCTCCTCATTTTGAGTAAAAGATTTTGCACCTTATTTTTTCAGTATTTTTTTTTTAACATATTGCTGATGATATATATACATAGAGGGCTTGAATGACATTGTATCTGTAGGTTTCCACTTGCGGCATTTACAAAGAGTAAAATCCATTTTTAGATCTGTGTACATAAATACATATGTGTTTCGTGCCATAATAAGTCAAGATTGCAGCCGGTGCTATGAACTTGGTTTGGCTAAAGGCTGTTCTCAATATAGACTGCACGCAGCGAAGCACAGCTGCAACCAGTTGTGCGCAGTATAAAATTTAGTACTGCAACAGCAGATATGGCTGCACAAGTTTTGCTTTGAGCACTTGAATGCTATGTCTTCCGCATTCAACGCTGATTGGTTGACGGCCCTGCAAAGATGCATCAAAATTGACGTGTTTAACCTAATGACGAAATCAAAAGTCTCACGATGTTCTTCTTCAATATTGGGTTCCGTCTTAAGCTCTGGCACCATATTGTGCTATGTGTTGATTTTTTTACAATTTCAAGTTGGATTACAAAAAATGACTGGCAAATTAAGGAGAAATTCTTTCTGGGACTAAGTGAAATGAGTTGCAGTTGCTGATCTCTTCAGTGATACATGTATTGCTGAATGTTGCGCACAGCTCAGTGAAGGTTAATATTAAGAAGTGAACAGCCATTTTTCATTCGAACTGCGCTGTGAGCTACCCTTAACTACTACTATTAAGAACAGCCTTTGCCCACTTTCACAGAGTTTAACTTTATGGTTTGATAAAAACGTTTGTAAACATTAAAAAAAATGTAAAACAGTGCTCTGTCAGTATTTTGATTTTTAACTGTTTCGTTAGTTATTGTACACGTTGCAACCAAACATTTGTGTATTGATTTGTATTTTCATGCAAATTACTCTGATGCCACTTTTTTTGGCTCACGAAGTGTAGCCTATGCGATCGTAACTTTGTCTGTCTGTGCGTTTGTGCGTGTGTGTGTGTGTGTGTGCGTGCGTGTGTGTGTATGTCTGTGGTAGAAACTTTAACATTTCCGAGTCTATGTGTGAGTGGTTATCCAAGACTATGGATAAAGCTCGCATAAGATTACGTCACGGTCAAAAGTGTTTGACGTCAATTAATGCATCATGACGGCATGCCTCCCTGTAGTCTTTCTCTCTCGCGTGGTGTGTGTGGTCTCGGTCATTGTTATTTTGAGCGGGCCGAGACTATTTGGCAGTCGTGTCCCTGTAAGTAGGCTACATGCAGACAGACAGATCTAGATCTAGTGTCTCTCTTTCTTGCACAGTGTCACCTAAGCTTACTGTGTGTGTGGGTGTGTATGTGTGACGGAGTGATTGAGTTTGTGTTACTGTTTGTCTATTTCTTACGTGAGCCTTGAAGGCTTCGCCTCTTGTTTTCTAATGCAATTCAAGTATTCATTTGTTGATCTTTTTTCAGATGGTTATGGTGTACAGTAAACACCCTTTTTAAACCTCCAAAATGTTCAGAAAAACGGGTCTTAAAATGTTTTGTGTCTTTTCCTTTTACATCCCTTTCTTATTAATTTTATCATCATGTACATATCTAATCAGAGACACGTTCTGCCTATATTCTGTTATCTCCAGTAATCTCATCCTTTAGTCTCTTCGTACTACATGTTATATTACTTTTGAAAATTGTAATTATTCTGTGAAAACATTCTGTCAGAATTGTTTTAGCATTTTGTTATCCATTTTTGCTTGTTCAGTTTATGTCCATTTTTGTGATGACAAGATAAGCAAAATAATGACTGCAATTAGCATTCTACCCCCCGCGGGTTAGGGGGAAGAATTTACCCGATGCTCCCCAGCATGTCGTAAGAGGCGACTAACGGATTCTGTTTCTCCTTTTACCCTTGTTAAGTGTTTCTTGTATAGAATATAGTCAATGTTTGTAAAGATTTTAGTCAAGCAGTATGTAAGAAATGTTAAGTCCTTTGTACTGGAAACTTGCATTCTCCCAGTAAGGTCATATATTGTACTACGTTGCAAGCCCCTGGAGCAATTTTTTGATTAGTGCTTTTGTGAACAAGAAACAATTAACAAATGGCTCTATCCCACCCCCCCCCCCCCCCCCCCCCCCTTCCCCGTTGCGATATAACCTTGAACGGTTGAAAACGACGTTAAACACCAAATAAAGAAAGAAAAGGTGGGCACAAGATGTGGACTGAGACAGATGAGGTGCAAAACTTTTCTGAAACTTTTGAAAGCATAAAAAGACCCCGAAGAAGAAAAAGAAGAACAGGTGTATTTTTTTTTTATGACTTTCTAATGTTCATACTTTCAACATTCAGCATAGCGGCCGAAGAGAATTGATACAGTGATCCATGACAACTGTAGAAGCTGTCCAACAAATGATCTTGCAAGATTTAAGTCCATTTTGAGGGTTCATATTGTCCAGAATCTTATTGCTCGAGGAAGGATGTCATCTGATATTGTCTCAGATTTTCAGTTTAAAGTTAATGGCAACTGTGTGTTTCTTTTTTTACATTTGCTCGTACATTTTTGTGCCTTCGTTGTTTTATATCTACATCGTGCTTATGGTATTTGAAAAATATCTCCCTTATGTCAACACAAAAATGTTAAACGGTCTGATGTAACATTGGCAGCACCTTGTACTACGTTGCAAGCCCCTGGAGCAATTTTTTGGTTAGTGCTTTTGTGAACAAGAAACAATTAACAAGACTAGTGGCTCTATCCCATCTCCCCCCCTTTCCCCATCGCGATATAACCTTCGTGGTTGAAAACGACGTTAAACACCAAATAAAGAAAGAAAGATTGGCAGCAACACTATACCGGTACTTTTCTATTTCAAATGCTTCTGCCTTAATTTTAGATGAATCTGTGAAGTGTAGCATTAAGTTTTCATGTTTGTATGCACTTGTAAAAGAACATTTTCCAGAAGCTTCTTAGGGGTTTTGACCGTAGAGATCAAAGCTGTGCCATAAGAACACATTTTTGATGGGTCTGGAGACGGGCGCAGTGGCGTGGTGGTAAGACGTCGGCCTCCTAATCGGGAAGTCGTGAGTTCGAATCCCGGTCACTGCCACCTGGTGGGTTAAGAGTGAATTTTTTCCGATCTCCCAGGTCAACTTATGTGCAGACCTGCTAGTGACTTAACCCCCTTCGTGTGTACACGCAAGCACAAGACCAAGTGCGTACGGAAAAGATCCTGTAATCCATGTCAGAGTTCGGTGGGTTATGGAAACACGAAAATACCCAGCATGCCTACTCAACGAAAGCGGAGTGAGCTGACTATGCTCTCAGAGTATAGTGTGGGGAACCCAAATGGGCAAACGAGCTCACACGTTACCAGAAAATTCTGGAACGCTGAAGAAGAAGAAGATGGGTCTGGAAGACTGAAACCTTTTGAATTACGTTAACTTTGATGGCTCCAGACATTGATCATGAGTTCTTTTGCGAACAGTTAGTGGAGAGAATTTAGGTTACAACGGAACCCCTTTAAAATTTTTAAGAACAAGAAGAGCAAACGCTCGATCGAGTCACTTTCGCAGTTCTGAATATTATATGAGGCATCAGATGGACAGGAAGAAATTGCTATTCACAACACAATGCATACCTGAAGCATACCTGTGACCTTGAAAAAGGTCAAAGGTCACCAAAGCAGACGTCAAAGTGTAGAGGTCACTGGGAGTCACGTTCACATAAAATTTGAGCCCGGTCACTTTTATAGTTTCCGAGAAAAGCCCAACGTTAAGTTGTGTGTTGCCGAACAGAAAAGGCTAGTTATCTCCCTTGTTTTTCTGATAACGTTCGTAAAAGGCTACAGATGTAAATACTTTGATGTAAAGAATAATCCTACAAAGTTTCAATCACATCCGATGAACTTTGTCAAAGATATAAAATGTCTAATTTTTCCTTTGACGCTGACCTGTGACCTTGAAAAAGGTCAAAGGTCAACGAAACCATCGTTAAAGTGTAGAGGTCATTGGAGGTCACGACTAAACAAAATATGAGCCCGATCGCTTTGATAGTTTCCGAGAAAAGTCCAACGTTAAGGTGGTGTCTACGGACGGCCGGCCGGACAGACTAACACTGACCGATTACATAGAGTCACTTTTTCTCAAGTGACTCAAAAAGGGTTGGGGGTTACTGCCTAATAGAGTCCTAAAATGACGATGTTCGTACCAACTGGGCTTTCAAAAGTGAATTAAGTGTATGTGTTAAAACAAATTTTGATGATTGTGTGATGAAAGGCTTTTGACATGAGTATTATTTGTTATATGTCTGTTTGACTGTATTATTGCGAGCAAACATTACTTTTTTTCCCTTCAAGATGAGGTGAGCAAGAAAAAATGAAGTCATGATAAGACTTTTGACATGTTTTATATTTTTGGTCTTAATGTTATATCAGCATGATATTGAAACAAATTGTGTATTGGTTCATTAATTAAAAAAATTGCGTTAAAAATTATACTAAAGATTTAAATTGTGTCCATGTCATCAAACATTTACGTTTGCGTAATGTTTGCAGGCAGCTTGCATGTATTGTAATGTATCAGTTCTTGCTTATTCATTAAACTACTATATATACATTGTATAAATGTCTCGGAAGATAAATTTTGTGTGTGTAAATGCTTCGCATCTTCTTTATAGTGCATTAGTGTACATTTTCCAAGCAATACATTCTTTGATTTTCAAGAAAACAATATAAGATGTTTGGTGGCTTGTTGACAGACCAGCTTTTTTGTTGGTCCAAGGGGACCATATCGTCTTTTGTTTCATCTTTATCGACCAAGGCCGAAGGCCACGGTTGATAAATATGAGACAAAAGGCGATATGCTCCCCGAGGACCAACAACAAAATGCTGGTCTGACAACAAGCCACCAAACATCGTTTTTGTCATCATTTTGGTTGTGAAACAAAATGCACAATAACCCACAGGGAGACGAATTTTTAGAATCCAACTCCGTCACAGTAGCACGAGATAACACGTCAAACTTGTATGTGACGTAAAACGTAGCTTGTTGATGCTTTTCTTCCAGTCTGAAAATGTACAGAGCTGCGATCATACCTGTGAGTTCAGTAATTGTTGAGCATATTTCTTTTCTTTTAAGTGTTTATGACTTTTCGTTGTGGATTTTGCGATTACAGAGATAAGTTGCAAATTGACCATGAGTCGCCGCGGTAATTATCAACATTGATTGGGTCTTTGAGAGTGAATGCTTACAATCGTTGTCCTCGGAAACACAAATCCAAAGCCGCGATGGTTCCACACATCAAACAATCAGCCTGATTGGCTTTTACTTTGACAATCCACGTTTCACCTGAAAGCTCAAACCCATTCACCACCTCGATTTATTGCATGGGGAACATGAGATTTATTTCCCAGGTGTTTGTGAATGAAAACTCGTGAAAATGATGACAAAATAATTATGTGATCTTGAGCATTCAGGTTCCTATGTGAATGACAACTGAAGTCAGTGAGGGAAGAATTAACACAATGTTTTGTGTCAGAATAGTGAGGTATACTTACTGTTGAGGTCAAACTGCAACTTGAACAATCCGATAATTCCATTTTTCACGCAGAATTTAGTACATGTACTCCTCTTCCTCATTTTCTTGTTGTCTCATGGTAATAACAAAATTCAGTGTACGCGGGTCTGAGCACAAATCCAGAATTTCGCAGTCATCTGCTTGGGGGGAAAATACAAATGTTGAGGCTGAGAAAGGAAATAATTATTAAATAAGGAAGCAGGTTATGTTTTCCTGAACTTAATATTTTGTGCGTGCACTCGCGCACGCATGCACACGCACACACACTTTCTTAGACTTATACATTCTTCTTTGAGTACACATAGGTTTTGTTGAGAAAAAACCAACTTTATTCGGATTCACATTTGCATGGGTGCAACCTGGAAAATTCCAAAAACCGGCAAAAGTTGGGGTCCAGCTTTTTTAGTATTTAAAATGCCAAAAAAACCTCTCCTGGAACAAAAACATCGGCAGCCGATGAAACCAAAAACCGGCTGCCGGCGTGTAGCCGGCAGAGTTGCACCCATGCATTTGTAGAATCCAGCAGTCACTAACTCTTTTTTGATTACAGGTCAGTTGTAAGGAATTGTATGTTAAGGTAGTTTTGCGGTGTCATATTCTTTTATCTGTGGCTCTCAAAAACATGTAAACAACATACTGGGGTAAAAAAGCTAAATTTCCTACCTTGTAATGTAACAGATAAATGAATACCTGACTGAAATACGATACTTTGAAGCACATAATTTCTAAGGTTTGCTTTGTAAGTGTGTATGCATGCATGTTCAAATGTGTGTGTGCCTGTCTGTGAGTGTGTATTTGTCCTGAGACAGAGAGAGATATATATATATACAGTTGTTCTCTCAGTTATGATGCCCATGACTCTCAATCTTGCTGCCAGCTGGGTTCTTTTATCAACCATCAGATCTCAACATAACTGTTCAACAATGCTCTGAAATGATAAGACTGCACATGCGCAGATATTTTTTTCAAGGTTGGTGTGAACGAGAAATTGCCCAGTTGGGTGGGTCACATGCACGGCGTTGGACAGGTTGAAATCGCAAACAAGTCTCAGTTTCAACCAATCCAACCCAGTACTTGTTTTACACCCACTTTGGCACTTTTTGATGCACACCTCCCCAGGAATTTTCTTTCAATGAGTTTTCATGAAGCTGCAGCTTCAGCGGTGCTCTCCGGCTCCACGCTCTGAACTTTCTCCACGCTCTGAACTTTCTGAACTTTCTCCACGCTCTGAACTTTCTCCACGCTCTGAACTTTCTCCACGCTCTGAACTTTCTCCACGCTCTGAACTTTCTCCACTGTCTCCTTCACACCGTTGACTGCCCCTTCTTCAGCGTGTTCAGACTTGGAGATCGCAACCTGCGGACCGGATGGGGAGGTCTGAGGAGATTCCTCTCGTTGATTTTCCACAGAGCTCGTTTGCTCAGGCTGTTGGACCGGAAAGGGGTGTGGGCAGTCCGAGAAAGTGGAGATGGTCGAGTCATAGGTGGCGTCGGGGGCTTGCTGGTACGCTTCTCCCAGCAGCATGGCTTTGCCGTCTGGATTACCGGCTGAAATGAAAGGTTTGGTTCAGTGGTGGTGATGTTAAGGACATCATAGAGTTTACTTTAATTTCTGGGTATGGTGGCTGGCTGATTTTATGTCTCACAGTCTCTCGATCCCTCAATCAATTCAGTGACATAAATTTTTCTGTTTGTCTGTCTCTTTTTTTTCTCCACTTCCCCTCCTATTCCTGTTCCAATTGTGAGTGTTTGTTCCCTTCGCCCTACTTGTCTACTTACGGTTTTCCGTAAATTCCAAAGCCCCAGCTAAAGATTTTGATGTTTAAGTCAAAATCAGCATAAAAAAGTACGCATAGACCACACCTTTTCTGCGTATTAGTAATTTCAGTAAAAATAGAACTATCAGAATCGCATTAGTGTCTGCATTCGCAGCTGGTATTTGACCACATAAGATTGTAGCAAAGCGCCTGTCTTGGGGTAGTTATGACTCGGTTATCATGAAAAGGTTCTGTGGGAAGTCACTTAATCAATCAACTGTCCCCAGCCAGACACTTCCATGTATACAGGCCTTTCTATATGCTAAGTGAGATTTATTCTGTTTCGAACTCCTCCTGCTGTGAAAAATTGGACACATGTTTTATGTTGTGGAGCAGTAGATTGCACCATGGTCACGTGAGAATCATGACTTATTTTCTTATTTTCAACCGGGGATGAAAAAACAAAAACAAACCAATTAACATCTTGACATGGGTTTCTAATTTGGAGACCTTTTCCCCCTTACTTTTGGACCACTCTTCTCTGGACTTACGTTTAAGGAGCCGTATTGGTTGATCTCCCTGCATCTCTTCTCCGATGATGGGCAGGTGATGACGCCCCTTACACCTGTGCAGAGGTCTGCAACGCCAAAACCATGAGCACGTGAAACCAACTGCCTGCCACGCTCTTCAGTTTCTTCCGACTTCTCCATGCAGCTTACATCTTTCTTTCCACCACTGTAAACTCTCAGTCGACCTATCCCCTAAAAGAGAGAGAGGGCGAGGGAGAGAGAGATCCGCAGAGGGGGAGGGGGAGGGAGCGAGAGAGAGGGAGAGAGAGACGGGGAGGGAGAGAGAGAAAGAGAGATCCGGAGATGGGGAGAGAGAGGAGACGATCATCTTTAGAGAGAGCGAGAGATAATGTGGGAGGGTGAGAGAGACACAGAGTGGAAGGGGATGATAGAGAGGGAGAAAGAGAGCGGAGGGGAGGCGTGGGGCCGCGCTGTGAGAGAGGGAGAGAAAAGATCGAGGATTGGAAACTCAAAGGGAATGATACTGTACTGGCATAACTGTAAAGAATCAGCACCATTGTCAAAAAGCAATTGTATACTCCTCCCATTCAGTACAACCCTTTGTCCATCTGCGCATTTCAAAGGAAAATCAGTCAGTCTCACATAAACAGATATATACACACATAATTATTAGTCAAGTTGAACACACAAAGAGAGTACAATAAGAATTTACTGTACTCGTGTGTGTGTGTGTCACTGTGTGTGTGTGTGCCAATGTGTGTGCCAATGTGTGTGTGTGTGTGTGTGTGTGTTCGTCTTAGTAACGACTTACGTGGCAAGAGCTCCACCAGAGTCATTTCTCACAAGCTCTGCACAGCCGCAAGCTTCAATGGCAATGGCACCTGGAATGTGTTGATGGGCACACAGGTTATTATTATCGGGTGTTCTCAGAGCCATTTCATCCAATCCTCTTGATACTTCGTCCATGTTTAAACGACGAGAAGGGACGACTTTCAGGGGCACCCGTGACCTCTTGCTTCGCCGAACTGTGTCAAAATGTTGCCAGTGTTCAGAGATCCATTTCGTTCTTTCAATGCGCACCCTTGGTTTTTGGAACGGTGACTGGGTAGCTGCTATTATTCATTTGACGTAATTTTGTGTGATGTTTACATTCATATTTTCGTCAGTGATGACGCGAACTAAATAGTATTCTTGAATATTTTGTTTCATTCCGGTGATTAGACCAAAATATGTGCTTGGAGTAATGTCCCCTGATTGTTGAGCAGAGCAGACGGCAAGTGCATTTGGCGCATTCAATACGAAATACTGCGCACACATCAGGGAATAAAATATCTATTTGGCAGGTATGCTTTTTGTTTTTGTTTATGAGGTTATGGTGAAAACCTTATTTTTCTTTGATTCTTCTTCACGGGTGTGGGAGATCATAATTTGGAAGAGAGTGACCGGGCCGATGGAGTTTACTACCGAGGACGGAGCAGGTGTGCTCATTTCTAAGTCAAAATACAGTTTTTCATCACGAATTAGACTACATGAGTAGTAAAACAGGAGACGTACTTTCACTTAAAATTTTCACCTACGTCACAGAAACAACAGTCACCAGATGGATCCAGGAAACACAGAGCAGAATGCGGACGACTTTAATGCCGAATTGAGCTCTGCGATGTCCTTTGTCAGCGATTCGTCAATGGAAGGCGACATTGCCGACAGTCTTCTGGTACCGCACCTTTCTTTGGAAACGTAAGGGGAATGTATTTATAATTCGATTTTGCTCGGGAAACATGCATGCAGACATATATTGATTAGACAAATGGGCATTTAAAACCATATGTATGGAAAGACATACATTTAAATACAGTTAAGAAGACAGACACGCACGCTCGTCACACGTACACGCGCACGCACGCCCACACTCACAAACACACGCACGCACGCACACATACACACACATACACACACACACACACACACACACACACACACACACACAACCACACACACACCGTGTTGGCAGCGCGTATTATACATGTATACTGCAGGGTTTCATTTACTAGTGCGCCATGCAGCCATTGGCGCATAAATTCTGAAAATGTCTCATCACAATTCCCTTCAGTGCGTCAAAGGGTGCATTGAGATTACATACCACTGCGTCACCAAATGTACATTTTACATCGGATTAAACACGCACGCACACACACACACACACACACACACACACACGCACGCACGCACGCACGCACGCACACACACACACACACACACACACACACACACACACACAGTCACACACACACATATACAGAGATAACACAATATAGCGGCTAATTCTCAGATGGCACCATATTGCACCCTTTTGCATCTTTGGTTAAAACGCGTACAGGCCTCTTTGTAGCTTCTTGCCTTCGACTATGTCCCATCGGAATTTGGTTGAGGGGGACAAATGTCCCATTGCCTTTTTCTCCCAAGCTAAACCCTGATATTGTCGAACCGCGTACGCCATAAATCGTTTTTAAATATAACAGACTGTCACTACCCTGTATACAATCGAAAATAAAAGCAAACAAGCAACAAAATAACCATTAATTTAATCCTACGTGACAAAGTGTAGAAAGCAACCAACCAACAAACAAACTTCCACTTATTTAAAACTAACCGACTATACGTATCATGCCGACTTATTTCACAGACATTCGTTATCAAATACCTTTTTAACCGTCAACAGTGTATTTGTAAATTAATTATGTTGATGATTTGTTCCAGATTTCAACATGACAGTACAAACCAGGCCGAAGACACAGGTAGTATCGCTGCATGTCCGTCGAATGAAGGCTATTCAGCTGGAGTATCAAAATGCTAGAGAACATTGCCCCCCCCCCCCCCCCCCCCAAGAGTAATAGCATGCTGATAAATATGTCCTCGACAGAGAAACCTTGTTCAGTATTTGCTGGAATGTCTCCAGTCAGTTTGAAGCAATCGCCCCGTGTAATAGTTGTAACCACTACTTAGTTTTTAGAGGTGGTTTTTTGACTCACATGCGAAGCAAAAGTGAGTCTATGTACTCACCCGAGTCGTCCGTCCGTCCGTCCGTCCGTCCGGACGTCCGTCCGTCCGTCCGTCCGTCCGGAAAACTTTAACGTTGGATATTTCTTGGACACTATTCAGTCTATCAGTACCAAATTTGGCAAGATGGTGTATGATGACAAGGCCCCAAAAAACATACATAGCATCTTGACCTTGCTTCAAGGTCAAGGTCGCAGGGGCCATAAATGTTGCCTAAAAAACAGCTATTTTTCACATTTTTCACATTTTCTCTGAAGTTTTTGAGATTCAATACCTCACCTATATATGATATATAGGGCAAAGTAAGCCCCATCTTTTGATACCAGTTTGGTTTACCTTGCTTCAAGGTCAAGGTCACAGGAGCTCTTCAAAGTTGGATTGTATACATATTTTGAAGTGACCTTGACCCTGAACTATGGAAGATAACTGTTTCAAACTTAAAAATTATGTGGGGCACATGTTATGCTTTCATCATGAGACACATTTGGTCACATATGATCAAGGTCAAGGTCACTTTGACCCTTATAAAATGTGACCAAAATAAGGTAGTGAACCACTAAAAGTGACCATATCTCATGGTAGAAAGAGCCAATAAGCACCATTGTACTTCCTATGTCTTGAATTAACAGCTTTGTGTTGCATGACCTTGGATGACCTTGACCTTGGGTCAAGGTCACATGTATTTTGGTAGGAAAAATGTGTAAAGCATGTGAGTCGTATGGGCTTTGCCCTTCTTGTTTTAATCCTTTTTGATTATCGATTGTGGTGTGGTGACTGCAATGGATCGTAGTATTATGTCTACAATAACCAATTTTTAAGTTCTCTGTGACAAAACAAAGCACTAAAAGCACACAGACGTGTGATATAAGTACGCACATAATAATTCACCCTATAAGACGAGTTTGTACAAAGATATGGAGACAGATGAAGAGATCGTTTTCCTTAATATATTCCAGGTTCTCCTGTCATTCCTATCCTGCACATTGATAATCGAACGCATGCACTTTCGTTGGCTGTCGTAAGTAAAATGTCATTTGTACCGTCACCAATTCTCTTCGCAAAGCTCACACTACTTCTGTTATATTTTGTTTTATACAGTTATGAATTAGGTAAGTGTTGTATTTTGAGCATCAAAATTGTGTGTTTGTGTTATTATGAACTAGACAGTCATCATATCGTCTGTTTCAGAATAATCATGAATCAATAAAATCATAATATAATGTCAAATGTAGGATGAAAGTCGCTTGTTTTTTCAATACTCTTCATTTCCTCAAGTGCCCGGATATTGGTTTAAACTAAAATTTATTCAACTGAATCATGATTCAGTCATAAAAAATAAAACCTCTTGGGACGTAAACTCAAACGAATGCCTATAAATAGGCTACCAAGTGTCGTTTTTTAATTGATGTTGGTAATTTATTTATTTTTTAAATATTTTTTATAGATGCGTGTGTTGGGTGTGCTTGGCTGGAGTGAATGTTTCCTATATGCAATGTCAAGACAAATCCCCATCCTTGACCAATTACAGATTCAGTATTCTGCCTTAATTCAAAGCAGCTACGTCCGTTTGTTATTTGATCTAAGCCCGAAGACGATGCTGCTCAAAATGTCCGCTCAGACTACGAACCGGGTGAGGCATCTCAGTCACTCTTCCACACTAACTCCACCACAGTCGATGACGACGACGTTGACGACAAATTGGTTGCCGAAAACATCACCGCCCAAGATGTTTCAAGTCATAACGTCAGGGCTACACCGGAAATTCTGGGTTCGTTGTTTTCGCCTAAAAGTGGAGTTGCAGAGGATGATGATATGCAAGTGGAGTCGCAAGGTACGCGTTATGTGGTGGGTGTGGGTGGGTGTGAATTGGGAGGGTGTTGGGGGAGGGGGGAGGAGGATGTTGAGCCAGCGTGAGTGTGCGTGTGTGTAATGTAGTGGAAGGGCTCCTAATATGGACCGGCTCCTAATATGGACCACCACCAACTAACGGCGCTAGAGCGCTCAAAAAAGTTTTATTCGCTGTATTCACCCTCTTTTGGATAACTTGCACATGTCAAAACAGTTGCAGAAACACAAATCTCAAAACCGTTAGGCTTTTTCTCTTTTTTCACTTTTGGCAGCGTTCACTCTAAATTTGCCGCCTAAAACGGACTCGTTTCTGTCTACAGGCAAAGCTTTTATCAAACAGAAATGGCTATATATGACAGCTAATACCGTATTTGTTACATTTTAGCAGTGTTGACCCCGAGTTTCTACTGCAAACAAAAAATAATAGCAAAATCTCAAAGTATGTGCGAGTCCCCTAATATGGACCACCTTTAACAAATCGAAGAAAATAAAAGCTAAAGGCTATTTTCATTAATTCATTAAGAAGCTTGCTGGTAATAACCTATAACTAGCCCTCGAGATTTAAAAAAAATGCAACGAAAAGTCTTCTTTTCGTGGAAGTTGATAATTTCACTTATTTTCACTCTGTTTTTGATAAGCTTCTTTAGTTTCCTGGTGTGCTTCAAATAATGCTCTCATCAACCCGAAACAGATAAATCTGGAGCATATTTTAATTAGGCTGACTTGTACACTAAGTTGTATCATGTTATTTTGAAATATTGGGGGCTTTTTACAGTGATTCGTGAAGACCGCTTCACTGGTCCATATTAGGCGCCCAGGCTCCTAATATGGACCCTTTGAGATTTTTTCTGTATTTAATTTTTGCTGAATGTGTATCAAAGCTATTTTACTGTAATTAGGCCTAACGGTTAACCTAAGAAAGAAGGACTACCAAACACAAAATGAAACTTCTTTGCACGAAAACAAGCTAGTTATCAGCAATAAACAAAAAGTGGTCCATATTAGGGGCCCTTCCCCTATGTGTGTGGACCCGTCTTTCATAAATGGACAATCTGACACAAATTTAAGAAACGAGTTCGAAGTTAAAGCCAAGCGCAAAATAGCCCGTGAAGACGGATTTGGGCGGTCCCTCGATAGCTTCAAAACAAACCCTGGCAACATTCAATGAAAAAGAATCAAAATGTCCGATTACAGTTTAATAAACGAAAAAATATGATGTTTCGTTCTAACCTGAACTCGTCATTTCTGTCTTCTTAGATGAGTCATGTTCCCTCGAGGAAGATGGGTTGAGGAAAAACATCAGCATGCTTTGCGATCAGTTGCTAACATCCCCAGACACAAAAGAAGACGTGAAAAACATGAATGATGAAGAAAATGGTGAGCAGAAGAAGAACGCAGCTACTGTGGAAAACGAAGGACATGTTGGCCAGAGGAAGAACACAGAAAGTACGGGAAATGACGGAAATATTGATCAGAGGAAGAACACAGAAAGTATGGGAAATGACAGAAATATTGATCAGAGCATGAACACAAAGAGCGTGGAACCTGCGGAGATTGTCGACCAGAGAAAGAAAGAGACTTGCACTCTTTCCACCCAAGAATCGTGTTGCCAGAAAAACAGCAACAGGGGGAGGCAAACATGCGAATCAGAGCGGACAAAAACTCAGTTTGCAGGTCCCGGCGACGAAGAAGATATAAGAGTATCTGCTGATCGTCCTGGTGAAGAAGAAATCTCACAGCAAAGCCGCTTCACTTGTCCAAGACCCGAAACAGACGACGAGCAAGCTGAGAAATGTCAAGATTTTAGTGCGGATTTGGAGACACGACAGACTTGCAAAGGAGACATGAGGAATTCAGACTTCACGAAGAGCATAACCCTGTCTCCAAAACTCCAGCAAACCAAAAAAGGCGCACAGAAGTTTAAAGTTCCGTACGACAGAAAAGGGATTGATCCTTGCTCTGCTGAAAAAGACAGTCGGCCTGCAAAGGACTACATGAAATGCGCAGAGAAAGAGCACAGCCTAACTGAACCCATCTGTACGGCTGAGGCAATCGAGGAAAATGTCCACAAAAGAATTGTAGCAGAAGAAAGCCGAATCGGCGAGTTCTCACAAAAAATCTATGAAGCTACGCCAAAGGTTTCAACACTCAGTGGAGAGAGCGAACTTATCACGAGCAAGAGAAGCAAAAACTCAGGACAAAAAGATTCAGGTAGAAACGGAGAAGTTGCTGGGGTTATGGGTTATGTTCAGCGTGACAGAGAAGTTGTCCAAAGATGTGGTTCTGACAGAATCAGTGGACGATGTAACCGTGACACAGCGAAAATTGCTCACACAGAGCATGACGTCATAAGGGACTCTGCGGATGCTGACGTTATCGGAGACGAAGGCTCTGACGTCACGCTACCACCTCAAAGTGTGAAGGTATGAGGACTACTATTTCTTGCATGAGTGTGTGTGTGTGTGTGTGTGTGTGTGTGTGTGTGTGTGTGTGTGTGTGTGTGTGTGTGTTCTTTGAGGCGAACTTTGAGCTGTTTCTGTTGTAACTGTTGATGTTGCTTTCAATAGAACATGCATTATCACATGCCTATGGTGAATAGATTAATAGTACTACATGCACTTCTACCACAAGAGGTAAAATGCACGTTTGAAGTTTATTTTAAATAACCCCAGTGATATACATCAATCAATCAATCAATATGAGGCTTATATCGCGCGTATTCCGTGGGTACAGTTCTAAGCGCAGCCTTCTCAAATCAGCGCTGCACTAATGAAGAATTTGACATGGGTGAGCGTGTGGCGGGGAAATAGCTCAGCCTCGGTACCCAGTTGTCGCAGCCTGAATTTCCATGAGGGTAACTTGTGAACTCACAGGACTATATGAAACCTTTATCCTTATCTTATTTTTATATCTATTTGATTTCAGATCCGACACAGCCAGAGCGTGCCTGACAGAGATAGTCAACGGAGTCTTGAAAGTGATTCCTGGAATTCCAAACGCCTCTTGGACACGGTAAAAGACATCACTCACAAAGTATCCGCAGAACGCCAGGTAAACTTTAAATAATGTTGAACTCTTCACGCAAAAAGAGTGCCCATAAAATTTCAGCTCTACAATTATAACTTTGGAAGGAATCGAGGTGATTTAAAGGTATCTCCCTTCCCAAGCAAGCGAGTATGTCAAACGTCACAGATCTGTGCAGACGTTTACATGCGCTTTAAGGGCGTCCATCGACTTGGGTATATATAGGGCCTATGTAGCAACTTTCTACAGCCTGGCGGCCTTCTAAAGAGGGGTATTTCTTCTGCTGAATTTAATTCTCAAGATGACATAAGTATCAGTTACAAAAGTAGTTCAGTTTAGAGCGACATTAAAACAAGAAAGGTATGTTGTTGGAACGTTCAATTATTGACAAAACAAAACGTTACGTTCACAGATATTTCGAACCAGCGTCAAAGCCTTGTCAATTCGTATGAATCCAGGATAAATAGTTTTTGATGAAGACAAACGAACAAGCAAATACCACACATACTATTTTTGCATATCTTCTACCTCGATCTGTATAGTTGCCAAGTTGAACACACGATGAAGAATGCTGTGAATGTGGTTTTAATTTACGTGCACGTTTTACATGGCATATGATATTATTAATTGTGTGTATATATATATGTATGGGTGTGATTTTGTGTGTGTGTGTGTGTGTGTGTGTCTGTCTGTGTCTGTCTGTGTGTGTGTCTGTGTCTGTGTCTGCGTGTGTGTCTGTGTCCGTGTCCGTGTCTGTGTGTGCATGTGGTTGTGATTGTGGTTGTTTGTGTGTGCTTGTGCCGTGTGTGTATTTGGGTAAGTATGTCCGTCCTTTCTTGTTTGCGTGCGTGCGTGAGTGTGCGAAACACATTATTTGTTTCAGGTTCACACAGAGGAAATCGTTATCATCGAACGAATCCGACACATTTATGAACGAGCATCAGCAGCCCAGGTTTCAGCAAACGACCAAGGTAGGCTCATTCATTGATAAAAACCCTTGTCGATAGTTTGAAGACAGTTAGGTAGGAAAACACAAAAACATGCAAGCGTTCGTCAATGTTCGCTACCTGAATATAGAAAAACTCTAATACATTGTATTATCCTCTCAACAGCTTCTTTTTTGGCAAAGTTCATGCGACATAGACTTGTTTAAACTGATATCGGATATGAAAACAGCCGCGCTCGATGTCCAACGCTCAAGGTGGATGACATTATAAGATGTTTGATGGGTTGTTGACATACCAGCTTTTTTGTCGGTCCGAGGGGGAGCATATCGTCTTTTGTTTCATATTTATTGACCAAGGCCGAAGTTCGCGGTCAATAAATATGAAACAAAAGTCGATATGCCCCCCGAGGACCGACAAAAAAGCTGGTCTGTCAACAAACCACCAAACATCGTTTTTGTCATCATTTTGGTAGTGAGAAAATAAGTGCACAATCAACCCAGGGAGCCATGCTTTGAAACACGGGTTCCGTGCTGATAACCACACGAGTCCCGGTTTGATAACCACTGGCAATCAACGATGGCCGTGGAACGAGGATTATCAGAATGAGCTGGCGTGTGAAAGCAACTTTCTGTGTTTTTGAGTTCATTAAATGTTGGGATGAATATGTCAGGTTTGAGGATGCACAGTTCTGTAGGTTCATCTCGGTATTCCACCCCCTCGGCTTTCTGTTGTAATTATTAAGCTGAGTGATCGAATGTGGAAGCTACGTTTGGTCAAAGGTCACAGAAGATTTGCGTCGTGCAGCGAAGGAAAGAATCGCGATTTGTTTCCGACTCAGTACCTCTTTGTTTTTCATTAGACCTGTCATTCTGCTTGCTCGGCTTTGTTAGATGTTTGCATATCTTGTTGCTATTTTCTTTGCTTTTATTATTGTTTCTTATTTGCGCTTCGTTTATCGCTACAACGTCTTGTGCACGGGTCAAAATGTGTGTGTCAGGGGTCGTTTTACTTGAACTTGACGTTCGTGTTTCTCCGAACGTCTGTGTATCGAAACACAGATACACGCACTCCATGACTCTGTAAGAAGACAAAACATATCAGGGCCGGACTAGGCTAAGAGGGGGGGGGGGGTTGCCAGTGGTGGTCCAGGGGGATGTTCCCCCTGGCGGGGTCAAGGGGCAGAGCCCCTTGTGGGGTTCAGGGGGCGAAGCGCCCTGAAGCTGATGGGTAGGTCATATTCTGAGATAGGAAAATGGTCGCTCCTTGCATGAAACGGCATAAAATAAACAATAATAAAAAATGTTTTAAATAAGTGAGGTACATGTTTAGGCTAGGGGGAGGGGGGGGGGGGGGTTGCGCAACCCCCATAACCCCCCCGGTAGTCCGGCCCTGCATATCGCTGGGTTTCATTTGTTTTTGATGAATGAATGACCTTTCATGAAGTAGTTTTGTTATATTTAGTCAAGTTTTGACTAAATATTTTAACATCGAGGGGGAATCGAAACGAGGGTCGTGGTGTATGTGCGTGCGTGCGTGCGTGCGTGCGTGTGTGTGTGTGTGTGTGTGTGTGTGTGTAGAGCGATTCAGACTAAACTACTGGACCGATCTTTATGAAATTTGACATGAGAGTTCCTGGGTATGAAATCCCCGAACGTTTTTTTCATTTTTTTGATAAATGTCTTTGATGACGTCATATCCGGCTTTTCGTGAAAGTTGAGGCGGCACTGTCACGCCCTCATTTTTCAACCAAATTGGTTCAAATTTTGGTCAAGTAATCTTCGACGAAGCCCGGGGTTCGGTATTGCATTTCAGCTTGGTGGCTTAAAAATTAATTAATGACTTTGGTCATTAAAAATCGGAAAATTGTAAAAAAAAATAAAAATTTATAAAACGATCCAAATTTACGTTTATCTTATTCTCCATCATTTGCTGATTCCAAAAACATATAAATATGTTATATTTGGATTAAAAACAAGCTCTGAAAATTAAATATATAAAAATTATTATCAAAATTAAATTGTCCAAATCAATTTAAAAACACTTTCATCTTATTCCTTGTCGGTTCCTGATTCCAAAAACATATAGATATGATATGTTTGGATTAAAAACACGCTCAGAAAGTTAAAACAAAGAGAGGTACAGAAAAGCGTGCTATCCTTCTTAGCGCAACTACTACCCCGTTCTTCTTGTCAATTTCACTGCCTTTGCCATGAGCGGTGGCCTGACGATGCTACGAGTAAAATGGCATTGCGTTTCATTCTGTGAGTTCGACAGCTACTTGACTAAATATTGTATTTTCGCCTTACGCGACTTGTTTTTTGTTTACTTTTGCCAGTTTGCCAGTTCGTTTTTGGAACTTTGCAAAGCAGTGTCGTGTCGTCTGTTTAGGTCTGGGGAAACACCAATGAAAAGAGCCGAAGAATCCCGTAGCGTTTCTATTGGGTTTGCTTTTGATTATCCATGTGTAACCTGCTTCCTGCAACTATGGTAACCGGGGATTTATTGCCTGGGGAACATGAGATTTATTTCCCAGGTGCTTGTGAATGAAAACTCGTGAAAATGATGACAATTTATTCTTGTCTGCTATTTGTGTTTTCGCAAAGTTTTAATAACATAGACTTCTGTAAAATGATCTTGGAATAAGAAGACAGGTGCCATTGATTTGCAACGCTCAAACTGGAAAGAAACTCATCAGGTGTACAGTTGCAGCGGGCCTTAGAGAAGCTAATGTTGTTCGCAATAGGAGTTGAGGGAGGGGAAAAACGTGGGTCGTTGACGTCAGACAACACAACTGGCGGCACTGGTGTTAACGGACCATTGTTATCTTACAAAGAATGAGTGTAAGGGATGTCCATGTTCCTACTATTCCGAGTGTGTGTGTGTGTGTGTGTGTGTGTGTGTGTGTGTTAGAGAATCAGTGAGTGTAAGGGCTGTCCATGTTCCTACTACTCCGGGTGTGTGTGTGCATGCGCGCGCGCGCGCGCGCGTGTGCGTGTGTGTGTGTGTGGTAGAGAATGAGTGTAAGGGCTGTCCATGTTCCTACTACTCTGGAGGTGTGTGCATGCGCGCGTGCGTGCGTGTGTGTGTGTGTGTGTGTGTGTGTGTTAGAGAATGAGTGCAAGGGCTGCTCGACATTATCCTACCACTGTGTGTGTGTGTGTGTGTGTGTGTGTGTGTGTGTGTGTGTGTGTGTGTGTGTGTGTGTGTGTGTGTGTTTACGCACACAAGTACCATTGAGCGCGCGTATACGACATGTGCATTGGTTTTGTTTCCGTGTGTACGTTAAGTGTGTTTGTGTATACGTATGTGTGCGCGTATGTGTGCGTATATGTGTGGGTGTGTGTGTGTGTGTGTGTGTGTGTGTGTGTGTGTGTGTGTGTGTGTGCGCGTGAGCTTGTGTGATATGTGAATTCTCCTTTTATCTGGTACTATAAATGTTTCCATTCATGCACCGTTCGGGTTTTCGTTTCTGCCGCTGAGGCATCCTTTTACACGAAGCTTGCACGCACACTTATTGCTTCTCATTAAAAAAAATCATGGCGCTTTGAATAACTACTTAAATATATGTTTGCTTGTCTGATTACATCTCCCTTTGTTTTATTATTTTAGTTTTATTTTGCTTTTTTCAGCATCCCTTACTCAGAGCCTTGAGAAAGTCATTCGGCAGATTAACAAGCGTCAGAAAGAAGAAAAGTCAGCATTAGCAGAAAAAGTCAAGACAGGAAAGATGACACCAAAGGAAAAGGGCAAGACCAAACAGCAACTTCAGAATCTCTCTCTACGATGCACTGCTCTTCAAACATTATTCAAGAGCCATCAGATGCTGAAGACAAAATTCAGCGCCGAGGCGAAAAAGCCAAGGATGAAGGGGTTACAAGCCAACAGCGCTTTGAAGAAGACACAGGCAACACGCGTTGCTGAAGATTGCCGTCAAGAGTATGAAAGTGTCTGTGGAAAAGTGTCTGTGATGGAAACGCATGAGTCACAGGCAGAGAACGATCTGGAAGACATGCAAGGACCTTGCAGTGGGCCAGTAGCAGGTGGAGCGCTACATCGTGTGAACACCACAGAAAACAACATGACAGAGATTCAAGGACCTGTCAGTGTGTCTGTACCAGGTGGAACCTTAAGCCATGCGAACAACACAGCTCATGTCGTCTCAAGTGACAACACCAACAAGAGTTCTGTGGCTTCGCGTTGTGCTGACAGTTCACAGAAATCATGTCCACCCCAAGGCGTTTCTGACCAGGAAGGTAGACAGAACACTGAAAACGCGGATGAGTATTTGGACAGTGATAGCCAAACGTCACAGTCAATTCTGCATCCAAAACCAACGTGGAAACGGCCGAAAAACACAAGCGTTCCTGCCCTGCCTTCATCAAAGACAGAGATATACAACGTTTCAAAAGTGGCCTCCCCAGCTGAAAGGTTATCCGAATCGGCAATCGAAAGCACAAAGTCAAGATCGAAAAGAGTTCAGGAAGAATTAACAGAAACTACAGAGCTGGTCTCTCGGCCAGTTTCAGGATCAGAGAGAGAAGTTACACCCGATGAGCGACACTCGACTTCACCTGGAGCTACACAGACATTCGCATTTGTCGAGCAGGATCCGGTGACAGCTTCAACGAATTCAACAGCAACGAGACAGTGCCAGTCGAGCAAGGTCTCTGCATCTTCTCCGAAGTCGTTGACAAATCTTAAAGGGATCGACGGAAGACCAAGAAATGAGAATATTGTATCAAACGACGAAGATATGGACGAAAGAAGCGACCACAACGCCGACAACTGGGAGAAAGATGACCTAGACAGGCAAAACATGAACGAGACTAACGCAGACATAGCTGCTTCAGAAATACAGCAGAACACCAGAGAAGCAGCCACAGTTCATGAATCCGTTGATTTCATGGAGACCCAAGACCCGGCATTGGGGAAAGTATTATACACTGCTGTCTCTCCACAATCTCAGACGGAACCAATGGATGGTCTTATCGAAAACATTTCATCTACAATCCAAACACACACCTTTGACACTCTAACGGTGCCTTTTGATTGCAACTCTCAAAGTTCTGTAATAGCCGATTCCCCAAAAAAGACACCAGTGTTCAAAAATACTTCGCATTTGTCTCAGCATTCCGAATTTGTGTCTCAGTCAATTCTTCAGCAGCACACCGTTACTGCCTCAACAGCAATGTTCGACAGCGAGATAGTAGAGACACAGCATGCTATTTGTAACCCTGTCTCACAGTGTTTTGAAGATGACGACGACTGCTCAGAAATCTTGATAGATTGTATCCAACGAGAGAGCAAACCCTTTGGAAACGATGCCATTAGCAGGGAAGACTTTGTTGGTCTAAGCAGAGTGCCCAACCCATGCAGTGGAATTATTCGCACAAAATGTCCAATACCCCAGAATAACTCGCAGTCATCGAAGAGCTCTTCCTCGAGTCGAAAGAGATCTAGATCATCGTCTTCGTCACAAGGCGTCGGCAGCGACAGGGAAAACGCGACAAAATCCGACAACGCTTCTCCTAGTTGCAAGTCACAGAGAATGAACAGCTTACTGAACAACGAAGGACAAACATCTACCCTTCCTGCTGCCGATACTGATGCAATCAGCACTGCGAAATTGGGAGTTTCACGTGAAGCCAGGGAACATGTTCCAACCGAACAACCAGCAGAAGGCATGGATAGAACTGGGCGTTCGGAGTCATGCCTTCACACATCCACTGAGGGTAGTAGCAAGACAGCTTCCACACTGCAGAACACAACTATTTCTACACAAAAGTACAGATCAGCCAGAACTGAAGATATCACCAATTCCGCCTCACAGTCACAACCAAGCATTCTTTCTGTGTCTGTTAATGCACAGGGTTCGCTTGCTAAGCAAGCGTCAAATACGGAAACTGCAACTCCAGTATCTGCAGAAAAAGGACCTGTCCAAGTCATCATTGTAAATTGTTCAAGCAAGGTTGACGTGGGCTCAAAGTCTTTACTGCAAACCAAAGTAGCTCAGATGACTCCTTCGACTTTAGAAAAGCCGAAATGTGCGACCCCCCGACCAGCACAAATCATACTCCCGGCGCCGAAGCCTGGACAGAATCTCGCCTGCACTTCACAACGGCAACCAACTCAAACACCATCACAAAGTGTCACTGCGGCCCCATCGCAGAACGTGACATCAAAACAACCGCAGAATACAGACACTCCGCGTGATACCATTCGGAAACCAACACAACTTGGACCCCGGAATTCCGCGCCCCAGCCCATTCCGCACCTCACAGCACCTCGGCGACCTTCATCTCCATCATCCACAGTGACAAGCATGACAATGACTGATGTCTTCCCAGTATCATCCAGAGAAATTCTGCGCAAAATGGCGAAAGAGACCGTTTTCAAACAGAAAGAGTCCATCACAAAACAACCTGCCGCTGATCTAAGACAGAGAGAAACTGATTCGTACCAGAATGAAGCAGCTTCTGGTGGTGAAACTGAGCCTGGAAGCAAAGGCGCAGACCCTAGGCCATTAGGAGGAAGAAGCACTCAGCATACAGAGGTTTCAAGAGTTGACTGGGGAGATAGAGAACGAGCAATAAGGAGGCTTGGGCCTGGTGACACGAGTGGAGATAGAGAACGAGCAATAAGGAGGCTTGGGCCTGGTGACACGAGTTTTCGTCGTGATGCAGACATTACGGGAGACGTTTACAGTGACATCGCATCACTGGGAAGTGCAGCCAGGGAGGGGGAAACATCATGGCCACTGCTTTCGCAGAGTGGTTCAAAGTTTACGCGGCCAGGAGCTAAATTCGGGAAGGTAAGAAAACTTTCTTTCTTTCTTTCTTTATTTGGTGTTTAACGTCGTTTTCAACCATTCAAGGTTATATCGCGACGGGAGGTAAGAAAACAAAATACATGTAAAATCGAACCTGTCTATATCAAACTCCCAAGCGACCATAAGTGGTCCTATGTAGATAGGTGGTCGTTATGAAAAAAGATGAATCATATAGGAAAGAATCTCGTCGGGGATACTTTTGGGTTGTCGTAATGGGCAGGTGGTCCTTATCATATCAAGGGGTGGTTTTTAGGACAGGTTCGACTGTAGTATTTGGTGTATTATTGGTTAATTTTATCATCTAAAATTAACTTTTGCGTTACTTGTAGTGCAAATAATATGAGATACACCATTCTTCCTGTGTAAATCATAACACATCTTGCCTGGATTGTACGTGAAATAAGATATCATCCTTCCCCTTGAACAGTCCAATACTAGGCTACCTAGTGCATGGGTGGGATTCTTCCGGTATATGCCGGAAATCCGGATTCGATTATGGCCTTTTTTACATTTAGTCAAGTTTTGACTAAATGTTTTAACATAGAGGGGGAATCGAGACGAGGGTCGTGGTGTATGTGTGTGTGTGTGTCTGTGTCTGTGTGTCTGTCTGTCTGTGCGCGTGTGTGTGTAGAGCGATTCAGACCAAACTACTGGACCGATCTTTATGAAATTTGACATGAGAGTTCCTGGGAATGATATCCCCGGACTTGTTTTTCTTTTTTTCGATAAATACTTTTGATGACGTCATATCCGGCTTTTTGTAAAAGTTGAGGCGGCACTGTCACACCCTCATTTTTCAATCAAATTGATTGAAATTTTTTTTAAACAATCTTCGACGAAGGCCGGACTTCGGTATTGCATTTCAGCTTGGTGGCTTAAAAATTAATTAATGACTTTGGTCATTAAAAATCTGAAAATTGTAATAATTTTTTTATATAAAACGATCCAATTTTACGTTCATCTTATTCTACATCATTTTCTGATTCCAAAAACATATAAATATGTTATATTTGGATGAAAAACAAGCTCTGAAAATTAAAAATATAAAAATTATGATCAAAATTAAATTTCTGAAATCGATTTAAAAACAATTTCATCTTATTCCTTGTCGGTTTCTGATTCAAAAAACATATAGATATGATATGTTTGTATTAAAAACACGCTCAGAAAGTTAAAACGAAGAGAGGTACAGAAAAGCGTGCTATGCAGCACAGCGAAACCACTACCGCGCTGAACAGGCTCGTCAGTTTCACTCCGTTATGCACAAGCAGCGGACTACGGTCATTGTAAAAAAAATGCAGTGCATTCAATTTCATTCTGTGAGTTCCACAGCTTGACTAAATGTAGTAATTTCGCCTTACGCGACTTGTTTCTTCTTCTTTACATTTAGTCAAGTTTTGACTAAATGTTTTAACATAGAGGGGGAATCGAGACGAGGGTCGTGGTGTACGTATGTGTGTGTCTGTCTGTCTGTCTGTCTGTCTGTCTGTGCGTGTGTGTGTGTAGAGCGATTCAGACTAAACTACTGGACCGATCTTTATGAAATTTGACATGAGAGTTCCTGGGAATGATATCCCCGGATATTTTTTTCATTTTTTTCGATAAATACCTTTGATGACGTCATATCCGGCTTTTTGTAAAAGTTGAGGCGGCACTGTCACACCCTCATTGTACATGTTCAATCAAATTGATTGAAATTTTGGCAAAGCAATCTTCGACGAAGGCCGGACTTTGGTATTGCATTTCAGCTTGGTGGCTTAAAAACTAATGAGTTTGATAATTAAATCTCCGAAACTACTGGACTGATCTTTATGAAATTTTACATGAGAGTTCCAGGGTATGATATCCTCAGACAATTTTTTCATTTTTTTCGAAAAATGTCTTTGATGACGTCATATCCGGCTTTTTGTACAAGTTGAGGCGGCACTGTCACACCCTCATTTTTCAATCAAATTGATTGAAATTTTGGCCAAGCAATCTTCGACAAAGGCCGGATTTTGGTATTGCATTTCAGCTTGGAGGCTTAAAAATTAATTAATGACTTTGGTCATTAAAAATCTGAAAATTGTAATTAAAATTATTTTTTTTCAAAACGATCCAAAATTACATTCATCTTATTCTTCATCATTTTCTGATTCCAAAAACATAAATATATTATATTCGGATCAAAAACAAGCTCTGAAAATTAAACATATAAAAATTATGATTAAAATAAAATGTCCAAAATCGATTTAAAAACAACGGTTTCTCATTCCAAAAACATATAGATAGGATATGTTTGGATTAAAAACACGCTCAGAAAGTTAAAACGAAGATAGGTACAGAAAAGCGTGCTATCCCGCTCAGCGCGACCATTACCGCACTATTCTGGCTTGTCGATTTCACTGCCTTTGCCACGCGCGGTGGACTGACGAAACTACGAGTATGCGGTCTTGGTGAAAAAATGCAGTGCGTTCAGTTTTATTCTGTGAGTTCGACAGCTTGACTAAATGTAGTAATTTCGCCTTACGCGACTTGTTTGTTGTTGTTGTTGTTGTTGTTCGGTTTAGGTTGGTTCGTCTGGTTCTTCAGGATTCATGACATTTGTCAGTCCCACCCATGCTATTGTAGCTAGTCCATTTATCTTTATATATACAGGAGCGAAATGAGACACTTCCGAAGAAGACGACTGGTGGCGGAATGTCCTCCATGCCTCCCCGCTACCGAGAACTTCTTGATTCTGGCGTCATCCTGCCTGGACGTCTGTGCCTCTCTGTTCACGAGAAGGTGAGAATGCAATCATTTGCTTGCAGAGATAGAAAGGGAGATAGATAAAAACAAAGGGGGGGGGGGGGGGTTTGAGCGAAATTATCAATAGGAATAACCTCGGCAGTGATCGTTAATTACCACGTGCACAATTAAGGAATGTACATGTACATACGGTCATATACATACATGTGCAACCTCTTCTTATTTGTGACCCTCCACCACGGAATGAGTCGCATGTCATCTTTGCATGATTTACATATTTTTAAATTTTCCTAAAGAGTGTTTTATGCTCTATCCAGTGGTAAAAACCGTTTTAGAAAAGAGCGAAAACTGTTCGAGTTATAAGCCTGTGACTAAGGTGACCCTCACACTTTTACCACAGTCCCCCCGGACTTATATTAAGCCTAGCGCAGAACCGCGCGAGGTGACATGCGACTCATTTCGTGGTGGAGGGTCACATTTCTGGTTGTCATGTGAAATTGTAACATTTCTGTCGCCGCCGCAATATGATACTGTTTTGAATATAAAGAACATCGTCATTGCGAAGAAGAGAGAAATGAAAGATAACTACATAATGATAATGCGAAAGATTACATATATGAAGACATGGTGAGTGTTATGTGTGTGGGGTGGGGTGGGCGGAGACCAACAGAGAATGTTATCAGATTCTTATAACAAAACAGAAACGACCAACACCCCCCCCCCCCCACACACACACACACACACACACACACACACACACACAAAAAGGATATGAAAAAACAACGAAAAACACGCCAGAAAACAAAACACAAAACAAGAAAACAACGCTTCTTTTCATCAAAATACATATAGTTTCCCTTTTTTCAGGGAAGAGAAAAGAAAGCAAGCATTATGACAGACGGTCGAATAGAGGACTCCGCCGGGTTGACCTTTGCTAACCCCCTCAGCTGGTATAGAGCTGTTAGCGGTTTGCCACGCATCAAACGTTCAAGGGCCTACAGTACGGTGAGACACCTTTTTCCTTCCTGGTCTGATGTTTTGGCAGCAGCGTATATTCTTGCCGGAGTTCCGGGTTTAAAAATCATGGAGCAAAACTTGAAAAGTTAAAGCTACATTTGAAGATTTAAAAACAAATTTGAGCAGCTTTCCTTCTTTGTTGCACGATTGAGTTTGTGTTATTGTATTATCTATGTGTTTACGAGTAATCGAATGTTACCTCCATAACTTTATGGCGTTGGATTTAGAACGGGGAAAAGCTTACGGTTCAAATGTCCATGAATATAACAATGTTGAAATTATTAGCGGCCTAGTTTCGTGTCCATTTGACACACAGTAATACCTGCAATAGTTTCATTGCCTCCTGTTGTAAAGAAGAAATTCTGGCTCAGATGCTTTTTGTGTGAATTTAATCATTTGATAACGTAATCTCACACGTGTATGGATGTTAGTAATATTTAGGCATATATATACAACTCTCTTTTGTCTGTTGGTTTACTTCAATATTTATGAGCAAGTCTGATAAATGTGTGTATATAAACAGATCAGCTACAATGGTCACTCGCTGGCAGTGGTCTGTGGACGGACACATCTTCTAAGTCCAAATCCAACGTCATCATCCAACACCGCCACATCCAATGCAACCACACGAACCGCAACGGCGAATCCCAACATCGCAGAAACTCTCACAACGACTAGACTACCGCAAGAGAGATCAGCAATACACCAAGAAAATTCCCGTAGCCTTAGTGGATCATGTTCTAACCAACCGTCTCAATGGCAGGAGAATACTGGTGTTCACAAGTCAAGCTTGCTTCCGCCTACACAAACCACAGTGTCTTCGCTAGATGCAGGAGTTGACGGGTCCGCTCATCTGTGTGCCGATAAGATGCTGTCATCTTTGAGAAAGTTGAGGCTCGTTGCGGACGAAGAGATAGCTTCGCACTCTACAGATTGTGAACTCACGAGTTTCTGGAGTGCCGATTTTGCCAAAATCACCATGTCGCAAAACTTCTGGGCGACTGTGGATGACTGGGACTGATTGATTCAATTGTCATTGAGAGACTATTGTTTTCGAACGGAATATGTTGTCTTTGAGAAAGTGTGTACAGACTGTGAAATCGCGAGTTTGTCAAGCCAAGATCACCATTTCACAAAACTTTTGGACTTCTATGGATGACTGGAACTGACGAATTCACCGCCGAGAGAATGTTTGTTTTACTGTTGGATTATGTTGTCGTCTTCGAGAAGGTGTGAACAGATTGTGAACTCGCGAGTTTTTCGAGCACCGTTTCTGCAAAAATGTCCTACTTGCAAAACTTCTCTGCTTGTGTGGATGTCTGGAACTGATGAATTCAAATGAAACTGAGTGAATGTGTTTTAACCAGTGGTTCTTGTTGTCGTCTTTGAGAAAGTTGAGGATGTTTGTGACAATTTTTTGCACTCAGAAAACTGTGAACTCACGAGAGCGCCGATTTTGCGAAGATCACCGTGTCGCAAAACTTCTTGGCGTCTGTAGATGACTGGTTGAAAGAGTATTTAGTGTTAACTAATGCTATATGTTGTCGTCTTTGAGAATGTTGAGGTTGGTGGATTCTCACTCAGCAGATTGTGGACTCTGGAGTGCCGATTCTGCCAATTTCTTGGCCACAGTGGATTTGATGAGACTTTACAATGATACTGAAATTGGATAACATCACTCCACTTGGACACATACCAAATATACCAAATACCTGTACACCCAGCCCTCCGACCGTCCCCTTCGTTCTGCTGCTGACCCACTCCGCCTTCACATCCCTCGCTCGAAACTCGCATCTGCTGGTCAGCTTGCATTCCCCTCCGCGGGCCCCTCCGTCTGGAACTCCCTGCCGCTTGAGCTTCGCCAGAGCCCCTCTCTTGACGCGTTCAAGAGTAGGTTGAAGACTCAGTTCTTCCCGTAGCTGGCTGCGACTTTCATGTTCGACGTGATGTGTTGTGCCCCAAAAGACATTCTTGTGCTGTGCTCTGTGAGAGGTGTTTTCTTTGTGTTTAATATTATTTTGTTTGGACCTAGCTATTGATGTGTACATTGTTGTTAAACAGTTGTTTGTTGTATGTTTATCAGGGTTTGCTAGTGTGTGATAGGGTTCGTGTCCGTCTGTAGCTGTAGATGTTAGTTTCTTTGTTAGTCCTGTGTTGACAACTCTTCGACAAGCGCTTAGAACTGTACCCACGGAATACGCGCTATGTAAGCTTCATATTGATTGATTGATTGATTGAATATTTACAGTCTGGATGATTTGTGTGCGTGTGGGGATTTTGTTGTTGAATTAATTTTTCACATAGAAATAGATGTCAGTTATATTACCAAATTACTTCAGCAAAAACGAAAAGAAAAACAGCCCATATTTTATTGTTGTTGAATTAATTTTGCAGATAGAAATAGATGTCAGTTACAAAATGACTTCAGCCACAAAAAGAAGAAGAAAACAAGTCGCGTAAGGCGAAAATACTACATTTAGTCAAGCTCAGTCGAACTCACAGAATGAATCTGAACGCACTGCATTTTTTCACAATGACCGTAGTCCGCCGCTTGTGCAAAACGGAGTGAAACTGACGAGCCTGTTCAGCGCGGTAGTGGTTTCGCTGTGCTGCATAGCACGTTTTTTCTGTACCTCTCTTCGTTTTAACTTTCTGAGCGTGTTTTTAATCCAAACATATCATATCTATATGTTTTTGGAATCAGGAACCGACAAGGAATAAGATGAAATTGTTTTTAAATCGATTTCGGAAATTTAATTTTGATCATAATTTTTATATTTGTAATTTTCAGAGCTTGTTTTTCATCCAAATATAACATATTTATATGTTTTTGGAATCAGACAATAACGAAGAATAAGATGAAATTGTTTTTGGATCGTTTAATAAAACAAAAAAATTAATTATAAGTTTCCGATTTTTAATGACCAAACTCACTCATTAGTTTTTAAGCCACCAAGCTGAAATGCAATACCAAACCCCGGCCGTCGTCGAAGATTGCTTTGCCAAAATTTCAATCAATTTGATTGAAAAATGAGGGTGTGACAGTGCCGCCTCAACTTTTACAAAAAGCCGGATATGACGTCATCAAAGGTATTTATCGAAGAAAAAAAAACAAGTCCGGGGATATCATTCCCAGGAACTGTCATGTCAAATTTCATAAAGATCGGTCCAGTAGTTTAGTCTGAATCGCTCTACACACACACACGCACAGACAGACACACACACATACACCACGACCCTCGTCTCGATTCCCCTTCTATGTTAAAACATTTAGTCAAAACTTGAGTAAATGTAAAACGCCCATACTGCACAGAAAGTTGTCGAATTGGCGACTTTTTGTATGTGACATAATTTGTCTAACTATAACAATGTCCCTAGTATAGTGTTTATCGGTAATGTTGGGTACCCGCGGCTTAGGATCTGCCATCTATTTCCAAGGGAATATGTTACACCAACTTTCGCGTCAACCGGAAGTTCCCGGTATTTTATCGGGGTTTACGAAAATAACCAGAAGAAATGGCCAACCATCATCGATTGTGATTGCATACATTTGAAGGTTGTTGAAAAAACATGTATTAGAATACAGCTACTGCTTTGTCATTGAACTAAAGTACCCGATATTGGTTCTGTAAATTATTCCTCGTGCCTTTTGATTAATGCTGGTTTACAAACCACGCAGAGCGTTCACTGGTTACATCGTGAGGATCATCTTACAGTGCTGCGGCTTGCTGTATATACTCTGTTCTCACACAAAGTGGCAAGTTATTTTTGGACTAGTCTTTATTTCTGAACTTATTTTGTTCTATATATGTTCTAGTTTTGACTAATTTTGGCGCACCGTTCTTTTGTTTGTTAGTTTGGTTTGTTTGTTTGTTTGTATTGCATTGTGTGTGTGTGTGTGTGTGTGTGTGTGTGTGTGTTAAAATCTATTTTTAACTTTTTGCCTCTAAAACAAAATCGCTATTTGTCTTTTTGTGTGTTTTTAAGTACCCTAGCTTTATTGTTGATCTGACCGGCAGTTCTTTCTGCTCTAGTTTTGTTTTGTTTACTATTTTCGCCGCACAGTTTTAAGTTTTGTTTTGATCATACGAGTTCATATGCATTTGACCTCTGTTTGCTGCATACGTTATCATAAATAAACGCAGTTCCCTAATATGGTGTGGTTTGGTTTTGGATATGGTGTGACTGACAGTGTTTCACTAACTTTCTCTGTCGGTAGCGTTTTAGGTTTATAAAGAGCAAATAATGATGCTGATTTTTTCTTCTGGATTTTTTATTATGATCTTAGAAATGTATTGAAATATTTAGCATTTCTATTTAGAATGTGTGTGTGTGTGTGTGTGTGTGTGTGTGTGTGTGTGTGTGTGTGTGTGTGTGTGTGTGTGTGTGAAGATTTTTTTTTATTCCTGGTAATGTTCAATACCGCGCGATATAAAAAAAAATGTGAAGATTATTATATCAACACTTATTTACTCGAAGTGGGATATGAAACCATATTAGGCACATGTTAACGATGACGTTTTCGCTGACAAACACTCGCTACCACAAAAATCGACCCAGACAAAGAAGGCATGGAATAAACAATGAGAGTCCTTGATCCTCAAAACAGTATCAGCTTCTTTTCACATATATCAGAAACACATGAACGCAAAACAAAACAAGAAGAAGAAAAACGTCTTAGTGAAAAAGAAACACAAAGCTAAACATTGAGTTGAGCATTATTCAGACTGTTGTATTATCAAAAGGCATTATATTTCTCCGCGATTCCCAGTTGGTATTTCCGTCATTCATCAAAGGCCAAAGATCATTCGTGAAATCCACAGATTGCACCAGATTGAACGATTTTACGTTATTTATTTTGACATTTGTTCCCGACGGGGCATGCTTTCGGGCAATTCTTTTAACAATTTCATCTCTGATGTATTTACACAAACCAAACTGCGAAACAAATTAGTGTATATAGTCCATGTTGTCATGTAAGTTCGCAAAACAGTTGCCGAGATCATGAAATCAACAAATGCTTCTGCTGGCTTTTCCGATCAAACAACCGTCTTCACAGAAATCGGGTAAGGCCACATAGAACACTCTGCGTACATGAAAATTACTTTAACTTATTCTTAAATCGAAGTAAAAACAATCAGACATCGTTTTGACCTTAACGAGGCTAGTCGTCTGGAACTGTCCACGGAAAAGAAACATATAAGTTATTTACGAAGGGAGTCAAAAGAAACGGTAAAAAATAAAGCAAACAATCAAGAACAAACAACAACAAATGAAAAATAAAAAATAAATTAAAAAAAAACATTCAAAAGCAAACACCTGAGGAAAACAATAGAAACAAAACAATCAAACACCCAAGGCAAATAACAGCAATTTGTAAAACATATCCCTAAGAAACACTGTGATCAGATTGTGTACTGAAACTGAAACCGGCCTGTTTGTAGATCCTTCTGGAATTCTCTATCAAAGGTATCAGCTTCCTCCTCGTTCAGGTGGTTTCCCCAGTCGCCCACCTCACCTGTTAGTGAACAAACAAAACAGAAAGCAATTAGTGTAAGGTTACATGTATCTTCCTTCGTCGTTGGGCCTACGATCGTGTTAACCGCCGCAGAATTGTTGGGATAAAAGCACTATTTCTTTTGGATACACACCGATATGTAACAGCCTGACTGCTTCCTATGGAGATTTGGATTTTTTTTGCTGAATACGTCTGTCATAATTAAACGAAATAAATTCAGCATTGTTTACCAGTACAGAAAGCAATACGAGTTTAATGACGTTCACAACATTTTTTTTCTCTTTTCTCTATTCTTTTTTTTAAAATATTTTTTTTTACCTTTTCTGTATAGCTTCTGTCCAAGTTCCAGGCCAAGAAATCGGATCTGTTCCTTGGCTTCATCCACCTTTTTCATCTTGTTAAAGGTGCATGCCTCCACGATGTCTGCGATCAGAGCTTCTGATGTGTTCACTTCCAGATACTCCGCTAGTTTTCTCACGATGCTGTGTGGATTCTTGAAATAGAACAAAACGCGAGATCATAAATAAAAAGCTTTTAAAAATTGTGGAGAAAACATACGCAAAGACGAAGCCGAGCAAAAAAACCCAATTGTCTTGGTCTAAACGTTTGCCTCAACACACGTACACACACACACACAAACAACCACACACACACACACACACACACACACACACACACACAACCAAATACACACACACACACAATTACACACATGTACATGCATACACACACACGCGCACACATACACACGCACTAACACACACAAACACACACACACACACACACACACACACACACACACACACACACAGGCGGAAACACGTACATTAGATAAACAACTTAAAACGCGATTCCGACAACAGGTACTATGATACCGTGCCTCTTCTGTAAACTTCAATGCCCCAGTTTAATTTGCTTGTTTTTTTGTCGGTCAAACTCTTCCCTAAAACATTTTTAGCTACAAAGCACAGCTTTGTTCACTATTAGTAAATTCGGTAAATATCGAAATGTCAAAATCCAGTGCCTTTATGGGCATCATCACAAACATTACAGTGAAGTGCATGAGCACGGAAGATTTGAACCTATTCCTGGACATTCAGCGAGCTTCTTATTTTTCGAGGTGTTGAAATCTTACCGGTTATTTATGGCGCTTCGTTTTATCGTTATCACGTCACGTGGAGCAGCGTGCTCATCTTTATCTAAACTGTTAAAGTCCTTCATGTTCCGTTCACCAATTCAAAGATAATTTTCTTTCCGTCATAATTATTAATCATGTTAATACTCACAGATCTGCTCAGACTTTTGTGTTGAATGCGAGCATCCGTGGACACTTTATATACCAAAAGGTAACGGCAGATAAAAGATGCAGCACTTTTCATGTCACGGACGGAAAAGTAAGCTACCGAAAACCGCGCGACTTTCTTCTTGTTAAGATGCCAGTCGACAGAGACGTCTGCGCATTCGACACTATTGGTTTACAAAATAATGCTATTTACAATCAGTAGAATGCTACATGCCTGAAAATTGGTTCACTTTTACCGGGCGTTGAGTTCATGTGCCGCCCATTGCAGGGCCTCAACCGGCGAGCGTGCAGGCATTTAATTACCGATCAGTTTCTACTTTATGATGGTGTTCTGTTGAACCTGCGTTTGATACGGAAAAATTCTCACTAACTGTTGAGTAGATTGCGTATCAAGATGTACTGCCAAGACAGTGCTCCTTGATGACGTCATCACTGACACGAAAAGCGCTACATGTTACATCTGCCTTTTTGACTACCTTCAGTGCAAACTATTTTTATTTTTATTTTGCAGAATTAATTTTGTGACTGACACCTGTATTAATATGCGAAATCGATCAAGCAAACAAAATAACATCAAAAACATCGACAACAAGAACATCAACATCAACAATAACAACAACAATAAACAAGTCGCGTAAGGCGAAATTACTACATTTAGTCAAGCTGTGGAACTCACAGAATGAAACTGAACGCACTGCATTTTTTCACAATGACCATAGTCCGCCGCTTGTGCAAAACGGAGTGAAACTGACGAGCCTGTTCAGCGCGGTAGTGGTTTCGCTGTGCTGCATAGCACACTTTTCTGTACCTCTCTTCGTTTTAACTTTCTGAGCGTGTTTTTAATCCAAACATATCATATATATATGTTTTTGGAATCAGAGACCGACAAGGAATAAGATGAAATTGTTTTTAAATCGATTTCGGAAATTTAATTTTGATCATAATTTTTATATTTTTAATTTTCAGAGCTTGTTTTTAATCCAAATATAACATATTTATATGTTTTTGGAATCAGGAAATGATGTAAAATAAGATTAACGTAAATTTGTATCGTTTTATATAAAAATAAAAAATTATTACAATTTTCAGATTTTTAATGACCAAAGTCATGAATTAGTTTTTAAGCCACCAAGCTGAAATACAATACCGAAGTCCGGCCTTCGTGGAAGATTGCTTTACAAAAATGTCAATCCATTTGATTGAAAAATGAGGGTGTGACAGTGCCGCCTCAACTTTTACAAAAAGCCGGATATGACGTCATCAAAAGTATTTATCGAAAAAAAGAAAAACATGTCCGGGGATATCATTCCCAGGAACTCTCATGTCAAATTTCATAAAGATCAGTCCAGTAGTTTGGTCTGAATCGCTCTACACACACACACGCACAGACAGACAGACACACACACATACACCACGACCCTCGTCTCGATTCCCCCTCTATGTTAAAACATTTAGTCAAAACTTGACTAAAATTTTAATGTAAAAATAAATGCACTCTGCACAATCAACAAGTGAAAGGAAGGCTGTTTCTTGAGAGTTTGCCGTTCGACACGCACACGCTGTAACCTTATACCTGCTTCATTTCCTCGTATGATATATTGAACACTGGCAAATCAGCATTCTGTTTGATGAAAGTGTCCATCTGATTCAGGTAGTGGGCGTAGTGACCGTACATCACTGAAACAAAGCAAGAAACTCGTCCAAAAAGCATTTCAACTCGATGGATGCTACTAAGCTACAATGCTAGTACGTATTTACTAAATAATTCAAGTCGCTGTGTGAACCCGATGTGGTGGAAGGTGGACATTGGATACATTTCATTTGTTTACTGCAACAAAATCTATCCTGTTTTTTCCCGCTAGCCTTGAATGTTTTCTAACGAGCGAAAGAAAGCGAGAGCGACATTGAGAGAGCACAGAACTGAAGAAATTCTTCTTTTTTACATTTAGTCAAGTTATGACTAAATGTTTTAACATCGAGGGGGGAATCGAGACGAGGGTCGTGGTGTATGTGTGTGTGTGTGTGTGCGTGTGTGTGTGTGTGTGTGTGTGTGTAGAGCGATTCAGACTAAACTACTGGACCGATCTTTATGAAATTTGACATGAGAGTTCCTGGGTATGATATCCCCGGACATTATTTTCTTTTTTTCGATAAATGTCTTTGATGACGTCAAATCCGGCTTTTTGTAAAAGTTGAGGCGGCACTGTCACACCCTCATTTTTCAATCAAATTGATTGAAATTTTGGCCAAGCAGTCTTCGACGAAGGCCGGACTTCGGTATTGCATTTCAGCTTGGTGGCTTAAAAATTGATTAAATGACTTTGGTCATTAGAAATTTGAAAATTGTAAAAAAAAAAAAACATTTATAAAACGATCCAAATTTACGTTAATCTTATTCTTTATCATGTTCTGATTCCAAAAACATATAAATATGTTATATTTGGATGAAAAACAAGCTCTGAAAATAAAAAAATATAAAAAATATGATCAAAATTAAATTTCCGAAATCGATTTAAAAACAATTTCATCTTATTCCTTGTCGGTTCCTGATTCCAAAAACATATAGATATGATATGTTTGGATTAAAAACACGCTCAGAAAGTTAAAACGAAGAGAGGTACAGTAAAGCGTGCAATGAAGCACAGCGCAACCGCTGCTGCGCCAAAAGGCTTGTCACTTTCACTGCCTTTTGCACTAGCGGCGGACTACGTTCAGTTTCATTCTGTGAGTTCCACAGCTTGACAAAATGTAGTAATTTCGCCTTACGCGACTTGTTACATTTAGTCAAGTTTTGACTAAATGTTTTAACGTAGAGGGGGGAATCGAGACGAGGGTGTGGTGTATGTGTGTGTGTGTGTGTGTGTGTGTGTGTGTGTGTGTGTGTGTGTGTGTGTGTGTGTGTAGAGCGATTGAGAGTAAACTACTGGACCGATCTTTATGAAATTTGACATGAGAGTTCCTGGGTATGACATCCCCGGACATTTTTTTAATTTTTTCGATAAATGTCTTTGATGACGTCATATCCGGCTTTTTGTAAAAGTTGAGGCGGCACTGTCACACCCTCATTTTTCAATCAAATTGATTGAAATTTTGGCCAAGCAATCTTCGACAAAGGCCGGACTTCGGTATTGCATTTCAGCTTGGTGGCTTAAAAATTAATTAATGACTTTGGTCATTAAAAATCTGAAAATTGTAATTAAAATTATTTTTTTATAAAACGATCCAAATTTACGTTCATCTTATTTTTCATCATTTTCTGATTCCAAAAACATATAAATATGTTATATTCGGATTAAAAACAAGCTCTGAAAATTAAAAATATTAAAATTATTATCAAAGTAAAATTTCCGAAATCGATTTAAAAACACTTTCATCTTATTCCTTGTCGGTTCCTGATTCCAAAAACATATAGATATGATATGTTTGGATTAAAAACACGCTCAGAAAGTTAAAACGAAGAGAGGTACAGAAAAGCGTGCTATCCTTCTCAGCGCAACTACTACCCCGCTCTTCTTGTCAATTTCACTGCCTTTGTCACGAGCGGTGGACTGACGATGCTACGAGTATACGGTCTTGCTGAAAAATTGCATTGCGTTCAGTTTCATTCTGTGAGTTCGACAGCTTGACTAAATGTTGTATTTTCGCCTTACGCGACTTGTTTTTCCTGCCGACCTTGTTTCTGTATGTGAGGCATGTGACGGTAAGCGTACTTTTTAAAAAATTATTTATTTATTCATTTATCATTTGTTCATTTCTTTATCAATTCATTCATTTATTTATCATGATAAATTATTTATTCATTTATGTATTCTTGTTTATTTATTCATTTAGTTACTTTTGATTATTTTTTTTATCTATTTATTTATTTATGTATTGATATTTAGGCTAATCAGTGTGTATCTTTTGTATGACAACTTTACTAAGCCACTCAGCGACTTTTGCAATTCAAGTTCAGTTTAATCCGGATTTAGAAAACAAAACACAATGAGCAAAAACAAATAAACAAAGAAATATGTGACTTTGTTGAAGCCTAAATTACGGCAATTTGACGTGCGTTTTGAGATGTAAACATGAAGGAAAAGAAAGTCTGAGTCAGGGAACAATGAAAGTCAGATGCATCCCGTGCAAATGGTGTGTCCAGATTCAGTTGGTTTTTTTCTTGTAGAGTTCTCACAACCTCAGGGATGTTGCAAATATTTAATTTCATCCTCAAATTCCACAAAAAGGGCACTTCAAATTTGGTCATTTTCGAAAGATTTATCACTGTGAATGGTGTCACCTTTCTCCCACCGTGATTTGAAATAATCTGAATGTTAAAAACGGATGTTGACGTACCTGTGCCAGCGAGGAAAGCCTTGCAGAACTGATGCAAGCTTTCAGTCTGCACAAGGCTGAACTGCCTCAGGTGATAGTACATCGACACCATGACGTCACGCGGGTTGCGGTACACGTGCACCACCTTCACGCGCCGCGCGCGCATGTTGCACGCGGGCAGCATGGAGAAGGGCAGGTGCGTGTTGAGCACGCGTGGCCCGGGCAGCTTGCGGAGCTTCTTGACCGGAGTCACGTCCAGCATGAGAAGCTCCTTGGCGCGTGGTTCGTAGTCCGCTTCGCCTGCCAGCAGCATGGAGATGATTTCCCACAGCCAGTGCGTGCCTGCGAAACAGTGGAAAAAAGAGTCGGTTGGCTGGTTGTTGACGGTTCTTGTTTCGAGAACCCATGGGGATGATCCGAGACCTACTCAACATCGATCTTATTCTCTGTTGTGTTCTTGATCAGCTGTTCAAAAAAATATTCACATTTAAGCAGGAAAATAGAGAGACACACACACACACACACACACACACACACACACACACACACACACACACACACACACACACACACACGCAGCTCCCCCAAACATCCCACATCAAACCATGTAAGCTCACGTCATCTCCTGCGTCCGCTGACGCCAAGGAGGCCGCTGCTGATTCAGCTGTAGGTCGCATTGTGGACAAGGTTCAAACACTCAAAGAGGCTTGCAAAAGCAGAACCAGCAAGCTTTGGCTGCTCTACATTGAAATGGTTGGACTTCTGCAAACTGCCATCAAAGCAGAGAGAACGGGTAATTTTCAGCTTCACCTGTCAGCTGTTTCAATGATGCTGCCATTTTTTGCTGGTTCTGGTCATCGCCTATATGCCAAGTCCGCAAGGTTATACCTCCAACAGATGATGCAGTTGTCCGAGACACACCCCGACGTGTACAGGGACTTCATGGCTGGACATCATGTCATCCGACGGAGTCAACGTTTTTGGGCGGGACTGTCATGCGATCTGACGATAGAGCAGACTTTGATGTGTTCCCTCAAGTCAAGTGGCGGGCTCACGAGAGGCAGGGGAATGGGTGAACTCCGGCGGCTTGTTTGGTTGCTCTCCATGCCGTCTTGCGCTGCAGTGAACCAGTGGATGGTATCCTTCACCCATGGTGACTCAAACACTGAACATCACAAAGATCTCACGGAGGCAAGACAGCGGAAAGATGACAAGGACACCGGTGTAACACGAGAAAATTACTCCCACGAGATTTTTACTCCGGAGTAAACATTTCGTACGAAAAAGTTACTCCCTTCACAAAAAAGCACTCCCCCATTGCACGAGAAAATTACTCCCCAAAACAGGTGAGTTCCGAATAAACATTTCGTACAAAAATGTTACTCCCCTGACGAGTCAATAACGAATAAATTACTTCACCCCAACACGAGCAATTTAACCTCCCATGCCAGGTGTACGAAATTGTTACTCCCTTGTCCCCTGTTAGTCTTGGTGGTGGAAGGGGTGGAGGGAGGGTAGCGCGACATTCGTGTGCGCGAGATCACTTATTGGCATTATCCCTTCGCCCGCATCCCATTTTTGTGTACGAGATTTTTACTGGAAGTAAAAAAAATGGGGAGTAAAAATTTCGTGGAGGGAGTACTTTTTTCGTGCCTTGGGGAGTTCTTTTCTCGTACGAAAAGTGTACTCGGAGTAAGAATTTCGTACGAAATATTTACTCCGGAGTAAATTTTTCGTGGAGTAAAAATTTCGTGTTACACCGGCACTATAGTTAGATACGTTCTACAAAGAAACCCTTTTGAGATTGTGCTTTGACTTTTTTGTTGCCTTCGGGTGACGTTACTGATTTTGTGTATTAGAATTGTCTTAAATCTAAATATGTGTACTGATTAACTTGTGGGGTCCAGATTTGGCCTATTAGGGTCCGCTGGACCCGAAAAGCAAAAGATAGCTAACTAACTAACCCTTTTGAGACGGAGGGACACCAACTTGTCTGCATAGCAACTGGCCTGACATCAGACACATCTGCTAACGTGGACAGTGCCAAAGTGATTGGGCATCGAATTCTCCAGACAATGACAGGCCAAGCAGTGTCAGCGGTCAGTTTCAAGAAAAAGGAGGAGGCTGTGACCATGAGCACCAAACCCACTGTCAAGATTGGAGGTGAGTGAGTCAGCGTAGATCCACAGCTGCTTTTCCAGCGCCTTCTCCATGTTGCTGGTGGCGACTTGTCCAAGCTCGAAGACATTTTCCAGCATGAACTGACAGCCCTGCCCTCATCCTTGTTTGACGACAGCGGGTTCATGCGAGAATCCAGCAAACACCTCTTGGCAAAGCACTTGTGAGATGCCAGTGAAGGCTGCCAGCAGGAAATGTTGAGAACCAAAGATGTTCACTACATCCTTGATGGGGGCTCTTTAATTCATCAACTGTCTTGGCTGAGAGGCACATCCTACAAGCACTTGGCTGAGAGGTATGTTGAGTATGTGAAGAACTCATACCCTCTTGCAACAGTCGTCTTTGATGGGTATTTTGGGGGCCCTTCGACCAAAGACATGGCCCATGTTCAAAGACGCACCCTGCCTGGCCGTGACGTGCAGTTCACTCCTGACATGTTGCTCTCAGAGAAGAAGGAGGAGTTCCTCTCCAACACCACCAACAAACAGCGGTTCATTCATCTTGTTGGCAATTGCTTGGAGGAGAATGGTATTCCGGTGCAGCATGCTCAGGAGGATGCTGACTGTGTCATAGTTCAGGTCGCACTTCAGTCTGCCGTAGAATACACTATGTTGTTGGGGAAGACACAGACCTACTCATTCTTCTTCTGTTTCATGTCAAGTCAGACAAGAAGGATGTGTTCTTCTCCCCGAGCAGGGCAAGTACAACAAGACTTTGGGACATCAGAAGAACGCAGAGCCGTCTTGGCCCCAATGTGTGCAAGAATATCTTATTCACGCATGCATTTAGTGTCTGTGACACAACTTCTCGGCCTTTCAGTGTCAGAAAATGTGTCCCAGTGAAGAGACTGCAACAAAAGAACAAACTGTTTGAAAATAGTGCCAAGGTTTTCCTGCAGACTAATTCGGATCACCAGATGATTGCAGAGACAGGAGAGAAAAGTCTGTTAGTCGACATCTACAAAGGAAATGATGGTGAGACTCTTGACAAGCTTCGGCTGGTAAAGTACCACGAGAAAGTGTCCACCGGCTCTAAACAAGTTCAGCCAAAAGTCCTGCCTCCTACTTCAGCTGCAGCCAAGTACCACTCCTACAGGGTCATTTACCAGGTTCAGGAGTGGGCTTGTTTGGGTACCAGTCTGGAGCTCATGCCTGAGGAATGGGGGTTTCAGCTTCAGCGGGGACAGCTGCTTCCTGTTCACACTGACATTCCTCTAGCCCCTGAGGAGTTAATGAACATCATCAGATGTGGTTGCACAACTGACTGTTCCTCACAACGCTGTAGTTGCCGGAAGGTCGGCCTTAGCTGCACAACTGCCTGTGGACAGTGCCGTGGAATACTGAGTTGCCTCATTTCGATGCTTCCCATGGATGAAGAGGAGGAGGAGACTAATATTTGAGGTAGGAGTCACTAGGACTGTAGAAATGGAGTCAGATAGGTATCTAGGTTGAATTATGCATCATGTAAGGGATTTTCTTTGATATGATGCTTTTCGTCATCAGATATGATCACCGTTACCGCGGGAAATAACGTTCTTACTGAATATTTCATCTGCATTTGACCGGAAATGGATTTTAGCTTCATATTCTTGTTATTCAGCTCAAGCCCTTTCATTTGATATGCAGCATGATAGGGTTCTCATTTTTTTCCAAGAAATTGCTAATTTCTTTTGCATTTATTTGTTTAAATATCGAAAAAGCCTGAAAAAAAATTTTTTTCCAGTTTCTCACCGGGACTTTTCATATGTGTTTTTTCTTGGTTGGTACTGTGCATTTTGATATAAATGAATTCTATGATCATTATTGTGAGGTGAAATCATAAGTGGCCTAGACTAAGAGGGCTACTCTGATGTAGCCTACACGGGATCTTTTCTTCAATGCATCACCACCGGCCCATTACAATAAAGCACCTGTTATCACAGAAAGGCTTTTTCTTAATGGTAAGAGGTTCGCAGTCCGCCTCGCTTGCCAACAGCATGGAGTTACTACAACCAATGAGTGCCTGCTACTAGAACGATAAGAGCCCCCCTGATTTAAGACTTGCCCATCCTAAGACCTTTATTTTCTGTGTCAAGTTCATAGGCTCTGTATATGTACCACCAGTTTGAGACTCTTGCCTCTTGAAAATCTTATCTTAAGGTTACGTTATCCGCATTGCCTGGTGGCTAGCACCATGGACATTATATTTTACAGGCAATGGGTGGTGTTTTTGTTTTTGTTTTTTTAGCCAAGAACGAGGAAAGTGAGCTCCGACCTGACCAGTTTGAATTGATGATTGGTTTAAACAACATTCTATTCATAAACACACACATGATGAGACAACAATTAATGATTACATGTATCTCTTTTTAATTTGAAAAAGAAGACAAGAAAATGACAGAAGAAGGAGAGGAGGAAACAGTAACAAAGAACACGAACAGCTTATCGCATTGATAACCCAATGCATATATCCAAAGTCGTCCAAATCGAAGTAGGCAAGCTAGTTTACCTGCTTTCGGATAAGCGCACAGAATGATGTCATCGTCACGTAGCTCCAGTTTTCTGACGTCATCGATTTGTTTCTGCCACGTCACCATACTCAGCTGCACGGGCGGTAGGGGCAGTCCTTCGACTTCCCCGAGAGGGAAAAACTGTTTGCCAAACAACTTATGACCCAACCTCAACAGCTGAGCTGTCATTTTGTGAATTGTTGTGTATGGGTAGATACCGGGCAAAATTATCACTGAAAAGGATTTTTTCTGTAGAATTGCGGTTTATTTATTTTCAATATTTTATTCTAACAAAGAAGGCAGTGATTGAGACCATTGAAACAAATTGTCAAGCATCTTTATAACTCTTTTTTTGCAAACATAATTACGTCGTTCTGCTTGATGTGATATGATCGTCTCTACCGTGGATTATGTATGTTAAAACCGTAAAAACTGCGAAGATATAGTGACGTCACTGCAGTTATGACGTCAATACAAACGGCGATACGTTGCCATCAGTGCTTATCTAACTTCGCTGAGGAAGATGTCACGTAGTGTCTACGTACTAGGAGCTCACAGCATGTCCGTGAAGTTCTTGGTGACGGCATGCCGACGTTACCTGGCGAGGAAGAACAGACATTTTTCAACAGATGCAAATTTTGTATAGTCATATTTTATTTTTTACGGGCTGCGTGTTCCGTATGGTCCTCTATGTCTGTCTGGCTGTCTCATTCTCTAGAAATCTCCATGTCTCTGTCTCTGTCTCTGTCTCTCTGTCTCTGTCTCTGTCTGTCTGTCTGTCTGTCTGTCTGTCTGTCTGTCTGTCTGTCTGTCTGTCTGTCTGTCTGTCTCTCTCTCTCTCTCTCTCTCTCTCTCTCTCTCTCTCTCTCTCTCTCTCTCTCTCTCTCTCTCTCTCTCTCTCTCTCATATGGCGCCGAAGTTTGGGGGGATGAAGCAGACCATACACCTATAGAGAGAGTTCATTTATTCGCACTAAAACGTTTTTTGAATACGAGTGTGAGAACACCAAATGCTATGGTCTATGGAGAAACGGGAAGGTACCCCTTGTTTATAAACAGCTTTGTTAAATGCATTCGTTTTTGGCTACGTATATTGAGGATGCCACATCATCGCCTTCCGAGCAAGGCGTATAAAATGCTGAAATATCTCCATGAACAAAATAAGAAAACATGGGCCTCCTCGATCTGTTACACTCTGTACATGTACGGTTTTGATGAAGTATGGGAAAACCAAGGTGTTGGCGATAGGAGGGCGTTCCTAACAGCATTTAAAGAAACACTTATTTCATCCTATAAGCAAACCTGGCTTGAAAATGTACAAGGAAGTGAACGTTTCTCTCTGTACAGAACCTTCAAATCAACCCTAACATTATCCAACTATTTAAGTGATTTGAAACATATTAAAGCTAGAAATCTTCTGATTAGACTTAGATTGGGAGTATCTCCTCTGAAAGTGCATCGATTTCGCTTTAATTTAAATGCAACCTCCGCTGATTTATCTTGTCCATTTTGTTGTGGCAGTGTTGAAGATGAAGTCCACTTTGTTTTAGTATGCCCTAAATATGCTAAGTTAAGAGAATATTATATTCCACGAAAATACACTAGAATCCCATCATTGTTTAAATTAACCATGCTGTTTTCAAACACTCGTAAGCCGCTATTGCTACGTTTTTCTACATTTGTCATGAAGGCGCTTTCCATTCGTAATCCGTAATCCGTAAACGAAACAGGGCGATACTCCCTTACAAAGCATACACGCGCTCGTAAACATACACTCACAGACACACACCATTCATATGACCACACGCAAACACAAACACCCATGTACGCGCAAGTGTGTGAAAAGCACACCGGAATTATTGGAATAGGAATATATATAATGAGTAGGATGTTCTTGTTTTTGTTTACTATGTGCATTTGTATGCTGGTGCTTGAGATGTGCTCATCTCCACGAAAAGGGCCCAAGGCCTACTCATTAAAACATTCAGACTTCAGACTTCAGACTTCTCTCTCTCTCTCTCTGTCTCTCTGCTCGCGCACACGGTGGGGTTAATGTCCGATCAACAAAATAATTACAAAATGCATTGTCGTAGCCTTAAAACTGACCCGGTACCAGCCCAAGTTTAAAAACTGCATGGCTATTTTAATCGCCGGCCGTAGTAGGAAATGTCTTGGCAGGACACTAGCCATCAGTCATGGACGCATTATAATTTTAAATCATCGATTTTTTGGGCTGCGAGTTGATGAAGAAACCCATTAAAATTCTGGCGTGTGGGTCAAGACTTACCCGCCTACTTTAGTCAATAATGAGTCTTTGATTTTGCGATTAATTGTACAAGTGCCGTATATAGTGTATACATATATTAAGTGACGTAATTCAGTCCTGTTTTATTGGCCTGAACAAGAGGCGCATTCATAAGTTGAACCTGAAATAGACTCAAGACTCAAAGATGTTAATGTCCTTATAAAAACAAGGAAAATTGCCTCGCAGTGTCAGGCGGTTTAAAACACAAATAACATCTCAGTTATTAATAGCACACATTGACTGGAGTTTGAGAGTATGGTGAAGATCACGCCATCCCAAGATTGAATAAAAAGATCACAACATCTGATAGCAGTTCGTCAGTTCACGTGATGGGGGAAGATTTATTCAGCGGTGGGGTCTGCATCAATTGTAACATCAGCACTCGCATTCAGTACAGTCTAACTTCAACCAGATGCATGTTTTAAAGCAGCAGTTTAATTCCCACATCCCGCTAGTACGATCTGAGGTAAAGTAGCTCCTGATGGCAACATTCAAGTGCAACAAGCTCAGTAAAAATGTATTCATATACCACGCAATAATTATAAGCTCCTGCTTGAGTTCGTGTCCTAATTACTGTCTTGTTAATGATTGTTTCACGTGAGTTGTTTTGAATAAAATTTGTTTGAACGAATAGAAAGGTATAAAATCAGCGGATACATTTGTAAATAGCAGGTATGAACGCGAGGAGTGTTCGTGCTTGTGGGTATGACGTTTAATTGTAAGCTTTGAATCCAGTGTCTGTGACAAAGGCAATAACACATGCAGTCATATTTTCTAAACAACTGTGAGAAGCTATTAAACAACTTATAAAAACAAACTTTACAAATCTTTCCGCTTAACAAGCCATACACGACACAAAAAAATGTTTATTTGAATGTATCAGTGCGTAGGAAAGTTATTTACAGTAACGTTCAGTCGCAATTTTTATGTTGATACCCCTTCAATTTTTGGCAGGAGGCATAACTACTTGATATTTCAGGATGTGTAACACACGTTATTTTAAAGCGCCGTCGTCCACATAGTTAACGACAAACAAAAAACCGCCATGTTTAACTTTGAATAGGGGAGGTAAGTGGGTGGGGAGGGCAGGTGTTTTCTATTGCCAACTATAGCTAGTCCGATGTTTTAAAGTGCTTGTGTATATTTGGTATATGATCTTATAGTTCTTGGAGAATTGCCTCAAGGAAAGTCGGGCTGCTATCCCCGGGGATATTGTGCAGCGACAGAATCGCGCAAACAATGTTTTTGTTTTTCTCTTTTGCCTGCTCAATCTCTTCTTCTTCTTTGGTCATGGGCTGAAACTTCCACGTTTACTCATGTTTTTGCACGAGTGGATTTTTACGTGTATGACCGTTTTTACCCCGCCATTCAGGCAGCATACGCCGATTTCGGAGGAAGCATGCGGTGTATTTTCGTGTTACTATAACCCACCGAAGTCTGACATGGATTACAGGGTCTTTTCCGTGCGCACTCGGTCTTGTGCTTGCGTGTACACACGAAGGGGGATAAGACACTAGCAGGTCTGCACACAAGTTGACCTGGGAGATCGAAAAAATCTCCACCCTTAACCCACCAGGCGGCCGCAGCTGGGATTTGAACTCACGACCTTCCGAATAGGAGGCCGATGTCTTATCCACTACGCCAGAGCGCCCGTCGCCTGCTTAATCTTAAACTGAAGACTCTGTGTGACAGGACCGTGCCGAGGGAACAAGAGGACGTATACCTTTAACATCGACAATGGAACGTACGATACATCATGCGATCGGTTTCGTGATGTTAAGCAACTAAAAGAAAAAGAAAAAAATCAACGGCAGAAATAGGGACGACAGTCACGTGTGTTGCAAAACCATGGGAAGACTGAGGCGACCAATGAAAGCGCTTTAAATGTAGGTCACCATATGGCGAGACAGGAACATTGAAAATGGATTTCGTTTAATCAGTTTTAACTGTTTGTTAACGTTTTTGCGTTGCTTTTGTTGTGTAGTTGTTGTTGCAGCTCAATCTGCAAAGAAATATAACTGTGCGATGTGCACTTAAAACTGACAACCAAAAATACAGTATTCCCTGTCGGCCATAGCATGATCGACATGCCCCTAATGCCTTTGCCGTGAGGTAAAGCTTAAATGTCTCTGATCAACACTGGCAAGCTCCCCACACGATGCAACGCTAGAATAGAAAGTTTACTAAACTCATGCCCAAAAATAATAAACAGTGAAATGCAATATTCAATCTGAAATGCAATATTTAAAAATTCATCAAAACTAATCAAACTGCTTGAATAACTTTATTTGTGATTAAATTAGTCAGGCATGTTCATATGTAACAATCCCAACTGTGTTTCACGACAGAGTTTCAGGCTACAGCACTATGTTCAATTATACGAAATTAACAAGTCGCGTAAGGCAAAAATACAACATTTCGTCAAGCTGTCGAACTCACAGAATGAAACTGAACGCACTGTATTTTTTCAGCAAGACCGTATACTCGTAGCATCGTCAGTCCACCGCTCGTGGCAAAGGCAGTGAAATTGACTAGCCAAAATAGCGCGGTACTGGTTAAGCTGAGAAGGACAACACGCTTTTCTGTATCTCTATTCTTTTTAATATTCTGAGCTTGCTTTTGATAAAAACATAACATATCATATGTTTTTGGAATCAGGAATCGACAAGGAATAAGATGAAATTGTTTTAAAATCGATTTCGTAAATTTAATTTTAATCATAATTTTTATATTTTTAATTTTCAGAGCTTGTTTTTAATTCGAATATAACATATTTACATGTTTTTGGAATCAGAAAATGATGAAAAATAAGATGAAATTATGTTTAGATCGTTTTATACAAAAATATTTTTAATTACAGTTTTTAGATTTTTAATGACCAAAGTCATTAATTAATTTTTAAGCCTCCTAGCTGAAATGCAATACCAAAGTCCGGCCTTCGTCGAAGATTGCTTGGCCAAAATTTCAATCAATTTCATTGAAAAATGAGGGCGTGACAGTGCCGCCTCAACTTTCACGAAAAGCCGGATATGACGTCATCAAAGACATTTATCAAAAAAATGAAAAAAACGTCTGAGGATATCATACCCAGGAACTCTCATGTCAAATTTCATAAAGATCGGTCCAGTAGTTTAGTCTGAATCGCTCTACACACACACACACACACAGACAGACAGACACACATACACCATGAGCCTCGTCTCGATTCCCCCCTCTATGTTAAAACATTTAGTCAGAACTTGACTAAATGTAAAAATGAGTCCAAATTGCGGAAATACACGTTAACGAATAAATGTTATAAAGAATAGTTCATAGAACCTCAACGGCGTGGTACAACTCAATAGTTGTTGGCAAAAACAAAGAATACTCATATATGTCTTTCCTTTTGATGTACACTATATTTACTGTCAAGTAGCAATAAAACCGTTAATCTTTCAAGTAAATTTGGAGACCTAATCTGCAAACTGTTCAGTTAATTAAAATGAGTTTAGTTTGTTTGTTTGCTCGCACATCTGTTCATTCATTTCATGTGATTTTTTTTCTTGGGAGTTCTAATGACTCAATCCGCTAGGTTTGCAATTCTCAGCTAAAATTAATTGTTCTTCAATAATTTATCGGCAGTTCTAAGGTACTGTTATAACAAAGAAAAACAGCTCGTGCGCACACACACACACACACACACACACACACACACACACACACACACAACAAACACACATGCACGCACGCCCACACACGCACGCACGCACACAAACAAACACACACATACATACAAAACAAAACAAAGCCCCCCCTCCACACACACAAAAAACCAAACAATCCCACCCAACAACATACAAACAAAACAACAAACAAACACACAAACAAACAAACACTTACCTAATACCGGGGCACATGTCCAACCTCGTTAAATGAAGCACTCGAAAAGACCGTCGAGTTTAATCAACGAAGATAGCTTTCGGAGGATCAACGAAGGAGCCGGCATGCCCGATCTAACTGCAACACGCTTTTGATGCAACGAACAAATCACGCTCGAGGGCATTCATAAATACGCAACAAGACAATACCTCTCATGATATCAGTCGTGATTTTTCACATCAGAAAACCCCCAAGATTGTCATGTGACCAGACAGTAATTCATACGGTGTTAATTATTCTGTGTCAGCTTGCTAATTTTATGTAAATATCACACGTGAAAGGCACGATCATTCTCCTGTAACCGATGATGTTCACCACGAGTCGCCAGGCTAGGGAATTCTTCTGGGATCTGCGAATTTCAGAGGAAACCTGATTGGTTGTTCGAGAAAGAAAAATAATCTCAAAGGAAAGAAACAAATCCGAAAAAAAGAAGAAATGAAAAGAAAAGGCCTGGATAAAAAGATCACTTTATATAGACTTAGTACACAAGTCCCGATGAATATGTTGTGGTACACTGTCCAGAAAAAATTGTCTTGCCCGGAGCTAGGGGCCTCCTGATGTAAACGTGTGTGTGTGTGTGTGTGTGTGTGTGTGTGTGTGCGTGCGTGCGTGCATGTGTGTGTAATTGTGTGTGTGTGTGTGTGTGTGTGTGTGTGTGTGAGGGAGAGAGAGGGAGAGAGAGAGAGTGTGTGTTGGGGTGGGGGGGGGGGGGGGGGGCGAGGGGGTTCTCAGTGACGAAAGATAATAAGGGGAACGAATCGAATTCACAAGGCTAATAAAGTTCTCAGTAAAGCTCAACATTCCGCGGAGTCAAGACTATACCCACTAAGTCATCGAGGATTTACAGCAATACTTAAAGGCACATTCAGCCGCTTAAACCATCAGTTTCTGGTCACAGACACTTTCAGCCTTTTATACACAGTACAAACACCCTTTTGTTTAAACACTCATCGCTTGAGAACATCCTAGGTGGCCTCCGTAAAGAGCGAGCATTTTTCAAAGAATTTATTTGTGCGTGGCCAGCCGGATTGTCCTCACTACAATCGGACGCCTCGTTTTGGCGCTAGAACTATCTTTTAAAATCTAAATAATAAATTGACAGCTTGTAACACAAACATTCTTAAATCATACAAGATTTCTTTTTTCATCAAGACAAGATCAGTACAATTCGAAGTTTTGAAAGTTTGAAAAAAGAGAACCCGGAAACAGGTCACGCAAGGTCGTGTTTCCCCAAGCAGACGAATTTTCTGCGTATCTCTGGCTTCTTTGAAGCTAACCGCCGCCGATAAGTTCGTGTGACTCGCAGTCGTTTGTTGCATTTTAGATTCAGAGGTACACAATAACGTGCTATTGCAGATACAGCGAGTCGCATTGAAATCACAAACTGACGACTAAATTGTGAGAAAAATGACTAAATTGTGAGAAACTATGTGACACGGGTCCATGATGGCTCAGGGGTAAAAAAAAACCCAACGAAATCTGGTGTGTGGTTTACGCAAGCTAAATAGCCATTCAAACGAACTGTGTCATTTAACCAGAGAGTATTGTGCGAGTATGCTAGCCTAGTTGTTACAAAGAAGAACAAGTCGCTTAAGGCGAAATTACTACATTTAGTCAAGCTGTGGAACTCACAGAATGAAACTGAACGCACTGCATTTTTTCACAATGACCGTAGTCCGCCGCTTGTGCAAAACGGAGTGAAACTGACGAGCCTGTTCAGCGCGGTAGTGGTTTCGCTGTGCTGCATAGCACGCTTTTCTCTACCTCTCTTCGTTTTAACTTTCTGAGCGTTTTTTTAATCCAAACATATCATATCAATATGTTTTTGGAATCAGGAACCGACAAGGAATAAGATGAAATTGTTTTTAAATCGATTTCGGAAATTTAATTTTGATCATAATTTTTATATTTTTAATTTTCAGAGCTTGTTTTTAATCCAAGTATAACATATTTATATGTATTTGGAATCAGGAAATGATGTAGAATAAGATGAACGTAAATTTGGATCGTTTTATATTAAAAAAATTATTACAATTTTCAGATTTTTAATGACAAAGTCATTAATTATTAATTTTTAAGCCACCAAGCTGAAATGCAATACCGAAGTCCGGCCTTTGTCGAAGATTGCTTTACAAAAATTTCAATCAATTTGATTGAAAAATGAGGGTGTGACAGTGCCGCCTCAACTTTTACAAAAAAGCCGGATATGACGTCATCAAAAGTATTTATCGAAAAAAAGAAAAGATATGTCCGGGGATATCATTCCCAGGAACTCTCATGTCAAATGTCATAAAGATCGGTCCAGTAGTTTGGTCTGAATCGCTCTACACACACACACGCACAGACAGACAGGCAGACACACACACATACACCACGTCTCGATTCCCCCTCTATGTTAAAACATTTAGTCAAAACTTGACTAAATGTAAAAATGGCATGAAGGCTCACAATAGCATTTAAAAAATGATTTTTTAGATAGTGGCTATATCCACATTTAAACCAGCAGGAAACAACAACGACAATAATTACAGTAGTAATTGAACCAACAATTAGACACTTTGTGGCCTTCGTTAAAACAGGGAAGTTATCCCCGAGTACGCTAGTACTAGGGCTCAGCAGACTTTAATTGTGTGTCTGTCTGTCTTTCTCCACTTAACAGCTTATTGCTGGGAAACTACTGGGCGCAGTTCGTTCAAAAGTTGATACACTAACTTGATAATAGGTCCGATTGATCGTATTAAAACTTCATAATGTTACCTGGGACCTAAATGCGAAATAAACCACAAAAACGACTTGGCCGTAGGAGGAGTTCACACCGGCGGGGCAACACGCAGCCATTGACCTGATAGAACAGCCGAACGCGTCACACAAAAATACGTCATGACAAAGTTACACGCAAAGCGAAAGAGACTTTGACGTCATTTACTTTTGTTCGGAATTTTCCGTCTGTTCCTAGCTTGTCAGTTAAGACTTGACGTGAGTAAGCTTACCCAAAACGTCTTTGTTCTCTATTCTCATTGCAGCTGTGAAATAATCAGTCTTGTGTCTCGGTCGTGTAGGTACAGAGTTTGCTTCTGCAATCATTGTGTTCGTGTTGATGACGGCTTCATAAGACAAAATAATAAGCGAATCTATCGCGAGGAAGACGTTTATGTACAAATCACCGAACCCAACCCATTTTTTGTGTGCATTTTTCTGAAGAATAAACTGCATGTGGTTAATTTCATCCGTTTAATGCTTGTCGAAACGAGCCATAAGGCTTTAGAATAAAAGATTTCACGCATTGCTTGGCCATCTGATCACAGATGAGGTCGCAGTTTGTAGGTTGAATCTATGAATCGGCCAGAGATAGATCTGCATTTCTGGTCAGAAACCAACATTCACACCACAGACATTCCAAACATTTATATTTATTGAGCGAGCCAGTCTGAAGAGTACTCGGGTCCAGCGCGAGCGTTTTTTATATTTATTGAGCGAGCCAGTCTGAAGAGTAGGCCTACTCGGGTCCAGCGCGAGCGTTTTTTATTCCACAGCTGAAAAGAATGAGAATGTTGCTACATCTATAATCGAATCCTGGATATAAGACATACAATGCGGCACGCATACACTTGTGTATATCATCAAAAGCCGTGAGGGCGTAAAAACGCAAATTATCATATAGCCAAGGACTACTACACTTGTAGTAGTCCTTGCATATAGCCCATAAACATGTCCTTAAGAGGCGAAATATTTAGCCTGTAGCCGCGGACAGTAAGCATTCTCTCTTTCCATGTATACACACATGAACACACAAACACGCGCAGTCACACACACACACACACACACACACACACACACACACACACACACACTCACTCGCGCGCGCGCACGCACGCACACACATACACACGCACATCACACACACACACACACGCACGCACGCCCCCTCCCCACCACCCACACTGTGACAACATTATTACTAGACATTAGGAATGCCCATTCACTGAGGTAATCAAATAATGTATCTGTTTTGATCTGGCAAAGTTGTTTGCACAATACTAAAGTGACGTCAAAAATGACTAGACCGTCCATGCTTACAATGAATTCCTATTATGTTCGAGCCAAATCACTGAGTATGACTCAGGTCTATACTGTTGGCAGTGAAGGGAAAATTGATGTGCCGTCGATCCTAGAGCTATACATGCTGGATTCTTTCTCTCTTCCAGTGACGGTCAGTGTTTGTATACATGGATACATGTACACACACATTTGTTAGTACTGAGCTTTTCAGAGAAGGCTGTGCGCGATTAATAAGTGTTCATTGCTGATATACTTAATTGCGGTGCCGATATCAAGCTCTCCGGTCTTACACTGCCGTGGATGGAGAGAGAGAGGCAGGGTGTTGTAGCCCCGCTCTGTTATCGCAGAAGTGAGTAAAAGTAAAGAATCATAATGATTCCATACTTTTACAGACTGCTGCGATAACAGAGCTTGGGATACTGAACCCCCCCCTCTCCCCCTTTAGTTTCAGTCTTAGGCGGTGTGACTCGCGTATGTACAACTATGCACCTAGTCGTGCAGGTACAGTAATTCACGTCCGTCAGTTGAGCAGAAAAAATTCCTAATATTATATTGGCTCAGCGGGGTCGGTTTACTTTCACTTTCCCGACTCCGTCATGTACCTGGTCGGCTGTGGCAATGCTGTTTTTTTTCTACCCAAGTCACAAATTACCAATAATCGATAGTAAGGCTCTCATTCTGATTTAAGGACATAGACATAGACACACACACACCGACACACACCGACACGCACACACACTTCACAATAATTATCGTGAGATGGCCCCCTTTTGCAAAAAAACTACTCCTCAGGGGAGCCTACTCCGCGTAAACAGGAAACGAATCTATGTAAGGGGATTTGGGAATCGAGCGGTTCGGGGACATCATCGACTCGCCAAATATTTCAGCTGTGTCGATTTATCGCAGTATCAGCGCTTCGCACCGCCTCGATCCAATGTCCTGTAAGTTACCGATAATCAGTTTGTTGTCACAGATTCGCTGCGGCCGGTGTTTTTTGTCGACTCAGCATTTGCTAAGGGCTGCACGCGATAGGCATTGTTCTGCGCGAGCCGAGCGCGCAGAAGCTCGCTCGAGGTACTCAACCTCCGTCCAAATCAGCTGTTTGCGGTCGGCTTCACGCCTAAACGAACTAGGTCTGCTGTTTATTTAGTCTTCCGTGTGTTTGTCGTAGTACCATCACGGCCATTTGCAGTGGCGTTTTGGTGGACATGTTAGTGTGTGAAACGTGGAAAGACTACACGCGCAAGTCTCAACTGTAGGTTATGTTCTGCCGAGACCAAACACGGCGCTTCCTCACTTGACCATTGTGCCGCCGGCAAAATGATCGATCGAGGAAATAATTCATCGACTGCTTGATGATGGGTTATTCTCACAGGCTTTCGGCTTTCTTTTTCTTTTTTTTTCCTACAACAATACTATTTCACCGGTATAAATTTACAGTTAAAGTTTGGGGAGATAGGTTCATCTAAGGTCAATTAATGCAGGGACATAGCAGACCCACAACATTTGGTAGTGGTACGGTGAGGGGAAAAAAAAGTCGATTTGCTTCCCAGGTCCATTGATCGACGTAATGTGGATGTGTTTGTGAACTCACTGTTTTTTCTCACATCTGCTTTTGTTCTAGTTATTACCCCTGACTGATTTATGAGGATGTGATCACCATCGGATTTCTTTAAAAAAACAAAATTTGGTACGGCGTAATTCAATAATTGTCTAATCATGTGTTGGATGATCCTCAGCTAACAGTAACATACAACCATGTGTTTTATTGTGCTGCAGCTATAGATAAGGTAGCTAAACCTATGGGTGATGTGTTATTAATACAACATCATACATGAACGTCATATATATTAAATCCTGCATAAGTATGACTCGAATCTCTATGAGTGATAATGTTTTTGTCCTTTTGTAAACTAACAAGCATGAAGTCATTTCTAGTTCCCATGCACATAGACAAGTCACTCATTAGCAGTTACTCAGTCAGTCTGTGTGACCTTTGGTTTTCTTAGATTTGTCAGAATATTTACCTACCGGAAATAACATAAGTAAATTTTGTGATCCTTCATCCCTGGCTCTCATAAGAGCCCACCCTGATAACAATAGCAGACCTGGGAACCCATACGATTTCGCCATATTCTGTACGCATGATTGTCGAGAATACGATCAGTACGGTCAGTGGGAAAAAAATACGACGAGAAAAATTCCTAGACTACCTTTATTCACAAGCCCATCTTGAAGCCGATACAGTATTTTGACTCATGATTACAGTTTTTGTCAGTAAAAATTGAAAAAAGGATTTGTTTTAAATGTACATGTATAGGTAAACTTAATTAACGATGTGGCAGACGCGTGTGAAGCATGTTTGAATCATGGATGTTCAAATGCTGTGTGGAGTACGCTCACTTTTCTGAAAATACACCAAGTTTGTTTGAGAATACTCTAAGTGCAAAACAGGGGTTCCCAGGTCTGCAATAGATTGTCTGTGCTTTTAATTTGGCTCTTGGCTGATCGAGTTAAAGCCACACAGCCACATTTTGTAGACCATTAGCAGGGATGGCCAAATCCTCCACCCGGTCGCCAGGGGCGAGTAAAAAATCCGCCGGGCTAGTAGAAACCGCCTGGCAACTCGCCCGGCTGGCCAGTGAAAATTCTGGTCAAATGCAACATTTTTGGTTGTAATATCGAGTTTCAAATCAGATGGAGCAACCTGCAGGCCAGCAAAATTTCTGGCGGGCTAGTGACTCTTGCAGTCATGCACTCACCCAGCTGGCGAGTTACAATGTTGCGATTTCGCCTTCCCTGCCATTACTAATGGCTACTATTATGCTGCAGTATTGAAGTGATGTATATTTAAAAAGCTTTATAGACAGAAGCAGGGATCGCACAAACTTTCAGTTTTAAGAAAAATCGATGTAAGACATATGCAACGGCAACAATAAAATGCGTAACACATCAGTATTTTGTATTTACAGAAGTATGCACTGAAGTCTCAGACACTCTCCTTACCTGAATACGCCGACCGTTCTTGTCAAACTTCATTGAACACATATGCAGTGATTTGTCTCATTAAACTTCAAAGCAAGCATTAAGACTTAAATTATTTGTGGAATTTGTGCTGCCTAGCTGTGAGATTAACTTGCGTCATCAGGCTGTTGCAGGGCTAACACCTTTCCGGTTCTTGCTGGAAATCCGTTTTTTCAAAACTTTAAAAACCGGAAAATCCGGTTTCTTAAAGGTCCTTGTCTACATTTTTATACCGAAATCGCCATTTGACCATTAAAATGCAGAGTCTATTATCTATAAATATCAACAATACACCCCCTTTCGATCAGGAAAGACGAAGCCAGTGTAGCCGTTTGAAAATTCATTGTAGCATTCCAGCGTAGTACTTATAGTAGGATATCCTTATTTGGAAAATGCCAAGCGCAAAACTCCTCTCAAATCCCGTGCGTTTAAAAAAAAGCGTGGACAGCGCTCCAGTATCAAACTGCTGCTGCACTTGTTTGGGCGTGGCTATAAGCATAGTGACATGAATTTGATTGGTCAGTATTTTTAGGCAAAGCAGATGTTCTCAGCAAACAGAAAACAAAATATTGGAAGCGTGAGTCACGCTACCCAAAAATAAAATCTTTTTTTACATATATTTTTTTTTCTATAACTTTTTTCCCCATAGTTCATTCATCATCTGACATAACTTTTTAGCGAAATCTAACCATAAGATTATTGAAAAAAAGCAAAAATGTAGACGACCACCTTTAAGGTTAAACTTAAAGTAAAACTTAAAACAAAAAATTGGGATGGTTGATGGAGACAAAATGTGTATTATTTTATAATTTATTCAACATTTTTGGTACCAGGAGAGGCTATTCTCTGCCCCTGCCGCCGTGGACCATGGCCTTTCGGGTTTTCACTTTGTTTGGTGTTACTGTTACTTAGCCTTGCTGTTGAGAAACCGAGACAGAAACACAGTCACGTGCAAAGGTGCAGTATAAAGACCAGAAAAAGAGGCACTATATTCTTGCGCATGCCATAGAAAAAATGGTTTCAAATTTTTTTTAATGTGTCAATATTATACGTTATTTGCGTTTTTGACCAAAATATGACATTTTACAGAGATTGAGACAGTCATTGTTCTCCGAGACCGCGATAGCGGTTGAGGTGAACAATGACTGTCGAGATGTGTGTAAAATGTCATATTTTGGTCAAAAAACACAAATAACATTTATGTATCGATCAAATTCCTTTCAGGTTCTGACTTTGTTGTTGTTTTGACGATTGAACGAGCACACACACATGCAATCAAACACATGACGTGTGTTTTGTAGTTCCTTTGAAGTTTCGGTCAACCTAAAACGCCCAAATATGAAGTTTTGTAGGCCTCTGGCGTCACATGGCTCAAAAAAAGAGAAATCCAATGTCCAATCGATACATTAATTATTATGGATAAATCATGTATTGATGAGATCCCTGCAGAAGTTAAAAAGGACACTTGTTGATAGTATTGGATCAGTATGATTTTATTTCATTGCACATTATGTCACATTATGAGATTTACTGTTTTCAAGTGGACTTCTATAGCCAGAAGTGTTGAACTTCACATAAGATCAAAGGTGTGTTACTTCCTGGTGCTAAAAATCAAAGAAAATTTTAATTCAGTGATCGTAACGTTGTGAAAAAAGTGAGTGTTGCTAGAGTACATTTAGCGCAGATACATGTATGTGTTCTGCGCGAACTTAGAATCCGGTTTCATTCTAGAATGGACCGGGTCCAGGTTGGAATTCTAACCCTGCGCAAGTACAGGGGTGCCATTCTAGAATGAAACCCTTGTTGCTGGTCCATTCTAGAATCGGCCGTGCGCAAGGTTGGAATTTGGGTCCAAGTTGGAATAGTCATTTCAGTTAGACTATCACACAGCCAAAGCCACAAATGTGGATTTTCTGTTTGTTTTTGTTTTTTGTGAGTTTGGTTGGGTTTTTTTTCTCGGGTTTTTTACACTTTACTCAAAGACATCGTGAATTGGGATTGTGATGTTCTGAAAGTGATTACGATTTTGAGAGACACTCAGCACTGATCGCTACGAACGGAAATTTCCGGACTGACAGTGTTTTGCCGATCTCGCTTGTAACTTTTAATCTTATTCATATACATGAAGTTGGTCTTCTGAATTGTGAAGATATAATGTCAACTTTTTTTTAAACCTGTGACAACAGCTCTATAACTCACTCTGTCCTTCTGTTGGTCTGTCTGTCGGTTAGTCGGTCTGACCGTCTGTCAAAAAAATTGTCAAAAAACCGGACATTTCCGAGAGGGAGACAGCGCTGACATTGCAAGCGGCCGCAACCGGCTCTCATCACAAAAACAACTGCCCTGCAAACAATACCGCCCTGGTAGTCCCCCTTGCTATGGTCTGCCTTTGTTTATTGCGTACTCAGGAGTGTCAACGTTCTTGACATGACATGACATCGCAAGATCGCCAAAGGATTTTTTTCAGGGGTAGACAAATCAGCCCCATTTTATCAAAGGGAAGGTGCAGCAGGTGGAGATAATTCAAGGGAAGACAACTCTGTCTTACCTACAAACATTACGGCCCCCTTTATTCAAGGGTTTCATTCTAGAATGGCACCCCTGTACTTGCACAGGGTTAGAATTCCAACCTGGACCCGTTCCATTCTAGAATGAAACCGGATTCTAAGTTCGCGCAGAACATATGCAATGTACAGATCTCGGTTCAGGATGTGTGAATTCCACTTGTTTTTTCTTTGCTTAGAAGTTAGAGTGAAAAGGAGAAAATATATATTTTCAAGGTCTGGAGTTTTGATCTTGATTAAATTACCTTAAATAGTGTGATACTGATAAGGTTAATACATTATTACAGAACATTTAAAAGTCTTGTAGAGCAAATGATTGAGAAAAAGAAGTCCGGTTATTATGATCAAAATTTTTCTTTAGAACTTTTAGAAGCATAGTTGTGAGTAATCTGCAGCTCTAATTCAAGCGAAAAGACAGGCTCCTAGAGTGTGATTGTACAAAAAACAACTAGCTCAGCTAATCCAAAAACAAAGAGGGGACTGCCAACGTTCCAAATTCTGAATAAAAAAACAAGAAAGGTAAGTTGTTGGAACGTTGTTATTGAAAAGATTACGTTACAGTCACAAATATTTCAACCCAACGGTCTTTTAAGTGGACAGACAAACAAATATCACACAAAACTGTCATCATGAAATTCAGTATTCGTCCACTCGCCAGGAAGTCGAGCGAATGAATATAGCTCAGCTGTTACTAATGTTGTTCATCATTTTGTTCTTTTGTTTTTCAGTTGCCCTAGCAGTGAGCTAGCACAGTACTATGCAGAAGGACGTTGGGTGTCTTGGTCTGAAGAAAAAGATGTTGGCTACACATACACTTCTGCCAGAGTTGTGAATCTACCCGTACCACCAGAACCTAGGGTTCACTTTTTTCGTCACGGAAAAGGAAAGGATATTTCTCTCACTGTCGCAGGGAATTTTCAAAATCTGTGAAAGGGATCTTCATCAGCTGATTGATTGTCAAGTGCCGGTTGTTTTTCCACAAACATTTGACACAAAGTCAGTCTTGTCATCGGCCAGATATGCAGATTTTTGCGAAGAATACAACAAAAGGGGGAGTGTCGCTGGATGATTATATAGCATAAACTGTGGCCATTGTTACAGTATGGGAACAAATTCCAGTGACATTACTTGACAGGAAACACAGCAGCGCCACCTACTTCAGGCTGCGTTTTGCTGTGTTTCCCTTCTTTGGATCTGAGAGTGACACTACATCTAGTAAACTTGCAACAAATATTTCTGGCTTATCTTTGTGTTTTGACAGACTCGTGTTCAAAATTAGATACCGAGAGGACTATAGCAAGGAAAACTATCTTGTCAACACCACGTCAGACTTGGAAGTCTTTGGCTTATTCAAAACAGCACAAAGAACAATTCCAACAATGTGCTTACCAACAAACAAACAATTGAGTCAAACGAGAAGGGTTGGTGCCACAAACAAGCAGTTTGTGGTTGCTGATGGGTGGTGATTTTGTGCCGATTTAAATGGGTTGTTAGCGCTTTGATTCCAAAGAGATTGTTTTACTTTTGACTGGATACATGAAATTGTGCTGAATGTGTGAGTCAATGCTGACACGGTCCAATTTGCTTGACAGACCGCCGCGTGTTATTGCAGTAATGAACAACTTCAACAAGCTTGAAAAGGACCTGCCATGAATGCTTTTCCCACATATGAAGATGGTAAATACAGCAATATCTCCATGCGCCATGCTTTTCTGCAGATACATGCTCCTCTTTTACTTTACGTCCTTGATGTACAGCGCTTTCGTCTGGTCTGAAACAACAAATCCCACCACAGCAGTCAGTGATGCGGCCCTCAACGGTGACACAAACAACAGTCCGCCGCCTTCGAAAATCAACTCTCAGCCTTTAGTTCACAGCTCTACGCCTTTGACGAACAGTAGTTTATTTCTGAAACGCCTCGAACATGCTTCTGCTGTAAACGCCCTAAGCCCTGAGGACTTGAAAAAAGAAAATGACGCTCTTTCGGCCGATTCCTTGAAAGTAAGGTCAGAAACCAGGCCAGTGAACAAATCCAAAACCCCTGTGTGGTACGACACTGCAGGATGGCTGCCCAAGCATGGCATCCGACAAGACAGGTCCGTCAACTTGATCGTCCTACCCATGCTGGTAATTTTCTGCTTCGTGTTAGGCGTCTGCCTCAAGTGTTACTCGTGGGTGAGGGATCAAGATCGAATAAAAGCTCGCGGCCAGCTGGATTTCGAGGACGATGAGATCAACTATGAAATCATAACGGCTGGAGAGCAAGGCTATCGAGAGGTTGATATCCGTTCCGACTGCACTTCCATGTACGACACCATTAACTCATTCCGCTCCCTGCGTCTTCCCATCAACGAACACACTGTCACCTCTATCAAGTCTTTGCCTCCTAACACCTTTGAGACTTACCGTAAATTGGTTTTGCAGAAGACAAAGGATGGCACTGTGTATGACAGCGTGCACTCTTACAAAACATTCCTGGAGAGAACCATGGAGATGACGGAGGTGGACATAGAGGTGGAACTCGTCGACGACTATGCTCCCAGACCCCGCAGCAAAAGTTTCAGTGCCGAAGTGACAGCCGCTGCTGCCCAGAAGTCTCGAAAACGGAGACTTCGTCGACATTCCGGAGGACGCAGCCTGGAAGGGAACGTCAGATCACAGGCAGAGAAAGAACGCTACCGAAGACACTCCGAAAACTCCAAACCCCGCTCGAACAACCCTGATTCCTTCCAAAGTAAAACATTCCAACGACGTAGCTCCCCCGCCATTTTAGAACCCCTCTTCCAAGGGGAGGAGTTTCGCATCCCCTTGGAACTGACCGAAGAGGAGGAAGAAGAGGAACAGGATGAGAAGCACCCCTCTGCCATCCCTCACTCCATTATCGGCCGCCAGTCGTCAAACTCTTCCTCTTCCACGGGCGGGTCGAGTCAGACCTCACGCCAAGGTAGAGAACCTTCGCACAAGCATCGACACGGAAAGCACCGAAGGAAACGAGTGTCCAAAGAGCGGTCAGCGGAGCTCCTGGCCAAAGCGTCCAGTCACAGCAGCGGTCAGTGCTCCGACGACAGTCCCCGGAGCTCCTCGTCCTGCAAAGGCAGCAGCAGTTCAAACGAAATCGACTCGGAGAGCGACGTTACCGACAGCGGCCTTGTCGTCGACCTGCCAAAAGCAGAGAAAAGCTGCTTCAGGAACGGCAAAGACAGAGCTGGGGGTAACGGGTTGCACCGTAACTCCCAGAAGGGTGACAAAAGGGAGCCCAGAAAAGTTCACCGGTTCAAGGTCAGCTTTGTGGACGAAGCCGCCTTATCAGCTGCTTCTGAGTAGGTTCAGTCAGGCTGTTTCTCTTTGGTGATCCCTTTCGGCATGCTGTTCTTCCTCGTCATGAACTGCTTCGGAGTGTTGGGTTGTAAGGTTTGAATGATGTTCTGATTCAAGTTACACACCTTTTTTTTATGCTATCAGTATCAACTGCTGTGACTTAAAAAAAAAAACAAGTCGCGTAAGGTGAAATTACTACATTTAGTCAAGCTGTGGAACGCACAGAATGAAACTGAACACACTGCATTTTTTCACAATGACCGTAATCCACCGCTCGTGCAAGACGCAGTGAAACTGACGAGCCTGTTTAGCGCGGTAGTGGTTTTGCTGTGCTGCATAGTACACTTTTCTGTACCTCTCTTCGTTTTAACTTTCTGAGCGTGTTTTTAATCCAAACATATCATATCTATATGTTTTTGGAATCAGGAACCAACAAGGAATAAGATGAAATTGTTTTTAAATCGATTTCGAAAATTTAATTTTGATCATAATTTTTATATTTTTAATTTTCAGAGCTTGTTTTTAATCCGAATATAACATATTTATATGTTTTTGAAATCAGGAAATGATGAAAAATAAGATGAACGTAAATTTGGATCGTTTTATTTTAAAAAAATAATTACAATTGTCAGATTTTTAATGACCAAAGTCATTAATTAATTTTTAAGCCACCAAGCTGAAATGCAATACCGAAGTCCGGCCTTCGTCGAAGATTGCTTAGCCAAAATTTCAATCAATTTTATTGAAAAATGAGGGTGTGACAATGCCGCCTCAACTTTTACAAAAAGCCGGATATGACGTCATCAAAGACATTTATCGAAAAAATGAGAAAAAAACCCCGTCAGGGGATATCATACCCAGGAACTCTCATGTAAAATTTCATAAAGATCGGTCTAGTAGTTTACTCTGAATCGCTCTACACACACACACAGACAGACAGACACACACACACACAGACACACATGTATACACCTCGACCCTCGTCTCAATTCCCCCTCTATGTTAAAACATTTAGTCATAACTTGACTAAATGTAAAACGGTTAAAGGCGGTCCTTAATGGAGCCTGAAGGCGACTTTGCGAAGTCTTTTTACTGAAAACTCAGTGCTAAAGTTTCGTGCGGTCAGCTTCGGGAAGTATACTTTGCGTAGTCGACTTCGCCCACTTAAGGAAAGGCTTAAATCAACTGACTGTGTGTTGATTTAATAATAACAAACAGTAAGTTTTGTGTTATAGAGGTGTGTGTGTCCTTCCCTGAAAAACGACTTCAAGGAGTGGGATGAGTGATGAGTGTCTGGTAATGATTCTCAGGTGTGGATTTATCTTTGTTTTTGTCTCATGAATATGCCAACACTCTGAACTTGCTAAGCCATTCTTCATATCTGCGTTAGACTCATTGCACTTAAAATAGAAATTTGTCACATTTTAAGGACAATGGTAAATAGTAAAATCATACACTGTAATTATCTTTTAATTCGCACCTGGTAAAGGAAGTTAAAAACTAGTCTTTTTCTGTTCTTGCCAAAGTGGAAGTTAAATCTAGGCTAGATTCCGATTGTGTAACATTCGCTGTTTTGGTTGTTGTTTGTTTGTTGTTGTTATTGCTTTGTTTGACCCATCATAATGTATCAGTGAAATTTGGCTTTAAGAACATTTTTATACTTATAGATAGTTTTCTGGGGTTGTTATATACACTGTTCAAAAAGAGGTCATGTTAATATGTCACTGTATGGTCCAAGATATCTTCTCATTTGAACTGGTTTCCCGTCTTGCATTTGATTTTGTGTGTGTGTGGTAACCCTGAAGTGAACTTGTAACTAAATTAGCTGCCATAGATTTCTTTGCACATGTCATGTGGACTTCTCAGCCACTGGGGCAGAATGCAACATAAAATATCAGGTTGATAACTTACAACTTTTTTCTTCAGTCCCTAACTTTTTTCTTCTGACCCTCCCCCATACCCCCCGTCCCCCCCCCCCCACCTCCCCCCCCCCCCCCCTTTCCAAGGTTATATTTATCGAACGCTGAAGAAGAAGTCACAAGGTTATGAATATCATGATGTCCAGTAACCAGACATTGTCCAACTCCCTATTTGCCTCTTTCTCTTGAAAATGAAATCACTATTATCAAGAATTATAAATGCTTCTTTGACTGCATCTAATAGCAATTAGAAAGGACAAGAAGAAGAAAATCACAGGAAACAAGAAAACATTAGTTTTATAATTATGAGGGATAGGGCTAGAACAGTGGTGTCTTGTCTAAATAATATTTCACGGGGTTTGCACGCTGGTGAGTGATCTTTTTCGTGTGAAGTCATCACACATGATACTGTATATATATTTATCTGATCACCTCAACATATATATGCATGGTCACAGTCAGGCGAGCACAATACTCACTTGAATTATGAATAACTCAGCAATTTTAACCTGTGTCGTGGTTGACGAAAACATGCTTGAAAGGTACATGTATACTTCTTCTTAATTCTTTTTTTTAGTCTGTCTGATTGCGGTTGGAATTGCGAATTGAATTTAGCCAACCCAGGGACATGAACATGTGAAATAACTTTCTCTTGGCATACATACATGTGTCAGGGATGGCCAAATCCCCAAATTTTAACTCGCCAGCTGGGCGATCGAGTAACTGCAAGAAAGTCACTTGCCTGCCAGATATGTCGCTCAGCCCGGTACATACCAAAGTCGCTGCATCTGATTTGAAACTGGATATTACAACCTAAAGTGTTGCATTTGACCAGAATTTGCACTGGCCAGCCGGGCGAGTTCCCAGGCAGTTTCTGCTAGCCCGGCGAATTTTTTACTCGCCCCTGCAGGCGACCGGGCGGACGGTTTAGCCATCCCTGTGTGTAAACTGTAATTACATGTACTTTCTCTTGGCTGAAAGTTACAACTTACATTCCTTCACATGTAAGCGATTATGGTCACCACCTCAGATCTGTTTTAGCGTTTGTATACACTAGAGATAAGAGCAATTCCTTCTGAGCTCAGCAGAAGTGCAGTGTCATCTTCTGAGGGTAGCCTACCGCAGCGACCCGGCATCCCCCCCCTGGAGCGTCTGTAAAAATCGACAAGTCTGGCAGCGGAACGAAATTCAGAGGTGGTTGGAGCAGCGAGTGCAGGGACGGGGCGGTGTGAGAGCACAACGGGACAAGGGAACAAGTGTAAAGACGAAAAAAAACAAAAGAAAAAAACAACAATTCCTTCTGAGCTTTTACACATGTCCAAACTCAACAGCCTGGCTGTTTTATACGCGCAGATACTCGAGTCACAGATTATTTTAGTTGTTGATTTCGTAATTGCATGGGTGGGATTCTTCCGGTTTATGCCAGAAATCCGGATTCGATTATGACCTTTTTTTGTTTTGGTGTGGTTTGGTTGAGGTTCAGGATTCATGACATTTTTCAGTCCCACCCATGTAATTGCAGCGTACTCTGCACAGAATTCAGCCATGCTGTTGATTATTGGTATGTGTTGAAGTAGGAGGACGCTCTTATTCCATGCTATGACCTGGATCAAACCTGTGATGGTGATACTTCTTCTTCTGCGTTCGTGGGATGAAACTCCCATGTACACGTGTTTTTGCACGAGTGGAATTTTACGTGTATGACCGTTTTTACCCCGCCATTTAGGCAGCCATACGCCGCTTTCGGAGGAAGCATGCTGGGTATTTTCGTGTTTCTATAACCCACCGAACTCTGACATGGATTACAGGATCTTTTCCGTGCGCACATGGTCTTGTGCTTGCGTGTACACACGAAGGGGGGATAAGGCACTAGCAGGTCTGCACATAAGTTGACCTGGGAGATCGGAAAAATCTCCACACTTAACCCACCAGGCGGCCGCGGCCGGGATTCGAACCCTCGACCTTCCGATTAAGAGGCCGACGTCTTACCACCCTGCCACAGCGCCTGTCGATGGTGATACTTTCGGATTGTGTACTTGGGAAGAACCGTACTTTTACACATTGATTGGCTGCAGGCTTTGTCAATGATAGCTGGTGGTTGAGTCTGCATGATATGAATGATAGTTGGATGACTGCTTGCTTTTTGCAGAAATTGGTTCTTGGCCGGTTTATAGGGTAAGCATGTAAATATGTACAGCTGTTACATTTCACTAGTAAGTAGATTCTTGTGTTCTAATTTTCATTTGAATTGTCGAAATTGTACAGTTTGTTACACTTGAGAATGTTTTAGAAGGTACTTCTTGATTCCCCAATGGAGGATTGATCTCACGCATGCAGTCACTGAATTTGTGATGTGCTGGCTTTTTTTTCACTAAGGCCAAAAAAAAAAAATTGTCTGTTTAGGGTAACATGACCAAAAAAAGTAGGGTCGGTAGGTAGGTAGGGTTTTTTTTTTTTTTTTTTTTTGTTTTTTTGGTGTAAATGCTATGTTGGCTGAACATTCACTTCTTATATTTGATGAATACATGTTTCAAAACTAACGTATAAACAAGAAGAGCAAACGCTCGATCGAGTCACTTTCGCAGTTCTGAATATTATATGAGGCATCAGATGGACAGGAAGAAATTGCTATTCACAACACAATACAGATGTAAATAATTTGATGTAAAGAATAATCCTATAAAGTTTGAATCAAATCCGATGAATAGTTTCAGAGATATGATATTTCAATTTTTTTCCTTCAAGACATACCTGTGACCTTGAAAAAGGTCAAAGGTCACCAAAGCAGACGTCAAAGTGTAGAGGTCACTGGGAGTCACGTTCACATAAAATTTGAGCCCGGTCACTTTTATAGTTTCCGAGAAAAGCCCAACGTTAAGTTGTGTGTTGCCGAACAGAAAAGGGTAGTTATCTCCCTTGTTTTTCTGATAACGTTCGTAAAAGGCTACAGATGTAAATACTTTGATGTAAAGAATAATCCTACAAAGTTTCAATCACATCCGATGAACTTTGTCAAAGATATAAAATGTCTAATTTTTCCTTTGACGCTGACCTGTGACCTTGAAAAAGGTCAAAGGTCAACGAAACCATCGTTAAAGTGTAGAGGTCATTGGAGGTCACGACTAAACAAAATATGAGCCCGATCGCTTTGATAGTTTCCGAGAAAAGTCCAACGTTAAGGTGGTGTCTACGGACGGACGGCCGGCCGGACGGCCGGCCGGACAGACTAACACTGACCGATTACATAGAGTCACTTTTTCTCAAGTGACTCAATAAAACAGAGAGAAAGGGAGAGAAAGAAACGCCAAATGTCTCTTTTTAGCATTTTTACCTCTTTTTTTCTTTTTCTTTTTGAAATCAAAAAAAAGTTTTTGGGTCGGCGCCAAATCGATAGGGTCGGTCGGGTTACCCTAAACAGACAATTTTTTTTTTTTTGCCTAACATATTGTCTATGGGGCGGGGATATAGCTCAGTTGGGCGGGGATAATAGCTCAGTTGGGCGGGGATATAGCTCAGTTGGTAGCGCGCTGGATTTGTATTCAGTTGGCCGCTGTCAGCGTGAGTTCGATCCCAGGTTCGGCGGAAATTTATTTCAGAGTCAACTTTGTGTGCAGACTCTCTTCGGTGTCCGAACCCTCCCCCCGTGTACACTACATTGGGTGTGCACGTTAAAGATCCCACGATTGACAAAAGGGTCTTTCCTGGCAAAATTGCTTAGGCACAGTTAATAATTGTCTACCTATACCCGTGTCACTTGGAATAATAGGCCGTGAAAGGTAAATATGCGCCGAAATGGCTGCAATCTACTGGCCGTATAAAATTTCATCTCACACGGCATCACTGCAGAGCGCCTAGAACTGTACCCACGGGATATGCGCGATATAAGCGTCATTGATTGATTGATTGATTGATTGATAATTAACCAAGGCCTATGTAGCTAATGTGGTATTATATAAACACGTAGAATGAGGGACTCCAAGATATGTTAAGGAATGGAGTGTTTAATGAAATACAACACATTCATGAGCACTTTGACGTAATTGTATGGACTATTTTACGAAAAATTCCATTCGTTAACCTACCTTTTTTTCTTTCTTTTTTTGATGTTTTATTTATTTATTTATTGGAACTTGAGCAGTCTATCTGTTTTAGTTTGTTTATGAGTATGATTTGTTAGACGTGGTCACACACTTGTGTCATGCACAATACAGGCTGAAACATTTGAGTTTGGTTATCAGTTAGTGCAGAGAAAGTTTGATAAATACTGTATTATTCAGTGGTGGCATATCATTGTACTAAGTGAAACCTCTGTTTTGATACCATTCACTTAAAAGGCTCTCAGTTTAAAGGCAATGAAATCTTCATGGGCCTAATTTTTAGACCTGCCCAATTTGTAGAGTTTATCTGTTCATAAAGTCTGTAAATCTACGTGTATCTCCATTTTAAGACTGATTAGCTTTTAGTTTTATCAAATGATGTGTCTAGATTAATTAAGGCACAGTGGATTCCCCACTTTCCGAAGATTCGTTACATTCGACAAAAACACTCCCCAATTAAGTATCCCTTTAATTGCTATGATTGCTTTTTTTCCCTTTCGTAAAGCATATATAATATACATTTGCCTTTTTTTATGAAGACATGGAAGTTTCAAAACTGAGGGACCACCGTAGTTGACAAATTATGTGCCCCCCTTCCACCCCCCGCGGGTTAGGGGGAAGAATTTACCCGATGCTCCCCAGCATGTCGTAAGAGCATGGCGACTAACGGATTCTGTTTCTCCTTTTACCCTTGTTAAGTGTTTCTTGTATAGAATATAGTCAATGTTTGTAAAGATTTTAGTCAAGCAGTATGTAAGAAATGTTAAGTCCTTTGTACTGGAAACTTGCATTCTCCCAGTAAGGTAATACATTGTACTACGTTGCAAGCCCCTGGAGCAAATTTTTGATTAGTGCTTTTGTGAACAAGAAACAATTAACAAGTGGCTCTATCCCATCTCCCCCCCTTTCCCCGTCGCGATATAACCTTCGTGGTTGAAAACGACGTTAAACACCAAATAAAGTAAAGTAAAGCCCCCCTTCCCCATCCCCCTCCACCCAACAGGAACACACAGCTAGCCCCCCACCCCAATTTCAACATATATAGCTGCCGTCTGTTTTGCTGCTGATATTTGTGACAGCGTTGAGGAAATCAGGCATAATTGTGGCCCAAGACACTATTCGGGGTACAAGACACTATTCGGGGTACAAGACACTTTCTTTCTTTCTTTATTTGGTGTTTAACATCGTTTTCAACCACGAAGGTTATATCGCGACGGTACAAGACACTATTCGGGGTACAAGACACTATTCAGGGTACAAGACACTATTCGGGGTACAAGACACTATTCGGGGTACGCCAAAATGCACGTGGAAATTGACTGATTTTGACACTTTTGAGATTTATAGTCTCTGCACAGGGTCAAATTGTACTACATTAGACAGAAGTGTTTGCAAAATGATGAAAAATGAGCAGATTATTTTGCCTACAACCCAGATGTCTCCCTAAAATTACAGTTTCTGTTCATCCCTTAAATAAGGAGGTACTAGAGAACGATTTCTTCTCATATTTAAGATAAAGTGAAAGTTGTAAGCTTTTTGTTTTTAAATTCAGAAGCACATGAATTTGTCCAAGGTCATGCTTATACTGACACCGTCCTTAAATCATTAACGTTTTATCATTCACAGTCATAACATATAATTATTCTGACCATCATCTCACTCTGCCTTTGACCCCCTAGCTGTTCCCCTTGTACAGTGGTACCTGCTGTGTTAGGACCCCTCTGAAAAGAGGACACCTCTTTATAAAGGACAAATACAGTTGTCCTTTGTCTACAGTGGAATCCCCCTAATTTTAAGACTTTCAAAATTTTTATAAAATCAGGTCTTAAAATGGATTGAGTCTGAAAAATGAAGGTAAACGAACAGAGGTTATGAACAGAATGTCTGAGAAAGCAGGGTCTTAAAAGGGGGGGTGGGGGGGGGGGGGGGGAGGGGAGGGGGGTCCTTAAAGGGATGATTCCACTGTATTGCCTTTATCAGTGTCCCTCCACAGGAGGGCACCTGTAATGTAAGAAAATTTTCATCGTGACAGGTGCCACTGTTCTAGCTTCTGTCTCACACTCAGGTTATAACCAGTTATTCCCACCTTTAAATGAGCCCAAAGTCGATTTTGCGAAGACTTTTTACCGAAAACTCAGTGCTAAAGCTCTGTGCGGCCAGCTTCGCGAAGTATACTTTGCGTAGTCGACTTCGCCCAGTTAAGGACAGGCTTTAGACATGTATATATTCTAAGATATGTTTTTCTTACACATGAGTTAAAGATATCAAGCTGATGGAAAGTATTATAGACAAAGAACAAAACTTGAGAGCAATTAGGTTGGGCGAGATGGTGTCGGGGGTGGGGGAGATTTATGCATTATTGCGATACAGATCAGTAATATATTGCAAAAATACTAAGTTCTGATGTGGGTTTTGCTGCCTGATTGTGTTTGTTGACGCGTGTGTGTGTGTGTGTGATAGGGGGGGGGGGGATCATTTGCATGTATGTACGCCTAAATGCAAAATGTAAACAATTCACTTGTGTTTTAATCTTGGAGAGAGTTTAAGCAAATGGCTGTCTCATGTACACATGCACATATCAATGTACATACACACTGCTCTTTAAACTCCTGAGGTGTATCCAAAGGCAAACTAGCATTGACTGTTAAGCAATGACTTCAATGCTTCTTGTGTCAGCCCTATAGATATAATGCCGATCATCACTGATTTGAATAAAGTTTGATAAGAATGTGCTTTTTGAGATTCTCCGTTCGGAGCATTTGTAAATTTGCCTCCATTTTAAGACCCTATTTTTACAGACGTTTAAAAAGGATGGTATCTGTTAAGAGAATGTAAACAGCAAAGTTGAAATAGTTTTGAAGTTGGGACGGAAGGGTGAGGTTATTATTCCAAGTTGGAGCATTATGTTTTTAACAGCTTTTAGTTGTCACAGAGTGTTCTTCTGCAATTCATTCTTGGTGGATAGAATAAATGTGTTTGTGTGTTAAAGAGAATGATTTTGACATTTCCGTGTACAGCAAATGGGCCTTCATGAGTCTAATGTTAGTGATTTGGTGAATACAGTGTTTTTGAGAATTTACCAACTGCATGTCTCTTCATGTGTGAAAGTTGAACGAAAGCAAGCACTTGCAGATCATACATAAACTAGCTCATGCCTCTTCAAGCGTGAAAGTTGAACAGAACCAAGTACTTGCAGATCATGTATGAAATAGCTCATGCCTCTTCAAGCGTGAAAGTTGAACAGAACCAAGTACTTGCAGATCATGTATGAAATATCTCATGCCTCTTCATGCGTGAAGTTGAACAGAACCAAGTACTTGCAGATCATGTATGAAATAGCTCATGCCTTTTCATGCATGAAAGTTGAACAGAATCAAGAACTTGCAGATCATGCATGAAATATCTCATGCCTTTTTATGCGTGAAAGTTGAACAGAACCAAGTACTTGCAGATCATGTATGAAATATCTCATGCCTCTTCATGCGTGAAAGTTGAACAGAACCTGAAGTACTTGCAGATCATGTATGAAATATCTCATGCCTTTTTATGCGTGAAAGTTGAACAGAGCCATGTACATGTACTTGCAGATCATGTATGAAATATCTCATGCCTCTTCATGCATGAAAGTTGAACAGAACCAAGTACTTGCAGATCGTGTATGAAATATCTCATGCCTCGACCCTTCATGCGTGAACGTTGAACAGAACCAAGTTATACTTGCAGATCATGTATGAAATATCTCATGCCTTTTCATGCGTGAAAGTTGAACTGAACCAAGTACTTGCAGATCATGTATGAAATATCTCATGCCTTTTCATGCGTGAAAGTTGAACAGAACCAAGTACTTGCAGATCATGTATGAAATATCTCATGCCTTTTCATGCGTGAATGTTGAACAGAACCAAGTACTAGCTTGCAGATCATGTATGAAATATCTCGACATGGCTCTTCATGCGTGGAAGTTGACCAGAACCAAGTACTTGCAGATCATGTATGAAATATCTCATGCCTTAATTTCATGCGTAAAAGTTGAACGGAAGCTATAGCTAGTATGAATTAGCACTTGCAGATCATGCATAAAACATCTAATTCTTCTTCATGTGTGAAAGTTGAACAGAGGTCAACTACTTGGAGATCATGAATGAAATATGAAGTTGTTTTGTCTGAATCTCACTGCATATGTTTAGCATGTTCAACAATACTCAACCATTTGTTCTCCACCGAGTACTCATAAGGTACCCAGTAGGTGTTGGCATATATTTGTAACTCGACATACTTGTTGGTGAATGAAGAATACCTTCCTTCCCATTTAATCCATCTTGCAAATCACCATAGATTTGTCCAATTTGTATTTACTTGAGATAAAAGTATCCTTTGACATGGGCACATTACACAAATCTGGAGGCTCGAGCATCTTTTTGTTCAGTGTGGGAATGTTTAAAAAAAAATCATTTGTGACCCTCCACCACGAAATGAGTCGCATGTCACCTCGCGCGGTTCTGCGCTAGGCTTAAAATAAGTCCGGTGGGACTGTGGTAACGAGGGTCACCTTTAAGTCACAAGCTTATAACTCGAAAAGTTTTCGCTCTTTTCTAAAACGGTTTTTACCTCTGGAAAGAGCATAAAACACTCTTTAGGAACATGTAAAAATATGAAAATCATGCAAAGATGACATGCGACTCATGCCGTGGTGGAGGGTCACATTTGTTAAAGGTACACTCCTCTTAAAAACAGTTCATCTCACCATCTCCGATCTGGTCAGGCGTTTACATGGGATAAGACCATCCCTCTGCTTGATCACATACCAACAATCAACACCCTAACAGCTTATGCTGTAATGGGTTGAATTCTTTTTTCATTAATGATTTTATTTCTTAAAAAGCCGCTTGTTGCATTTACAAAATTATTTCATACAAAATCCAACTGTCACCAGGGAGCACAAAGGCGATTGAGTTTTAACCCTTACACTGGTGCAATTCTGTAACACATGTTACGTAGCCACTGGTGAATTAACAGAGAGAAAAATAAAGAAAAACGGTCATATAGGTTTTCGCATCCATGGGAGGTAATCGGAACCGACCAAACAGACTGGGCCAGTAGCGCGACATGTCATGACAACCAGGTGACAGCTACGTAAAGTAGCGCGACATATGTCGCGACAACCAGCCTAAGGGTTAATATGTGATGAAGTTGGAAATGGTTTTATCCCATTGTAAAATTCTGGCCAGATTTGAGACAGTCAGCCGAGCTGTTTTCACGATAAGGAGATGATCGAGTGCCTTGAACTCGGACATGGATCAGTGTTTGTTTGTTCGTTCGTTCATGGGAGTGAAACTCCCACGGCTTTTACGTGTATGACCGTTTTTACCCCGCCATTTAGGCAGCCATACGCCGCTTTTGGAGGAAGCATGCTGGGTATTTTCGTGTTTCTATAACCCACCGAACTCTGACATGGATAATACAGGATCTTTTTCGTGCGCACTTGGTCTTGTGCTTGCGTGTACACACGGGGGTGTTCGGACACCGAGGAGAGTCTGCACACAAAGTTGACTCTGAGAAATAAATCTCTCGCCGAACGTGGGGACGAACTCAGGCTGACAGCGGCCAACTGGATACAAATCCAGCGCGTTACCGACTGAGCTACATCCCCGCCCGGATCAGTGTTAACCTGCTACAGTGGAACTCCCCTTTTAAGACCTTACTTCTTTAGACTTTCTGTTCATAACCTCTGTAAATTTACCTCCATTTTGAGACTCCCTCCCTCCTTTTTAAGACCTGATTTTTTCAGATTTGCAGCGCTGAAAGTCCACGAAATGGGGCACGCGCCTTTGGCTAGTACGTATACTTCTCATAATTTACTAGCCAGAGAGCAATTTTTTGTATTTTTACTCGCCAAACCAACCATTAGTTTCAGCAACTTAACTCGCATTTGGCAAGTAGATTTATATTTCTACTCGCCATTTACATGATTCTACTTGCCATAGCGAGTAAAATACTCGCACTTTCAGGCCTGATTTGTGGAGGTCTTAAAAGGGGCGTTCCACTGTACATTAATTTAGGGTAACATCTCACTGCACAACCCCCCGCGGGTTAGGGGGGAGAATTTACCCGATGCTCCCCAGCATGTCGTAAGAGGCGACTAACGGATTCTGTTTCTCTTTTTACCCTTGTTAACTGTTTCTTGTATAGAATATAGTCAATTTTTGTAAAGATTTTAGTCAAGCAGTATGTAAGAAATGTTAAGTCCTTTGTACATGTACTGGAAACTTGCATTCTCCCAGTAAGGTAATATATTGTACTATGTTGCAAGCCCCTGGAGCAATTTTTTTATTAGTGCTTTTGTGAACAAGAAACAATTAACAAGTGGCTCTATCCCATCTCCCCCCTTTCCCCGTCGCGATATAACCTTGAACGGTTGAAAACGACGTTAAACACCAAATAAAGAAAAGAAAGAAAGTTCCACTGTACATTAATTTAGGGTAACAATTCTCACTGCACAAGAACCAGCCAGCCTGTTGAGTTACAGTAGGTGTCCCAACGGAAGGATGCTTTTATCGCATGCACAAACCCAGACAGACATGCAGGGGTTTACATGATGTTTTACATTCAGAGGGAGTAAATATAATGTAAAGAAATGTTTCTTTGTTGCTTGTCCCTTTCTGTAGAACAAAACTTTGTGTTTTAATTCTCCTTTCTGGTCATTCTTGAGTTGTGGGCTCGTTCGTATAAGACTAATTTGTTAAAAAATTGCACAAAATCTCTACCTAAAAATAATTGTAATATTTGTTGTGAAAGTTGGCATGGTTGAAGTTGAATCCTTTCATGTGTGCGTGCAATTTGGGTGACTAATGCGATGTAGCCAAAAACCAACAACACACACACAAAAACCAAGAAAGGTTGGTTTATGGAACTTTACAATTTAGACAAAACGAATAATTCACAGGGTTAGTTAAGTGGAAAGTTGACTTTTTGACAAAAGGAAACACTCACACAGCTGGTGAATGTTTTGTTTTGTCTCAAATTAAACGTTCCATAAATTAAACTTACTTGGTCTTTTTTTATTCCCTGAATGTAGTACAGTGGAACACCCCTTTTAAGACCCCCAAAAACCTGAGAAAATCAGGTCTTAAAAAGGAGGGAGTCTTAAATTGGGGGTCTTAAAAAAAGGGGTCTTCCACTGTATTCTTGTTGAGTGTCAAATAAAAAAAATAAAAAAATAAAATTTCCCCCAGAATATCAAGGTTTGAGGATGCAACCTTACATTGTTGTCGGTATACATTTTATGTTTATACTAGCATTCTGTCTTTTTTTTCTGGATTAAGTGATTCACCTGTTTGCTTCAATGCTTTACTTTTGTGTGAAGAGGAGAAGATTAAGGATTGTTTGTACATCTGCCGTGTTATTTGTTTGAATCCTGAGCGATTTAAAAATTGTTTGATTGATACATTTACATGAAAACTTAAAACGTCATGTTTAAGTAAGTTAAAGATGCAGTAGAGCCTACTTGTTTTTATTGTGGTTTTTGTTGTATGTGCAACCCCCCGCGGGTTAGGGGGAAGAATTTACCCGATGCTCCCCAGCATGTCGTAAGAGGCGACTAACGGATTCTGTTTCTCTTTTTACCCTTGTTAAGTGTTTCTTGTATAGAATATAGTCAAATTTTGTAAAGATTTTAGTCAAGCAGTATGTAAGAAATGTTAAGTCCTTTGTACTGGAAACTTGCATTCTCCCAGTAAGGTAATACATTGTACTACGTTGCAAGCCCCTGGAGCAAATTTTTGATTAGTGCTTTTGTGAACAAGTAACAATTGACAAGTGGCTCTATCCCATCTCCCCCCTTTCCCCGTCGCGATATAACCTTCGTGGTTGAAAACGACGTTAAACACCAAATAAAGAAATAAAGAAAGTTGTATGTGCATCTAGTGTTTTCTCCTATGTTTAGGCTAAAAGGCGATTGAGCCCTTTCGTTTCTAACTCAAAATTGATACCACCTTCTTTCACATTCCCGATCCCTGGCCAAGGTCCACCCCACCCCACACATACACACACTTTTCCCTAAAACCATGCATTAGGCCCCCCCAAAAAATAGGTGTGGTTACGGTAACATAGCCCAAAAAAATAGGGTAGGAAGGTAGGCAATCCCTTTTTTTTTAAACTTTTTTTTCTAATGTGTACAAATTAAACCTACTTGACAGGGAAATAAGTGTGCGACTCGGGCACTTTCGCTTTCATTGCGTTTTCTGCACCCGTTTTCTTGTTTTTTGTGGGTTTTTTTTGACAAATGTAATAAAAAGTTATAGGGTCGGCCCCTAAAAATAGGGTAGGTCGGGTTACCGTAACCACACCTATTTTTTTTTTAGGCCTTATAAAATCAAGCTTCTCCCCAGCATCTCCCTCGCCTTTGGCAAAATCCCCCTCCATATTTCATTTTCTTCCCGGGCTCTCCCCAAGATAACACCCTCCCCCATTGTTCGGGATAGATTAGTCTGGCCGACTTCTCTTCTCTCCATCAATTACCCTTTTTTCCTACCTCCCCTCTTCTCTCCATCAATTACCCTTTTTTCCTACCTCCCCTCTTCTCTCCATCAATTACCCTTTTTTCCTACCTCCCCTCTTCTCTCCACCAATTACCCTTTTTTTCCTACCTCCCCTCTTCTCTCCATCAATTACCCTTTTTTCCTACCTCCCCTCTTCTCTCCACCAATTACCCTTTTTTCCTACCTCCCCTCTTCTCTCCACCAATTACCCTTTTTTCCTACCTCCCCTCTTCTCTCCACCAATTACCCTTTTTTCCTACCTCCCCTCTTCTCTCCATCAATTACCCTTTTTGACCCTACCTCCCCTCCCGTCACGCTTTCCCCAAACAACTACCCTGTTCCCTTTTGGGAATACAAATTTGACCAAATTGTATTAAAAATACTTATTTTCTTTACCATACCCCACTATCCATAGATTGAAATGATTTCCAATTACAATTACGTTTGTTTATGCTGTTACAAGAATGAATTTCCACTTGTAGATTCAAATTCTTTGTTATAGGAAAGGGGGGGGGGGGTGTCTTTAAAAAGGATGTAATATCTTCGTGGTGGAACTTTATGCATCATGCCAAGAAAGCGACAGAGGAAAAACCAAAACTCCCAAATATTTTGCAATTCAAATGTGGACGTTTATGGTATTGGAGACAAAATTGTTTCTGCGTAGCCCTTGTTATTTTATTTATGTTCAGAAAATTATGTGAACAAAGAATGATGTTCTCGTGTTGTTTGATTTGTTTACAATTAAAAGATATATAACCAACAAATATAAGTCAGCGTTTTCAATACTTCCCCCCCTTTCCCCGTCGCGATATAACCTTGAACGGTTGAAAACGACGTTAAACACCAAATAAAGAAAGAAAGTTTTCAATACTGTTGCAAAACTGAGATGGTACCAAACAGCATGGATTGATAATACTGTAGTGCCAATGTCCCAATGTGGGGTTCTATTAATGTAAATGTGCACGAATATATAAGAGTTTGAATATAATTATGAACATTTCTTCAAGGAACAGTCGAACCTGTCTATAACGATCGCCTAAGGGTACATCCAAAAATTGTCCTTTTAAAAAGGTTGTAGTTATGAAAAGGTGAATTATATAGGAAAGAACCTTGTTTTTGAATCCTTTCGGGTGGTCGTTATTAAAAGGTGGTCGCGAGAGCAGGTTTGACTGTATTATGTATTCCCAGCTAAGTGCTGTATGAATCAAAGCTGTAACAGTAATCGGAGACCTGGGACTGTGCTGAATAGTCTGTACTTTGAAATGAATTGTTTTTTTGTTTTTTTTCTCCCGTTCTGTCGTGCAGTGTATGTTCAGATGTTATACAGTATTTTTGATTGCGTTTTAAAAGATTGCATGTTTACTGACTGTTTTTGGTGGGTTTTTTTGTTTTTGTTTTGTGGCGAGGTTTGCTTGAATACAGACACAAAAAGGTTTCCAACATCGGTTGTTGTAACGAATGATTCACAGGACCTCAAAGAATTAAACAGCAGTGCCTTTTTGTCTGTGTTCATTTTACACTGATTCTGTGTGAGTGAGTGAGTGAGTGAGTGCGTGAGTGAACACACGCACACAAACACGCGTACGCATGCAAACATGCACGCACGCGCACACATACGTACATACACACACAGACTGACATGCACACACATATACTGACACGCACACACACTGATTCGCACACAACGCATGCACCATACGGGACACACACACACCACGCCCACACACATGCATCTCTCTCTCTCTCTCTCCATCCAATCGCTTAACTTATAATTATGAACAATCCTGCACGGTAAGCTTATCAAAACGCAAATTGTACGGCCGTATTCCACAACATCATGGATACACAGCCGACACAGCTAGGCGGCCAGCCAAAGGCCATTAAGCGACAACAGTATGAGAGGAAGCAAAGTTTTTGTTGTTGCTGTGTTTCTATGACTGACCTCGAGATTTAATTGACCGTGAACTGTCTCTGAAAATCGATGTCATCTCTGGGTCATTGAAAAGTGAATTCGCAGTCTGACGCTAAAATTCCAATAGACTATATGTTAATTTACGTGTCTGCGTTCACTGCTGTGTATACAACAAAGATCGTTTTTAGAGATTAGTGTGTGGGGTGGTGGGTCGGGTGGCACTTTCATGCGTGAGTTAGGAAAATCTCTCTCTCTTTCTCCCCCTCCCCCCCCCCCCCCTCCCCCCTCTCGTTCATTTGCAGTCGTCGATCTCCACGCTACAGATCATTAGCTGTCGAGCAAGAGGCGACCCACATAGCATGGGAAGTAAGCACTCTAAAGAAAGGTCAATGGTAGTGTGGATCAATTACTTCCCTTTGGTACATTCAAATTGAGGTGGGTTTTTTACCGACAGAAAAACAAAATACACTTTGCAGAATTTACATGTTGAAAAATGACAATTTTATACACCCATTTGAAAGTTAATTTCAAGCGTAAACCACAATCCCATTCTCAAGCACTGCCTTCAAATTTTCACAGTGTGTGTGTGCGTCCCGGATATGCATAGTGTGTGTGTGTGTGTGTGTGTGTGTGTGTGTGTGTGTGTGTGTGTGTGTGTGTGCGTCCCGGATATGTGTGTGTGTGTGTGTGTCCATATACGTATGTGTGTGTGTGTGGTGTGTGTGTGTGTGTGTCCGCGATGCACGGCCAAAGTTCTCGGTGGATCTTTTTCAAATTTGGAGACCGTATTCAGCTACACCCCGGACACAACCTCATCGATGAGATATTTCAACACGTGCTCTCAGCGCGCAGCGCTGAACCGATTTTGGTTTTTCTCTGGATCCATTCTCAGTAACTCTTCCTTATCTTCTCCAGTGTTTTCAGCCGCGTTTATCTCCCTTCCTCCGTGCGGTGCGCCGGCTGGCATAGCCGGGTCCCCGGCGCAGCCGGGTATTCGGCTGGACTTCTTCCCGGCGCAGCCGTACCCGGCGAAGCGGGTATTCATCTAGTATTTATATGTTTTTGGAATCAGAAAATCATGAAGAATAAGATGGACGTAGTTTTGGATCGTTTTATAAAAAAATAATTTTAATTACAATTTTCCGATTTTTAATGACCAAAGTCTTCAATTAATTTTTAAGTCTCCAAACTGAAATGCAATACCAAAGCCCGGCCTTCGTCGAAGATTGCTTGGCCAAACTTTCAATCAATTTGATTGAAAAATGAGGGTGTGACAGTGCTGCCTCAACTTTTACAAAAAGCCGGATATGACGTCATCAAAGACATTTATCAAAAAAATGAAAACAAATCTGGGGATATCATACCCAGGAACTCTCATGTAAAATTTCATAAAGATCGGTCCAGTAGTTAACTCTGAATTGCTCTACACACACACTCGCACAGACACACACACAGACACACATACACCACGACCCTCGTCTCGACTCCCCCTCTATGTTAATTAAAACATTTAGTCAAAACTTGACTAAATGTAAAAACAAAGGATTTCTGGTTTTTTACCTTTGTTTATCTCACCACAGTCACTTCGTTGTTTAGATTGTTTTTCATCCTATACATTTTATGTGCGTGTGAAGTCAATTGCTTAATGATATTCGATACCAACATATGCGCAGCGTGACGGTGACCTAACGTGTCATTTTGTACTGCTGAAAGTACGAAGTTACCGAGACAAACTTTGTTCTCGAAATCTGTTTTCAGTTCCTGGCTGGGAGATTTGCACAAGAAAAAACATTGTTTTACGTGTCGCCAATATTCTCGAAATTTGTTTCGACTCTGACGTCAGAGATTTCACGTTACAATTGAGAGCCAAAAAGAGTCGTCTTGGGTTGTTTAGTCGGGTTTTTTTCTAATGAAGCAAGATTTCTTATTCTCTCCTCCACCGGCACCACCTACACCCCCCGCTCCTCTCTTCCTTCTCCTCGTCCTCCTCTCCTATCATCATCTTTGTTCTCCTCCTCCTTCTCCTTTTCCGTCGCTGTCGTTGGCGTTACTGTCATCTTCATGTTTCATCGTCTTCTTTCCTTTACTTAATTTTTTTGTCTCTTGAAATACATTGGGTTTTTTTCTGACAGCGCTTCTCACCACAGATGATTTGTTTGTATGTTACAGGCGCAGAATGGACCTACACCGGCGAACACGGTCAGTACATTTTCTTCTTTTTATTTTCCTTTTCAGTTTCATAACTTTATTGTCCCATCGCTGGGAAATTCGGGTCGCTTCCTTACTCGAAAAGAAACCGCGCCGCGAACGCAACCCCTTAACAGCCCATGACAGCACTAACAACCCCTCTGATACACAGGAATAGGACGACCTGTCCAAGTTTCTCAACCCTTACGACCTGGCCCGGACTATGGACTTTCCCAACTGTCTTACGATTCAAGTGTTTACACTCGTTGTGTTTATTAACCTTGTACCCTCTTTCCTATGGATACGTTGAACATTTTATCACTTAATGTGCGTGGATTACAAAATCCAACAAAACGCAAAAGTCTTTTTCGACATTTCAAGGAAAAAAAATATGACATTATATGTATTCAAGAATCGTATGTTACCAAAAGTGTGGTGGAGTTATGGAAAAAAGAATGGGGAGGAGATTTGATTTTTTCAGAAAGTACTGCACACAGTAAAGGTCAGATTATATTAATTAGAAAGCAGTTTTCGTTCGCATGGAAGACCTTTATATTAAACGAAAGGGTTATTGCAATAAGAGTATCCATTGAAAATAGAGATGTATGTGTGTTTAATATATACGCACCCAGTGTAACAAAAGAGATCAAGGAATATTTACATGATTTAGCTGTCAAAGTTAAAGAATGTGATTGTGAAAGGAAAATAGTCTGTGGAGATTTTAATGCCGTGTTGAATAATGAACTTGACATTATTAGTGGCCAAAAACACCAAGAGAGTTTGGTAAAAGCCTTTAACTCTTTTATAAATGAATGTGCTTTGAATGATATGTGGCGGATTTGCAACCCACAAGAAAAAGAATACACATGGTCGAAGGGAGGGGATAAATTTATTGCACGGCGACTGGATTACATGTTATTAAATGATAACGTAATTGACGAAGTGCTTGAATGCAATATATACTCACTACCTTCGACTGATCACAGGGGTGTTTATTTACAATTAAAATGTACTGATACATGCAGAGGTCCAGGGTACTGGAAATTTAACAACTCTTTATTAAAACAACAGGCATACGTTGATAATTATTATGAATCAGACCATTGATAATTTTCTCTCTGAGCACCCGACACAGCATGCGGGATTGAAATGGGAGTTACTGAAACTGGAAATCAAAGACATCTCTATGCAATACAGCAAGAAAAATGCCGTAATTAAGAGAACAGACAAGATAAAATTGCAACATGATTTAAATGTATGCAAATCACATTTAGCCAAAAACCTAGATGATAAAAACGCTATTTTTCGACGAGAAAAGTTAAAATTGAATTTGGAACTTATTGAAAAATCAGAATTGCACAGTGCCCAGACAAGATCACGAGTAAAATGGATCGAAGAAGGAGAAACAAATACAAAGTATTTTCTTAACTTAGAAAAATCACGTGCACATTCAAAATCAATGCCAAGATTAGAACTGGAGAATGGTGAAGTCATTACAGATCAGTTTGATATACTGGAAGCTCAGAGAGAGTATTTTCAAACTCTTTATTCACGAAAAATACCTGATGAAAATTTAGACAATAATATTACATCCTTTTTGCAAGATTGCGATGTTCCTCAGTTAAGTGATGAGGAGAAGGCAGAGTGTGAAGGAAATGTAACGGTTGAAGAGGCATCATCGGCACTTAAATTGATGAAAAATGGTTCCTCACCAGGCATGGACGGCCTTACCACAGAATTTATTAAGTTTTTTTGGTCAAAGTTAAGAATTGTTATTGTTGATTCATTTAACAAATCATTTGAGAATGGAAGTCTGTCGGCGGTTATTACCCTGATCCACAAAGGGAAAGACTTATCAAAACAACAGTTTATAAAACTGGAGACCAATTTCTTTGACAAATACAGACTATAAGATTTTAGCTAAATGTTTAGCAAATAGGTTATGCCCAGTTATTCAAAACATAGTACACGAAGATCAAGTTGGTTTTATTAAAGGTAGAAACGTCTCTCATACGCTGAGAACAATAGATGATGTTATTGAACATTTTAGATCACAAGAAAAACCTGGTTTGGTACTTGCTTTGGATTTCAAAAAAGCATTTGACAGCATATCGAAAGAGTTTATGTTATGTGCCTTTAAGAGATACGGATTTGGAACAGATTTTTTACGTTGGGTAGAAGTATTGTTCAGTAGCACAAGAAGCTGCATTGGATACAACGGTTGGCTCTCAAGTGATTTTGAAGTCAGCTGTGGGGTGCGACAAGGTTGTCCTTTCTCACCACTAGCTTTTGTTATTGGAATTGAGCTGCTTGCAACCCGATTTCGAAAAGGTTCTGAAGTAAAAGGTTTGGAAATTGAAACTGGCGATTCAGAAGAATTGCATATGTTTAAAAAGATTTTGAAGGCACTTCTGTATGATGATGATGTTACCATGTTTTTGCGTGATAAAGATGACATTAAAGTTGTTTTGGGGATATTAGACGAGTTTACAATTATATCCGGTCTGAAGATAAATAGAGTAAAATCAGAAGCAATGTGGATTGGATCAAAACGGAATAGCAACGAGGGAGGATACGGATTAAGATGGGTTAAACAAATGAAGATTTTGGGAATATATTTTTGCAATACATCCAGTGCCTCCCTCGTGGATGAAAACTGGACACAACGAATTAAGAGTATTAAACAGGTGATGTTAAACTGGGAAAAACGGAATCTTGGCATATTTGGGAAAATGTGCGTGATAAAAAGTTTTTTGATTTCTCAGTTTGTTTATGTTATGCAGGCAATATGCATCCCTGAACCTGTGTTGAAAGAAATTAATACGTTATTGTTTCGTTTTCTTTGGAGGAAAATTAATTGTAATAAGAAAGCGTTTGAGAAAGTGAAGAGAAGTGTTATGTGCAGTGGAATAGGAACAGGAGGAATTCAAATGATTGATATGCAAATATTGCAAGAATCTATTCTGTGCGGCTGGCTTGCTCACCCCTAGTGGAAAGCTAGCAGCAACAGAGTCGCGCTACCCAGGTGTGTGCGTGGTTTAGGTGTAATCAGCCACCTGGACTTCTGGTGGCAGAATGACCGAGGTCTTCTATGTGCCACTGTGGTGACGACTCTTCTCGTGCTATGCTATGCTATGCTATGCTATGCTATGCTATGGCTATGCTAACTTGGTTTTTCTGTTCCCAGAACTGGTGTCTATTTGGGACATACCGTGGTTATATGCTAGAAAACTCTTCTCGTGTTTGCGATTCTGCTGAAGTAGATCTACCGTCAGAGACTGTAGAGTACACATCTGTGTAGGCTACTCTACAGTCTCTGGTACCGTCTCCGAGCTGGACAGGTTTTTACGTGGGATAACGTTCACGTAGACACATTACAGTGTCAGTGTTCCAGATGGTCGAACGTGTAGCAAAGACCTACAGTACGTGTGCGTGTAGATATTGCGTCACCCGTGACTCCTTTTTTTCTCCAATGTTCCAAATGCATACGTTGTTTTGCTCCCACCAAGACTGCAGATCTTGGCAAACGCGTGACGTAGAAACTTGATTTGATGACGTTGCCCGTACACTTTCCCGTACACGTCCTGAAAAGTGCTGATCTAGATCTTGCTAATTAGAAAAATCCACATCCTGATTGTTTTCTGTGAAGATTGGAAATGTTTTGATGGTATGAACAAAATTCCCAGTGTGTGTGTGTGTGTGTGTGTGTGTGTGTGTGTGTGTGGTGTGTGTGTCGCGGGGGGAGGGGATGTGCTTGCCTGGGTGCGTGCTAGCGTATGTGTATGTGCTGGCGTATGTGTATGTGTCGGTCTGGGTGTGTATGCGTGCGTGAGTTCGTACGTGTGTGTGTGTGTGTGTGTGTGTGTGTGTGTGTGTGTGTGTGTGTGTGTGTGGTGTGTGTGTCGCGGGGGGAGGGGATGTGCTTGCCTGGGTGCGTGCTAGCGTATGTGTATGTGCTGGCGTATGTGTATGTGTCGGTCTGGGTGTGCATGCGTGCGTGAGTTCGTACGTGTGTGTGTGTGTGTGTGTGTGTGTGTGTGTGTGTGTGTGTGTGGTGTGTGTGTCGCGGGGGGAGGGGATGTGCTTGCCTGGGTGCGTGCTAGCGTATGTGTATGTGCTGGCGTATGTGTATGTGTCGGTCTGGGTATGCATGCGTGCGTGAGTTCGTACGTGTGTGTGTGTGTGTGTGTGTATGTGTGTGTGTGTTTGCGTGTGTGCGTGCGTGCGTATGTGTTTGTGTGCATGCGTGCGTGCGTGCTTGCATACGTGATTGCGTGTGTGTGTGTGTGTGTGTGTGTGTGTGTGTGTGTGTGTGTTTGCCTGCGAGCGGGCGTGTGTACGTGTCTGACTGCCTGCCTGCGTGCACCAGTCACCGTTCAAGCAGCCATTTACCGGCTTCATGGCCTGACATTGTTACAAAATGTGCGCAGGCGTGGACCAGTGGGCCAAGGACTCCCCCAGCTATTGCAGCGGCCAGAGTCAGTCTCCCATTGACCTTGAGGCCTCCCAGGTCACCTATGACTCTGACCTTCAACCTTTCACCTTCTCCAACTTTGACAACACCAACGGGATTACTTGGACACTGTTGAACAATGGCCATGCTGGTGGGTGCACATTAAAAAAAAGATTAAAAGCTCATACTTGGATACTCTTTCTCTTATCTTCTTCTTCTTCTTCTTCTTCTTCTTCTTCTCCTTCTCCTTCTCCTTCTTCTTCTTCTCCTTCTCCTTCTCCTTCTCCTTCTCCTTCTTCTTCTTCTTCTTCTTCTTCTTCTCCTTCTTCTTCTTCTTCTTCTTCTTCTTCTTCTTCTTCTTCTTCTTCTTCTTCTCCTTCTCCTTCTCCTTCTTCTCGTTCTTGGTCTTCTTCTTCTTCTTCTTCTTCTTCTCCTTCTCCTTCTTCTTCTTCTTCTTCTTCTTCTTCTTCTTCTTCTTCTTCTTCTTCTTCTTCTTCTTCTTCTTCTTCTTCTTCTTCTTCTTCGTTCATGGGCTTAGACTCCCACGTTCACTCATGTTTTTAGCACGAGTGGATTTTAACGTGTATGACCGTTTTTACCCCGCCATACGCCGATTTCGGGGGAAGCATGCTGGGTATTTTCGTGTTTCTATAACCCATCGAACTCTGACATGGATTACGGGATCTTTTCCGTGCGCACTTGGTCTTGTGCTTGCGTGTACACACAAAGGGGGTTAAGTCACCAGCAGGTCTGCACATAAGTTGACCTGCATGGGATATCGGAAAAATCTCCTCTTATTGTATGTTGGTAGATTAAAATGATATGTTTTAGTGACATGTAACACATTAGAAGCTAGTTAACTATGATCCTATTTTATCACTTGTTACACCCATGTTTGACCAAATATTCATCCTTCCTGCGAGTCTTGCTTGGTTTCTGGCCATTTTCCAGCTCTTTTTTTCCCCCCACTAAGGTTATCAAAATGTTTCTGTCTAGTTCTAATAGGCAAAAATGACAAAGGCCGGTAGCACAGTAAACCTCGTAATCATCTCGAATACTCTCCTTTGTTTAAAATGCTGATCTGAGAATCAAAGCGTGTTAGATATAAACGAAAATAAGGCCAAAAAAAAAATAGGTGTGGTTAAGGTAACATAGCCAAAAAAATTAGGGTAGGAAGGTAGGCAATCACTTTTTTTTCTTAACTTTTTTTTCTAATATGTACAAATTAAACCTACTTGACAGGGAAATAAGTGTGCGACTCGAGCGCTTTCGCTTTCATTGCGTTTTCTGCACTTGTTTTTTGGTTTTTTTGGACAAATGTAATAAAAAGTTATAGGGTCGGCCCCTAAAAATAGGGTAGGTCGGGTTAGCGTAACCACACCTATTTTTTTTATTTTTTTAGGCCTAACAGGAGTAAGTGGAAGTTATTCAGAACCAGTCTCCTGGCACCTGAGAGAACAAACAACAAGCATTGAAATGAACAAGGGATCATGACTTTAATCTTCATTTTGTTTTTTATTGCTGATCAATGTTTCGCTCGAATCAATATAATGCAAGGTAATTAAACCACAATGGTTATACAAGGGATATTTTCTTTTGACTTGGATGTTATTATTTGATGCAGATATACTTTTTGTTCTTCTTTGTTTCTCCCTCCCCCTCCCCTCAGTCTGCCCTTGGTTTCTTCATTGACACTTTGCATCCACTCGTACACACTTGTCGTCGGGGCTGAGATGCACGACGCGAAACTGGGTTGTCATCCACAGGGGCGGATCACATCATTTTTTTAGGGGGGGTTTCCAATTTTCTTTTGGGGGCAGATCGACGACGCGAAGCGTTTAGTTGAGGGCGTGAAGCGCCCGAACTTCCTAGGGGGTCCGGGGGCATATGCCCCCCACAAAATGTTGATAAAAACAAGGAAAATAGAGCAATCTGGTGCAATCTGAGCCAAGAAACGTCCCCCTAATACACCTTCTCAAAGTTCAGTTTTGAAGACTAATTTGGATCAAAACAAGGAAAATTTACCGATCTGGTGCAACCTGAGCCAACAAATTACCCAACTACCTTCCAAAACCGTCATTTAGAAGACAAAGGCCGGCACCTAGAGATTCCAGGGGGCGGAAAATGTTGATAAAAACAAGGAAAATGGAGCAATCTGGTGCAATCTAAGCTATCATTTTGTCCTTTATTTTCAAATTTGTTTCTTTATTTTTTTTACTATATATTTTGAAAAAAAATGTTTGGCTGTTTTTTTAGGCTGGGGGGTCCGGAAACCCCGGAAACCCCGCGGTTGCGTACAACCGGCAACCCAGTTTCGCTTCGTGCTTCCCGGTCCTAAGGGTCAGTTTCACAAGCCAGAAACACAGTTGACTGCAGTTGAACGAGTGAAATACGGTATTCCAACAAAATTGGGTTTTACGGAGAAGATGCCAGTTGGCCGACTGTCGGTGTGATGACTGCATGCTATCTTGTGAA